>NC_083579.1:62329870-62679870 GCF_027579695.1 Neoarius graeffei
TAAGCATGTGTAAGTCTGGAGTCAGTGCTGGTGAAGCTGAACATTGTCTGGATGAGTTCTGGTAGGTCATATTCATGCTTCCAGCCCCGGTCTTTCTTCATATTGCTGCCTTCAAAGTTCATGGGCCAACTGTCAGTGAGTCAGAAACAAATGAAAAGAATTAACAGGCTGAACGCATTGTCAGATAAATGACTCCAATGTGAGTCACAGCCTAAGTCTTTGTTCGCACAGTTTCCACATTACCTGACTGGATTAACTGAGTCACATATCCATAAAAATTATTTTAATCTGTTCTGAAACCATGTACACATGTGGCTTGTGGTAAAAAGGGTGTTTTCTATCCATTCAGAGTAGGCTACCAAAAATCAGACATAATTTGTCTGTCTAAACAAAGCCAAAAAGGGTTTTATGTAGCCTTTAACTGAGAAGTCATATATCTCTGGGCTCTTACCAATGGCCTGTCTAATCGGGTCAAGATCATAAATAACGTCTAGCTGCTTCTGTAACTCTTGAACAGGAGTGAAGCTCATGGCAGTGATGTTGTCGATACGCAAGCTGGGCGTCTGTCTCAGCAGGCACCTCCATCACCGCCAGTCTAGCTCTCAGACAGTCGTCAATGAATGTCGTAGTGAGACGTGTCTCAGCCTTCAGGTTGCACACAAAGTTGGCCATTTTAGCAGCATCATGAAAGATGTGGACAATATAGTCTGCAAAAAAAAAAAGACAGTGAAAACAGATTTCCAATAAAAGTACAGAAAATAGAGGGGAAAATATAGAAAGGAAAGAATGACAACAGTTGGGACAGAATGGAAAAATAACCTGTTGTTTCTCCTCCAGGCTGAGAATGCGCCGAGATGATGCCTGGGTACCTCAGCCAACGGAAGTCAAGGCCATATTTGTGATAGTAATACTGTCCAACAAAAGCACAAGGATGTTGTGCACGTCAGTATGTTTCAGCGAGCCAAAGCTTAAATGCTAAGCTTTATCTGAGGCAATGCTATATTTAGCACGCTGCTGAATACCTCTCCCATCAGCTCTGCATGGACATTGGGCACTGAATGCACAGGTCTGGAGTGGGGTCACAAGGGGACATGGGTCCAAAAATTGTGCTAGGAACAAACAGGCAAACGCTATAATCTGCACAAATGTCAAAGACATTGTGCAATTCTTAAAATGAAGCGAAAAAGATACATTTCTCAATTTTCCTCAGCAGTGAAAAATCTGTCTCCTTAGACTGTCATTGCCGTTTACCAGTTATGTTAACATCGTGAGCAAGAGTCACGTTTGCCTCGCCAACTGCACTCAAATGGCACTGTAATGCACCAGCCATGTGATACGATCATTCGCAACAATCTCCTGTAAATTTGTGTCGTCTAGAATAATATCAGCATTGATAAAAGGATCTGGAAATCAGAATTGTTTCAGTATAAGTCACATACTTTAGACTCATCTAGGAAATGGCATTTTAATCAAGATATAGTTGTGATATTTCATTATTTTTTTTCCACCAAATACATAAATATAACTTCTTTTTTTCAGTTGCATCACTTAAAGAATTTAAACGTTCAAGATGTCGGCAAAAACCATTCATACTTAAGCAGTGTAGCGAGGCCCACCCCCAGTTATCCCAGTCCACCTGATGCAAGTATATAAAGCACACAGAAAAAAGCACATGTTAGAGGTCATCAGTGATATGTGCCCAGTGTTACCATGGAAACTACACTTCTTTGCTTTGGAGAATCCATTCAGTTACCAAGGTAACCAATCATTTAAAAAAAAAAGCATAATGTTTATCACTGAGGTGGAGGTACAAGTGCTCATGGGTTTAAAAGAAGGGCACATAAAACAATGAGGTGATGAAAGCAGACACAGCAGTAATGCTCTCATAGCCTACCTGTGATGAGAAACTTCTGGTGGTCAGTCTCTGAGAAGGACACAGAGTGAAAGACAGCATGAGTTGATGTCGCTTGGCATGGTAAGACATTTGATGTTCTTCACAAGAGCAAGAAAACAGTTCACACCCACATGCTGGAGTCAGGAAGAGCTGCTGAGGTGCTTTACTCACCAGTCTGATCAAGGGCGTTGCGGTCTGAGGGGGCACCGAACAGTTTATGGGTAGAGAGAGGTAGGTAGAAGTAGTGACCAAATTACAAGTTGGCTACGTGAAGAAGTCTGCTCAATAGCATGGATATACTGCCACCTTCTGGCTAAAGCTTGCAGTAACTCACAGGCAGGAAAGCTGCTCACAAAATCCAAATGGACCAAACAAAATGGTTGTGCATCTAACATAAAATCCTCATGGTACAGCCTTGTCAGCTAGAATTTAAGAAACAGTACCTTGAATTTACCTTGAATCCACCAATGATCATGTAAAGTACACATAGTCGTTGGTGGACCGTGTCACGGGGTCAGGAAGTCTTCTCTGAATTGGGTCAATGTGGCTTTTAAATTCATTTAATGTATTGGCGTTCACTGCTTCTACAGACAGACTATTCCAGTGGGTAACAACTTGTTGGGAGAAACAATATCTCCTAAGCATCAAATTATTCCTCTGCTTAATTATGCTCTGCTATGGCCTCTTGTTCTCAGTCTGTTCCCTCGCTTGAGTTCGAAGAAGTACGGTACTCCGGATCCAACTTATCAGTGCCGTGCATAATCCTGTAAACCTCTAGAAAGTCAGCCCTGTACCTCCTGACTTTGAGTGACAAAAGATAAGCTTTTAATCTATCTTGATGATCCATACTATTCAATCCTTCTATCATCCTAGTAACTCTCCATTGGACATTCTCTATATTATCTACATCCTACTGTAGAAAGGGTCTCCATGCTTGAACACAGTAATCTTACAAAGAGCATATTAGGGCTGCAGTTGGCTGCTTCTTGCAGCAGCAGCTCGCTCATTTAAGAGTTTTTCTATTTTTTCCTGCTTTTGGGTGTGTTTCTGTTAGGAAATTTCCCCATTGTGGGATAATAAAGGGGTGGCACGGTGGTGTAGTGGTTAGCACTGTCGCCTCACAGCAAGAAGGTTCTGGGTTCGAGCCCAATGGCCGGCGAGGGCCTTTCTGTGTGGAGTTTGCATGTTCTCTCCCGTGGGTTTCCTCCGGGTGCTCTGGTTTCTTCCACAGTCCAAAGACATGCAGGTTAGGTTAACTGGTGACTCTAAATTGACCGTAGGTGTGAATGTGAGTGTGAATGGTTATTTGTCGCTATGTGTCAGCCCTGCGATGATCTGGTGACTTGTCCAGGGTGTACCCTGCCTCTCGCCCATAGATAGGCTCCAGCTTGCCTGTGACCCTGTAGAACAGGATAAGCGGCTAGAGATAATGGATGGATGGAATAATAAAGGTCTTCTTATCTTATCTTTCTTATCCTAACCATATAATGTCACCTTGTGTAGGTTTCCACTGTATGGAGCATCACCTCTGCCAACTCCCTGCATCTTTATCTACATCCAAAAACAAGGCGAATTAAATACCAGTTAAAGTTAACCAGTTTACTTTCACTCAAAAAAAAACAGCAATACAAAACAAATATTCATTTACAAAATTAAGTTACGTAATATACAGAAAGACATCCCGAGAGAGAGCGAGAGAAAGAGGTCAAAAAACTGTGTAGCTCCACTCTCTCCTTGCCTGACTGACTCGGGCCCTCTCTACAACAACAAACCAATCCCAGTCTCACATGACTACAAAAATAAAGTTCCACTATAACTAGCAAGCAATGACCATAGTTATCTAATCCAAAGGTATTACAAACCTTATGCAAGTGGGATATTATACAATTTTAAACTAAATTATCCACACGTTTTAAGAACAAAACATCAAATTGTTAATTATTGTAACTATGAACTGTACATACTTCTACCTGTAAAGAAAGCACAACTTTAATCATCACACACTTGTGAAATTCCTCTCTACATTTAACCCATTTGAAGCAGTGAACACACACGTGAGCAATGAGCACACACACATACATACCAGAGCAGTAGGCAGCCATGCTAACAGCGCCCGGGGAGCAGTTGGGAGTTACTGTAGGTGCTTCACACAAGGGCACCTCAGCCCAAGGCCGTCCCTTATTAACCTAATCGCATGTCTTTGGACTGTGGGGGAAACCGGAGCACCCAGAGGAAACCCACACAGACACGGGGAGAACATGCAAACTCCGCACAGAAAGGCCCCCGCCAGCCGCTGGGCTCGAACCCAGAACCTTCTTGCTGTGAGGCGACTGTGCTAACCACTACACCATGACAATGTATATATTTCTACAGTACATCTTCTAAAGAAACATAAATTACTGTTTCACTCATGAACTTAAATTATTCAATGCTAATTACTTAAACATCACACAGGCTGCATTTAGGCTCCTACACCTTGGATGTCACCAGTGTTCTGGTTCCTGGGATCAATTAGCTAGTGTGGGAATAAACTCTACAAAACAGCAACACCATCCATCCAGGATGGCCCTGAAAGCACGTTGTAAATGAAATGAAATATTTAGTTGGCATTCAGTTTTTGTGAACAACACCATGACAGTTCTGTCTCTTCTTAAGTCGTTAACTATTACAATCACTATGTGATACAAATACACTACCGTTCAAAAGTTTGGGGTCACTTTGAAATGTCCTTATTTTTGAAAGAAAAGCACTGTTCTTTTCAATGAAGATCATTTTAAACTAATCAGAAATCCACTCTATACATTGCTAATGTGGTAAATGACTATTCTAGCTGCAAATATCTGGTTTTTGGTGCAATATCTCCATAGGTGTATAGAGGCCCATTTCCAGCAACTCTCACTCCAGTGTTCTAATGGTACAATGTGTTTGCTCATTGCCTCAGAAGGCTAATGGATGATTAGAAAACCCTTGTACAATCATGTTAGCACAGCTGAAAACAGTTGAGCTCTTTAGAGAAGCTATAAAACTGACCTTCCTTTGAGCAGATTGAGTTTCTGGAGCATCACATTTGTGGGGTCGATTAAATACTCAAAATGGGCAGAAAAATGTCTTGACGATATTTTCTATTCATTTTACAACTTATGGTGGTAAATAAAAGTGTGACTTTTCATGGAAAACACAAAATTGTCTGGGTGACCCCAAACTTTTGAACGGTAGTGTACGAACCGAGATTAGAACTCCTACTAGTCGAACAATTGTTCTTGTTATGATTTCATGTAATTTAGCTAACTATGTAGCTAGTCCAGCAATGCGCATTGAGCCGCTTATTCCTTCCACTGAGATAAATCCCTGGGTTTCAAGACAAGTTACCAATAATATGTAAAATTCCCTAGTTTGAGCTGTAATCACACAGAGCTGCCTGCCTCAGCCCATCAGCACTGCATCAAACCCGAGCCTGCCTCCCACATGGTGCGAGCAGAAGCCGGTTTCTTCTCCTATTGGCTAACAAAACAAAGGCACGGCTCAAAAAAAAGTACCCAAAGTTAATTCCTATTGGGTAACAGAATAGAGGCGTGGCTCTGTTGAACTGAAAATGCCCCTTGCGTCATTTTCTTCCAGCGGGTTGATGTGCTGAAAGAGGAGTGTTTTTGTGAAGACAAGGTCCACTTTATCATAATGATTCGATTATGCAAGTGTGTACATGTACACTTTTAATCAAATTAAATCTAATCTACTCGATAGCCAGGCTGTTTAGCTATAGGTTGAACTATGGGTTAAATTGTAATATATCTTGCATTATTATTATCCATTATTAAGTCCTAACTATAGTTGCATTCTTCACTCCTGTTATTACATCTTCCCTATTAGTGTCACACTAATTACTGAATAATTTCTAGTAATTACTGAATAGCATGCGTTAAGATAAAAAGCTAAATGATATTTAAGTGTGTCACTGTTTTATGTAACTTAACAATTATTATTATTATTCGTAGTAGTATTAAGGGCAGCACGGTGGTGTAGTGGTTAGCACTGTCAGCTCACAGCAAGAAGGTCCGGGTTCGAGCCCCGTGGCCGGCGAGGGCCTTTCTGTGTGGAGTTTGCATGTTCTCCCCGTGTCTGCGTGGGTTTCCTCCGGGTGCTCCGGTTTCCCCCACAGTCCAAAGACATGCAGGTTAGGTAAACTGGTGACTCTAAATTGACCGTAGGTGTGAATGTGAGCGTGAATGGTTGTCTGTGTCTATGTGTCAGCCCTGTGATGACCTTGCGATTTGTTCATGGTGTACCCCACCTTTCGCCCATAGTCAGCTGGGATAGGCTCCAGCTCGCCTGCGACCCTGTAGAACAGAATAAGCGGCTACAGATAATGGATGGACGGATGAATAATAATAATAATAATTTGTGGCGGCATGGTGGTGTGGTGGTTAGCACTGTCAGCTCACAGCAAGAAGGTTCTGGGTTCGAGCCCAGCGGCCGACGGGGGCCTTTCTGTGTGGAGTTTGCATGTTCTCCCCGTATCCGCGTGGGTTTCCTCCGGGTGCTCCAGTTTCCCCCACAATCCAAAGACATGCAGGTTAAGCTAATAGGTGGCTCTAAATTGACCGTAGGTGTGAATGTGAGTGTGAATGGTTGTTTGTCTCTATGGCCCTGTCCACACAGCAACGGATTCAGGTGAATCTGATAAAATTGTTTATCGTTTCGGCCTGGCGTCCACACGGCACCGGCGTTTTGGGTGCCCCAAAACGAAATCTTTTGAGAACGGGTTCCAGAGTGGAAAAATCTGGCAACGGCGCCGTTGCGAAGTTGTCTGGATGAGTAGAACGGATTTGTTTATGATGACGTCGCAAACACATGACTGTCAGTGCTTCACGCTGGGTAGAAGTGTAACGAACTCGATGCGAGTTGTCAACAAATCCTATAACTTGGTTCATGAAACGCGCTTCCAAAATATTTTCACTGTGAATATTTATTGTGTAATGGTGCAAAGTGAGAGAGAGAGAGAGAGAGAGAGAGAGAGTGAAAGAATAGCCCTTAGGGCAGAGTCTTTAGTCCAAACACTGCGGAAGCAGTACCAAACCGCGCACCGCCCGTGCGTTTTCCAAAAACAAAAACAATCCCGCCAGCAAAAATAGGGAAAAAAAAGGAGTGATCTCACCTCTTCAGATGTTGGTTTAAGTCCGGCAATACATTCCTCAAAAAGGGCGTAGAAGAACAAAGTAATCCATCAACGTGTAGCATTCAATTTATTCCGGACCATTAAAGAATTCTGGAGGATATAAGAATGTTGGCGTACTGGCTTCCATCTACCCCCGTTCATTCCTCTTTCTGCGTCTTTCGTTTTACGCTACTGATTAATAATCAAAACTTTATGTGGCTGGTGCTACAGAAGAAGGGGTTTATGCGTATGCATCTACTTCTTCTATTGTTCTGGTGTCTCCGATGGGACCGTCTTACAGTGCATGTAGAGGTGTGGCATGTGTATTGCATCGTTTTCAGCCAGCGTTGCGTTGCCATATGAACCTGATATTTTACTGATCCGTTGCCCATGTGGACGCGATATTTTTAAAAAAAATCTCATTGCCGTTGTCGTGTGGATGTAGCCTATGTGTCAGCCCTGTGATGATCTGGCGACTTGTCCAGGGTGTACCCCGCCTTTCGCCCGTAGTCAGCTGGGATAGGCTCCAGCTTGCTCGCAACCCTGCACAGGATAAACGGTTATGGATAATGGATGGATTATTATTATTATTATTATTATTTTGAAAACATACTATTTCAACTTAATTACATAATTATTCATTCATTTTCTATACCGCTGATTCATTGTGGGTTGCGGGTGAGCTGGCGTCAATCCTAGCTGACATTGGGCAAGAAGAGGTGTACACCCTGGACCGCGGGGCTAACACGGATGCAAACAGTCATTCACACTCACATTCACACCAATTTAGAGTAGCTGACCTAATCTGCATGTCTTTGGACTATGGGAGGAAACCAGAGCACCTGGAGGAAACACACGCAGGCACGGGGAAAACATGCAAACTCCACACAGAAAAGCCCCAGTCCACCGGCAGGCTCAAACCCAGAACCTGCCTGCTGTGAGGTTACATTGCAAACCACTGTACCATTGTGCTGTCCTAATTACATAATTAAATAATTAAAATAAGAACATTTGTACTTTACATTACTTAACTCCATTAAGAAAATTAACACGGATAGTTGAATTAAGTGCTATAAAACTAAATCCAAGTATATTTCAACTGCAAAATCTTATTTGTCCCAAAATAGATCATTTAACACTGTAGAAAGTCTCATCTCATCTCATTATCTCTAGCCACTTTATCCTGTTCTACAGGGTCGCAGGCAAGCTGGAGCCTATCCCAGCTGACTACGGGCGAAAGGCGGGGTACACCCTGGACAAGTCGCCAGGTCATCACAGGGCTGACACATAGACACAGACAACCATTCACACTCACATTCACACCTACGGTCAATTTAGAGTCACCAGTTAACCTAACCTGCATGTCTTTGGACTGTGGGGGAAACTGGAGCACCCGGAGGAAACCCACGCGGACACGGGGAGAACATGCAAACTCCGCACAGAAAGGCCCTCGCCGGCCACGGGGCTCGAACCCAGGACCTTCTTGCTGTGAGGTGACAGCGCTAACCACTACACCACTGTGCCGTCCGTGTACAAAAATGGCAACTTTATTTAGCCCATTTGTCTTGATATTTGTGTAAGTTCAAATAAGAATGTCCTTATTTTATGTCATAACCATAGGTTAATTAAAACTAGTTTTATTGTCATTTATTAATTCAATTTTATTGTATAATGTAACCCTTCATAAAGAATATATATTATTTTTATTAACTCCACAAGGAACTAATTGTGTGGTTTGTCAACTCATAACAAAGCATCAAACTGCTGACTGAAGTGTAATTCTATAATAGTCATGCAAGATATACATGGATATATTATTTGCATGTCTGCTCCGGTTACAGGCACATGAAAGCAATATTCATCTCCAGGGATCTGCCGGCAATTATGGGCATTGCATTATTCAGCCTAGACTCATGCAGAATTCACTCTGTTTCCCCTTGAGTATATTACTCCAGCATTTGATTTCATAAAAATTGCATGCTCTTGAGTCATGAAAGAAATGGAGAAACACACATGGTACATTTAGTAGTATAGACTAATATTAAATAACCATGAAATTTCTACTTGTATCCTAACTGATATGGGAAGAAACATTCCATCCATTATCCATAACCGCTTATCCTGTGCAGGGTCGTGGGCAAGCTGGAGCCTATCCCAGCTGACTATGGGCGAGAGGCGGGGTACACCCTGGACAAGTCGCCAGATCATTGCAGGGCTGACACATAGGCCAAGTTTACATTAGACCGTATCTGTCTCGTTTTCTTCGCGGATGCACTGTCCGTTTACATTAAAACGCCTGGAAACGCCGGGAAACGGGAATCCGCCAGAGCTCACGTATTCAATCCAGATCGTGTCTGGTCCGGTGCTGTGTAAACATTGAGAATACGCGGATACGCTGTGCTGAGCTCTAGCTGGCGTCGTCATTGGACAACGTCACTGTGACATCCACCTTCCTGATTTGCTGGCGTTGGTCATGTGACGCGACTGCTGAAAAACGGTGCGGACTTCCGCCTTGTATCACCTTTCATTAAAGAGTATAAAAGTATGAAAATACTGCAAATACTGATGCAAATACTGCCCATTGTGTAGTTATGATTGTCTTTAGGCTTGCCATCCTTCCACTTGCAAGTGGTAAGTGATATGCGCTGGGATCACACACACAGCGGCTCAGTCCCGAATCACTGCTTGTGCACTTCACTCGCGCGCTCTGTGAGCTGCGCAGGGCCGGAGTGCGCACCCTCCAGAGGGCACTCGCTGTTCAGGGCGGAGTGATTTGGAGCGCAGGATGCCTGCGGAGCCGAGCGTATCCGTGTATTGGCGTTGCTGTGTGCACGCGAATCGTGTATTGGCGTTGCTGTGTGCACACTAATCGTTTTAAAAACGTTAATCTGATGATCCGCTGATACGGTCTAATGTAAACCCCACCATAGAGACACACAACCATTCACACTCACATTCACACCTACGGTCAATTTAGAGTCACCAATTAGCCTCACCTGCATGTCTTTGGACTGTGGGGGAAAACGGAGCACCCAGAGGAAACCCACGCAGACACGGGGAGAACATGCAAACTCCATACAAAAAGGCCCCCGTCGGCCACTGGGCTCGAACCTCGAACCTTCTTGCTGTGAGGCAACAGTGCTAACCACTGTCCATGCTGCCTGGGAAGAAACAATGCCTGTAAAATCAGGTGTGCATCTTGTATGCTGTTTTTCTCCATCAAAGTTGTCATTTTGCAGTTATCTTTGACAGAGCATTCAGGTTGTGCTAATCTTGGCAAGTGTCATTTTTAATGAAGGAGGCTGTGGAATGTAGACTCTCCTATATAGTCCTTAAATATATTGCTGCTATATTAAACGTGGTGCTTATTAGGTAGAATCCTATGGTGATTCACAAATTAAACTGTTTATTCAAGTCAATTATGCACATATGTAATCATTTTTCAAAAGGAATGAACCATCTGTCATTGATCACTATGCATACATAGCATTCACACACTAATTCAAACCAATTTTGTGCAGGCAATTTGCATACCTTCAATTTGCAAGTCTAAAAGTAATGTATGGGATTTCTTTTTGTTATGCCAGCTGCATTACATTTCAAGTGTGAATGGACTGAGAATGGGTGAACGCCATATCACAGCTCCAGGGTCCCTGGTTCAACCGTGAGCTTGGGTGAGTTTTGCACACTCTCCCTGTGTCCACATGGTTTTCCTCTAGATTCTCTGAGGTCCTGATAAAATCCATCCATCCATCCATTATCTGTAGCCGCTTATTCTGTCCAACAGGGTCGCGGGCAAGCTGGAGCCTATCCCAGCTGACTACGGGCGAAAGGCGGGGTACACCCTGGACAAGTCACCAGGTCATCACAGGGCTGACACATAGACACAGACAACCATTCACACTCACATTCACACCTACGGTCAATTTAGAGCCACCAGTTAACCTAACCTGCATGTCTTTGGACTGTGGGGGAAACAATATGTGGCTACACCTTGAATACTCTTTCAGCCACTATTTATCAAAGTTGTAGTGGTAGTGAAGGGAGGCTCAGACACAAATCATGATCTAAAATAGTTACTAATGAATAAGCAGATTTGCTTTTATCAGCTTTTTTTTTAAAGTTTTGTATGAGAACCCTGGTTTCATGTTGTAATATTGAATATTTAGAATTTCACCTAGGATTATACAGTCTCAGAAAATAATGTATATTATTGTACCTTTTAAGGGGTACAGTGGCTTGTCACTGGGGCAGGACCCTCTAAGGGACTTATCTATACCCTTTATATACTGCTTGGGACCATATATATATCTCTCATCTCATTATCTCTAGCCGCTTTATCCTGTTCTACAAGGTTGCAGGCAAGCTAGAACCTATCCCAGCTGACTACGGGCGAAAGGCGGGGTACACCCTGGACAAGTCGCCAGGTCATCACAGGGCTGACACATAGACACAGACAACCATTCACACTCACATTCACACCTACGGTCAATTTAGAGTCACCAGTTAACCTAACCTGCATGCCTTTGGACTGTGGGGGAAACCAAAGCACCCGGAGGAAACCCACGCGGACACGGGGAGAACATGCAAACTCCACACAGAAAGGCCCTCGTCAGCCACGGGGCTCGAACCTGGACCTTCTTACTGTGAGGCAACAGCGCTAACCACTACACCACCGTGCCGCCATATAAAAGGTACACCTAGTTACCTTGAGGTCCAATAATGAGCCCTAGGGGGTGTATTAGTGTAGCTTGTTCCTTGGGGAACAGAAATGGACTCCTACTGTACCCCATTTCTGACAGTGTATCAGGGTTGGAGACCAATATGATTTCACTTTGCACCTAGACAACGGCAGCTCTGCCGCTGTTCTGTGTTTCTGGGCTTGATTTAAAATATGCTTCGAAAACACATCCACATGGATTGCTTATTTCTTTGAAGCAAACCTTTGATTGAAATAATGTGAAGAAACCATATGTCCAGGAATTGTAGGTTTAATGAAGCTGAATCACTGTGATGTATCACTGGAATTCATCGCCAAAGAAAAAGCTTCATAGATGTTTTGAAGAGATATGTGCAGAAGAACCATTAGGCTGAAGTAAAAACCGGCGAGTGGCCTAGTGGTTAATGTGTTCGCCTCTTGATCAGGAGATCTTGAGTTCGACTCACAGTCGGGTCATACCAAAAGACCATCGTAAAAATGGTACCTACTGCTGTCTGGCAAGGCATGCTACAATACAGATGTGAGTGGGGAGTCAAACTCTTGCGGTTACCAGAGGACTAGCCCCCCACTGTAACCCTAGCTATGTAATAGGCGAGAGGCTGAGGGCTATGGAAACAGAGATCGGTGCCACTTGGCGTGCGAAGGACTTGAGCTCAGGTGCCCTTGAGTGCTGCACCTAACTCCCAACTGCTCCCTGGACGCTGTTAGCATGGCTGCCCACTGCTCTGGGTATGTGTGTGTTCGCTGATTCAGATGGGTTAAATGCAGAGATGAATTTCGCAAGTGTGATGAATAAACTTGTGCTTTGTCTAACCTCCTGGAAAAAAAAAAACGTGTCTCTCAATTTCTCTTTTGTTGTGATTTCCTTACTAGGAATTTCCCAGCAACCCTCCTAGTCACATGTTTTCTCTCTCTTCTACCCCCCCCCCCCAAATCTGAGTTACATGTCGGTCCTGGGATCGAGATTCTGACCTCTTCTGCTCCTCGGACCTGCCTGATCCATCCTGGTGCCCTGTGTCTGGTTGGAGTCTCATCGCATCACTCCTGTGGAGGATGGCCCCATGTGGACAGTTGGGGGTCGTGCCTGGAGGACGCTCTGGACTCTTGCAGTGGTGCTTTTGTGGCCGGGGACTGCAGTTGACTTGCTGACTTTAGGACTGCGGTTGTCGTGAACGGTTTTGCGCTCGGGTTTCTGTCGGAGGGGTTTATAGCATCAATGAAGCTGACTTTATGTTAGGACTGTTAATGTTATAGTCATGTTGTCTGTTGTTGCCCAAATGAGGATGGGTTCCTTTTTGATGGATGGGTTTATCTCGAGGTTTCTTCCTCATGTCGTCTGAGGGAGTTTTTCCTTGCCACCGTCGCCACAGGCTTAGCTCATGTTTTAAGTCGTTCAAATTCTGCAAAACTGCTTTGCGACAATGTTTATTGTTAAAAGCGCTGTACAAATAAACTTGACCTGACATATCATTGGATGCACTCTTTACAAGACACCAGGATTCAAGCGAATAGCTTGAAAGAGTAAGAGGGTGTGCACGTAAAACAAATATCAACTACAGAGGACACAAGTCTATGGGTTGGTTCCAGAGCATTTTTTAAGGATTTTCCACTAGGAGACCAACTGGTCTGGGCAATACAATCACAGGCCCCAGAGTCCATGCGGCTGCACCGCTGCGGCATATTCTGTGATGCAAAGTGGTTCACCAATCACCATACAGACAAACACACTACAGTGACTACACAGCTATCAAGAGCAATTACCAAGCACAAATGTTATGTCAAAGTCACTCAAAGTTACACAGTAATGACATCGGATTCTGACATCAGCCATCTCAGTAACCAAATTTTAGTTTTGTTTTTCTTAACCAACATGATCTTGTGTGTATATCTTATAACATAGATCTTCGTTTTCCTTGTTAAATGTATACTTACATGGTACTTGGTTAATTAATTGCAACTGATTGCACTAAATGATAAGACATACACTACCGTTCAAAAGTTTGGGGTCACCCAGACAATTTTGTGTTTTCCATGAAAAGTCACACTTTTAGGGGCGGCGCGGTGGTGTAGTGGTTAGCGCTGTCGCCTCACAGCAAGAAGGTCCTGGGTTCGAGCCCTGGGGCCGGCGAGGGCCTTTCTGTGTGGAGTTTGCATGTTCTCCCCGTGTCCGCGTGGGTTTCCTCCGGGTGCTTTGGTTTCCCCCACAGTCCAAAGACATGCAGGTTAGGTTAACTGGTGACTCTAAATTGACCGTAGGTGTGAATGGTTGTCTGTGTCTATGTGTCGGCCCTGTGATGACCTGGCGACTTGTCCAGGGTGTACCCCGCCTTTCGCCCGTAGTCAGCTGGGATAGGCTCCAGCTTGCCTGCGACCCTGTAGAAGGATAAAGCGGCTAGAGATAAAGAGATGAGATGAGATGAAGTTGTAAAATGAATAGAAAATATAGTCAAGACATTTTTCTGGCCATTTTGAGCATTTAATCGACCCCACAAATGTGATGCTCCAGAAACTCAATCTGCTCAAAGGAAGGTCAGTTTTATAGCTTCTCTAAAGAGCTCAACTGTTTTCAGCTGTGCTAACATGATTGTACAAGGGTTTTCTAATCATCCATTAGCCTTCTGAGGCAATGAGCAAACCCATTGTACCATTAGAACACTGGCGTGAGAGTTGCTGGAAATGGGCCTCTATACACCTATGGAGATATTGCACCAAAAACCACACATTTGCAGCTAGAATAGTCATTTACCACATTAGCAATGTATAGAGTGTATTTCTGATTAGTTTAAAGTGATCTTCATTGAAAAGAACAGTGCTTTCTTTCAAAAATAAGGACATTTCAAAGTGACCCCAAACTTTTGAACGGTAGTGTAACTCGGTTTAAAATTTGGTCTCCCAGTGAAGCTGGTTTGGGGTGGCGGTACGGTGGTGTAGTGGTTAGCGCTGTCGCCTCACAGCAAGAAGGTCCGGGTTCGAGCCCCGTGGCCGGCGAGGGCCTTTCTGTGCGGAGTTTGCATGTTCTCCCCGTGTCCGTGTGGGTTTCCTCCGGGTGCTCCGGTTTCCCCCACAGTCCAAAGACATGCAGGTTAGGTTAACTGGTGACTCTAAATTGACCGTAGGTGTGAATGTGAAGATGTGTGAATGGTTGTCTGTGTCTATGTGTCAGCCCTGTGATGACCTGGCGACTTGTCCAGGGTGTACCCTGCCTTTCGCCCGTAGTCAGCTGGGATAGGCTCCAGCTTGCCTGCGACCCTGTAGAACAGGATAAAGCGGCTAGAGATGATGAGATGAGATGATACACAGTCATTGTGCTTGCACAGTTTTGACACCTACAGTGTTGGTTTTGATAAATCAGTGAGATGCTGGTTGGAGACCAAAACGTGCACATTTACTGTAGGCTATAGTTTCCTGAGCATTCATGCTTGACTCACAGCTTCATGAAGTTCTCATGTCCATGGGTAGAGGCTGCAGAGCACAGGTATTTGGGAAGTGACGTCACCAGCCCTGAAACGGAGGAAGGGGGGGACGAAACGTTTCGGCGAGCAAGATGGCAGCGAAATCCGATGGCGTGGGGGTCGGTACCGGGTTCGCGCAGCTGGATGAGCAGGATGAAACGGCGGCCAACGACGACGAGCTGGACAGCGCGGCCATCCACATCTGTCACTGCTGCAAGTCGTCCTCGTGCTACTGGGGCTGCCGGAGCGCGTGCCTGCGCTCCCTGACGGTGAAGGGGAACCGGAGAGCAGGCAGAGGAGCGGAGGAGCGCTTATGGCTGGACTGTCTGTGGATCGTGCTGGCCATGCTCGTGTTCTTCTGGGACGTGGGCACGGATGTGTGGCTGGCCGTGGATTACTACAGGAAGCGGGATTACGCGTGGTTCGGGCTCACGCTCTTTTTCGTGCTCGCTCCGTCGGTGCTCGTGCAGATCCTCAGCTTCAGGTGGTTCGTGCAGGACTACACGGGCGGAGGCCTCGGTCCGGTGCAGGGTCTGAGCCGGAGAGCCACCGCTGGACTCAGCGCAGGCAAGTACGGCAGGGACGCGTGCTGCCACATCTCCATCTGGACCTGGCAGGTGCTGGTGCATCTCCTGCAAATGGGCCAAGTGTGGAGGTAAGCTGGGGTTTCAGAAACCAGTGCTCTCTCTTTCTCTCTCTCTCTCCCTCTCTCTCTCTGATCTCCTCCTCCTCCTCAAACACTCACACTTGAGATGCACCTTGGAGAACCCTGTTTCACCTTTACTTCAACTCAGGCTTGTGCAATCTCATTTCATCTCATCTCATCATCTCTAGCCGCTTTATCCTGTTCTACAGGGTCGCAGGCAAGCTGGAGCCTATCCCAGCTGACTACGGGCGAAAGGCGGGGTACACCCTGGACAAGTCGCCAGGTCATCACAGGGCTGACACATAGACACAGACAACCATTCACACTCACATTCACACCTACGGTCAATTTAGAGTCACCAGTTAACCTAACCTGCATGTCTTTGGACTGTGGGGGAAACCGGAGCACCCGGAGGAAACCCACGCGGACACGGGGAGAACATGCAAACTCCACACAGAAAGGCCCTCACTGGCCATGGGGCTCAAACCCGGACCTTCTTGCTGTGAGGCGACAGCGCTAACCACTACACCACTGTGCCACCCTTATTTCTTTATATATATATATATATATATATATATATATATCCTTTTTTGGGGCAGCACGGTGGTGTAGTGGTTAGCGCTGTCGCCTCACAGGAAGAAGGTCCGGGTTCGAGCCCTGTGGCCGGCGAGGGCCTTTCTGTGCGGAGTTTGTATGTTCTCCCCGTGTCCGCATGGATTTCCTCCGGGTGCTCCGGTTTCCCCCACAGTCCAAAGACATGCAGGTTAGGTTAACTGGTGACTCTAAATTGACCGTGAGTGTGAGTCTATTACCCCTTTTCCACCAGGGCTGGTTCGGGGCCAGTGCTGGTTCACAACTCATTCAACTTGCAAGCCAGCTGAGAACCAGTTTGTTTTTCCATAGCTCAGGGTGCTAAGGGGAGCCACGTCATTACGTCAGTTACGTCGCTGTATACGTCAGTTACGTCGCTGCGTTTGCATAAACCTTGGTGCGAACATTGAAGCAACAACAACACGGAGAACAAGAAGCAGCAACAACAACAACAGTAATAATGAATGACTTCGCGTTTGTACAGCTGCTGCTTCTTGTCGCTTAAAAATGGCGACCTTTCGCAGTCTTGCTATTGTTGTTGGTCTTAGCAACTCTGCCCCCCGCTGATGTAAGCGGTTCTTTCCTCTGGCCCAGCCTGGAACCGTTTTTTCTGGCCCCAGAGCCAGTTCTTTGTCAGTGGAAACAGAAAACCCGGTTCCAAACTAAGCACTGGCCCCGAACCAGTCCTGGAACTGCTTTGGTGGAAAAGGGGCATATGTGTCAGCCCTGTGATGACCTGGCGACTTGTCCAGGGTGTACCCCGCCTTTCGCCCGTAGTCAGCTGGGATAGGCTCCAGCTTGCCTGCGACCCTGTAGAACAGGATAAAGCGGCTAGAGATAATGAGATGAAGGCCGCGAGCCGCTGGGTTCAAACCCAGAACCTTCTTGCTGTGAGGCGACCATGCTAACCACTACAGCACCATGCCGCCCAATTACACCTCCTCAGGTAGCTTTTTTTTTTTTTTGGCCATGACCCAGATTCGAACCAGGGTTACTGCAGCCACAACGGAGAGTTCTAACCACTATATAATCACAGCAAACTACTTATAGGTTTCCCCTACAGTCCAAAGGCATGCAGGTTAGGATAATTGGTGGCTCTAAATTGATCATGAGTGTGAATGGCTGTCTGTGTCTATGTGTCAGCCCTGCGATGACCTGGTGACTTGTCCAGGGTGTACCTCACCTCTCACCCATAGTTAGCTGGGATAGGCTCCAGCTTGCCCGCAACCCTGTAGGACAGGATAAGCGGCTACAGATAATGGATGGATAGTACTTTTGCACTACTCCTTCACTGCCTTATCTTTTTCTCTTTATATATTTTGCTGCTTTAACAATGTAAATCTCCCCTTGTGGGATAATAAAAGGCTATCTTATCTTACAAATGCATCAGTCATCTCCCTGTGCACTGGCACAGTTAATTATGAGTCATGCTTGAATGTAGGAAGACAGTTTTGGTTGCCACTCTTGCTGTTCACTGAGAAAAGCTGATGCACTGCTGAGTGGACTCCATGGTCTCAATCATCACATCTGTTCTGTAATACCCATGTGATTTATTAGCTTTGTTGATCTATATATGTACATACATTATGGCTGGGAAACCACTACAGCTTGCACCAATTACAGTGGCCCCATTGTACCAAACCTGCATGTCTTTGAACTGTAGGGGAAACCGGAGCACCCGGAGGAAACCCACGCAGACACAGGAAGAACATGCAAACTCCACACAGAAAGGCCCCCGTCAGCCACGAGGATCGAACCCGGAACCTTCTTGCTGTGAGGCGACAGCGGTAACCACAACATCACCGTGCTGCCCGTGCACTCAGTACCTGCATTTGCTCTGGAGGATGTTCAAGTCTGAAGATTTTCTGTCTTCCAGGTCACAATGAATGTGAAAAATGATCCGACTTATAGTTTATTTTAATCTTGAAGACCTTCTTCACTCATCCAGGAGTTTTCATTCACACCTAAACCACACTGATATTTTCATTACTGATATAATTATAAATTCAGGGCAGCACGACGGTGTAGTGGTTAGCACTGTCGCCTCACGGCAAGAAGGTCCTGGGTTCGAGCCTAGCGGCTGGCGACGGCCTTTCTGTGTGGAGTTTGCATGTTCTTGCCGTGGGTTTCCTCCAGGTGCTCCGGTTTCCCCTACAGTCCAAAGACATGCAGGTTAGGCTAACTAGTGGCTCTAAATTGACCGTAAATGTGAGTCTGAATGGTTGTTTGTCTCTGTGTGTCAGCCCTGCGATGACCTGGCGACTTGTCCAGGGTGTACCCCGCCTCTCACTGATAGTCAGCTGGGATAGGCTCCCAGCCTACGACCTGCGACCCTGTAGAACATTATAAGCAGCTACAGATAATGGATGGATGGATAATTATAAATTGCTTATAAGCAATTTATTTATGTATTCTAAACTATTTATTTATGAAGTTCTCAAGTCAGGGCCTTCAGGTAAAGCACTGACATATGGTATGAAGACTGTTTTACTGTGTTGAGGATGTAATAACACTCTCGTGTGCCTTTTTTAAGCTGCGGGTTCTGCATTATAACCACCAAAATAAAACCACTTTTTCTTCTTCAAGGTCAGCAACCATCAAAACGACTGAACAACACTGCTAACAGCTGGAAAATTTGGTTTATAATTAGTAACTTGCAGTGGTAAAGAAACCGACAAACAATACTGCGTTAGAATTTAAAATAAATCTTAATTCAAATCAGTACAAATTTTATTGCTAATAATATGTGGCTACACCTTGAATACTCTTTCAGCCACTATTTATAAAAGTTGTAGTGGTAGTGAAGGGAGGCTCAGACACAAATCATGATCTAAAATAGTTACTAATAAATCAGCAGATTTGCTTTTATCAGCTTTTTTTTTTTTTACTCTTGTATGAGAACCCTGGTTTCATGTTGTAATATTGAATATTTAGAATTTCACCTAGGATTATACAGTCTCAGAAAATAAAGTACATTATTGTACTTTTTAAGGGGTACAGTGGCTTGTCACTGGGGCAGGACCCTCTAAGGGACTTATCTATACCCTTTATATACTGCTTGGGGCCATATATGTAACTTTTTGGCCCTAAAAAGGTACACCTATGGCCCTTTTCCACTACCCTTTTTCAGCTCACTTCAGCTCGCTTCAGCTCACTTCAGCCCGACACGGCTCGCGTTTCAACTACCTGAGAACAGCACGACTCAGCTCACTTCAGCCCTACTCAGCCCCCCAAAACTCGCACGGTTTTGGAGTGGGGCTGAAGCGAGCCAAACCGAGCCGAGTGGGGCTAGGGGCGTGAGGAGACACTCCCCTGTGCACTGATTGGTGAGGAGGAGTGTCCCCACACGCCCCGCGAGCACGCTGGGATCTGTAAACACCGTAAACCCGGAAGAATAATAATTACGAATTACGAGAATTTCTGAAGCCTTATGCGCCTCGCCTCATCTATACGCTCTTGCCAGTATCTGTTGGCGTTGTCGGTGACAACAAGCCACAGCACCAAGACCAGCAACACTAACGACTCCATGTCCTCCATGTTTATTGTTTACTATCCGGGTCGTGAGACTACCGCTTAAAAGATCACTGATGTCACTGTTTGCGCCGCCTAATGACATCATGTGACGTCCACCCACTTTCGCTAACTCCACCCAATGTGTCCACCCACTTCCAGCCAGCACGGTTCAGCGCGGTTGTAGTCGAAATGCAACTCCAACAGCCCCGCTCAGCTCGACTCAGCCCAACTCAGCACTGCACGGCTCAGCCCAACTCAGCCGCGTTGGTAGTGGAAAAGCGGCAATAGTTACCTTGAGGTCCAATAATGAGCCCTAGGGGGTGTATTAGTGTAGTTTGTACCTTGGGGAACAGAAATGGACTCCTACTGTACCCCATTTCTGACAGTGTATCAGGGTTGGAGACCAATATGATTTCACTTTGCACCTAGAGAACGGCAGCTCTGCCGCTGTTCTGTGTTTCTGGGCTTGATTTAAAATATGCTTCGAAAACATCCACATGGATTGCTTACTTCTTTGAAGCAAACCTTTGATTGAAATAATGTGGAGAAACCATATGTCCAGGAATTGTAGGTTTAATGAAGCTGAATCACTGTGATGTCTCATCTCATTATCTCTAGCCGCTTTATCCTTCTACAGGGTCGCAGGCAAGCTGGAGCCTATCCCAGCTGACTACAGGCGAAAGGCGGGGTACACCCTGGACAAGTCGCCAGATCATCACAGGGCTGACACATAGAGACACACAGCCATTCACACTCACATTCACACCTACGGTCAATTTAGAGTCACCAGTTAACCTAACCTTTCCCCCACAGTCTTTGGACTGTGGGGGAAACCGGAGCACCCAGAGGAAACCCATGCAGACACGGGGAGAACATGCAAACTCCACACAGAAAGGCCCCCATTGTCCGCTGAGCACGAACCTAGAACTTTCTTGCTGTTAGGCGACAGTGCTAACCACTACACTACCATGCCGCCCTATTGTAATTATGTCAATATTCATTTGAGATTAAAGTTAATAATGCTCATAAAGATGAGATACTGATTAACATTTTTCAGTGCTAGTGCCAGTTTCAGGAGTCTGATAGGTGGGCTGATATTTGAGTCTGGTGGTCTACCTTCTGCAGAGATAATGAGCTGACGGTAGTTATGTTGGACTGTTTCCCTGTGGTTGTCCGAATACATGCAGCACAAAACTGGCACACTCAAGCAAAAATGTTTGCTTCCCATCAGCATCATTTAAGCTCACTGGTTATGCACATATGCTGCTCTTGGCAAAGCTGACTTTAATGAGGCTTGATTGGAGTGTTAAGAGTGTAGTCTTGTTGCGGAGTTTGGCTGGCATGAAAATCCCCTTTAAGCCGACTGAAAACAAAACATTTCACTGTAACTATTAGCCAGATTTGCAGTCTTCTTGTTTCATCTGGGACAGTTTTACTAATGTAAGATTCTGAAAAGCAGAATTGGATTGATAACAAAGCCCCAGTGCATAAAGGAACCTATTATCATTATATATATTACATACAATGTGCTCTGAAAAGTATTGAACTGAATGGAGTAATATTTTTTTTCAGATTAAATAATAAGAGGGTGTACAGATAGACGTTTCACAAGTGATTGCTTATTGCTTACTGTATGTAAAGTTTTGTCACAGCGCACCATGGACCAGCACTAGGAGATGGCTCGTACCCAGATGTTAGTCTTGGCATGCTGGGCTGAATTCCCACTGTGTTTAGTGCACTCCTACACCCCATTAGTACCCTACGCTCAGTCATCACACAATTTTCCATTTTCCACTGACTTTAACATGGAACCTACTTTCCTGCATCAGTCATCCCAGTCTACACTTCCCCCCTTGCACTAAATGCATTCATCTTCTGCCTCCAGTAATCACACTTAGGTGGGGTTTACATTAGACCGTATCAGCGGATCATCAGATTAACGTTTTTAAAACGATTAGTGTGCACACAGCAACGCCAATACACGATTCGCGTGCACACAGCAACGCCAATACACGGATACGCTCGGCTCCGCAGGCATCCTGCGCTCCAAATCACTCCGCCCTGAACAGCGAGTGCCCTCTGGAGGGTGCGCACTCCGGCCCTGCGCAGCTCACAGAGCGTGCGAGTGGAGTGCACGAGCAGTGATTTGGGACTGAGCCGCTGTGTGTGTGATCTCAGTGCATGTCGGGCATGCGCGTCACTTACCACTTGCAAGTGGAAGGATGGCAAGCCTAAAGACAATCATAACTACACAATGGGCAGTATTTGTATCAGTATTTGCAGTATTTTCATACTTTTATACTCTTTAATGAAAGGTGATACAAGGCAGAAGTCCGCGCCGTTTTTCAGCAGTCGCGTCACATGACCAACGCCAGCGAATCAGGAAGGTGGATGTCACAGTGACGTTGTCCAATGACGACGCCAGCTAGAGCTCAGCACAGCGTATCCGCGTATCCGCGTATTCTCAATGTTTACACAGCACCGGACCAGACACGTTCTGGATTGAATACGTGGACCCTGGCGGATTCCCGTTTCCCGGCGTTTCCAGGCGTTTTAATGTAAACGGACAGTGCATCCGCGAAGAAAATGAGACAGATACGGTCTAATGTAAACTTGGCCTTAAAGGAGAACTGAAGTCATTTTTAAACTTGCTTTATTTCTTAAATTAACGTGTTATTCAATTACGTTTTCAGTTTTAGTAACCTTATATCGTGACTCGTATTGGCGACTAATTGCAATTAAATATTATAATTATCGGTCTAGGGGCGGCACGGTGGTGTAGTGGTTAGCGCTGTCGCCTCACAGCAAGAAGGTGTCCGGGTTCGAGCCCCGTGTCCAGCGAGGGCCAATCTGTGCGGAGTTTGCATGTTCTCCCCGTGTCCGTGTGGGTTTCCTCCGGGTTCTCTGGTTTCCCCCACAGTCCAAATACATGCAGGTTAGGTTAACTGGTGACTCTAAATTGACCGTAGGTGTGAATGTGAGTGTGAATGGTTGTCTGTGTCTATGTGTCAGCCCTGTGATGACCTGGCGACTTGTCCAGGGTCTACCCCGCCTTTCGCCCATAGTCAGCTGGGATAAGCTCCAGCTTGCCTGCGACCCTGTAGAACAGGATAAAGCGGCTAGAAATAATGAGATGAGATGAATTATCGGTCAATTCGGTTTTTAGCCGTGTTGAATTTAGGTCGTTTGGTCGACAGCAGGCGTCACTTATCCACGCGATCTTCACGAGACTTGTGCGAGACTTCGAAACGTGAAGTGTCAACCAGGTATCAGTGCCGCCATTTTGAAAACTGTTTCCCAAACGAAATATTGCACAAAAACGAGTTTAAATGACGATTACCGCCTACTTTTTTCAAACTTTCCTGATTGCTATCAAAACAAACAAAACTTCCGGCTCGATTACATCAGCATTCGAAAGAGGGCGCGTGTGTCTTTTGACAACTGTGGCAGATGTCGGTCACTTTGATTTCCACTGTACGTTTTACTTCCGTCCTACGATGTCTCGCACAGGTCTCAACGAATCTCGTTTACAGCCATTGCTTTGACATATGGACTGATATATTACAGAGCATATTTCAAACACTCATAGCTTGCTATAGCAGCGACAAAATAGCTGTTAGAAATGCATTCCTATATTTAATAAAATGAGATAAATAGAATTTTGGTCATAAAAAATTTTGCCTTCAGTTCTCCTTTAAGAACACAATGTTCTATGCACGTCTACACTCACACCAAACTGTGAAGTCATCTAACATCTTGGCCAAGATGTGCAGGATAGTTAAAAAAATTTGCCTTCAGTTCTCCTTTAACCATCATCAGTATGAGACTGACTCTCATAGCCATAGGTGGTAAATACATTCACCTTGAGATGGGCTGGACACAAGCAGTGATGCAGTATTTCACACTTGAGCAAACCATTAGATCCTCCTGTGTCTCTTAACCTTTCCGTATAAAACCAGGGCAGTGCAAAACATCGTGGACTAGGAACGAAATACAGAGAAATATATTAGGCAATACAAGAAGACAAACAACTCAAGGACACATAGCGGTTCGTATTCCAGGAAAAAGGAGATGCTGACTCCAGTCCTACTCCCCTTTTCAGTTTGAGCGTTGTGCCATTGATGATTCAGTGCTACTTGTATCAGACAGCAGTTGGAGAATCAATATTAATGGCTTGGTGTAATTATTCCAAATGCAGGAGGGCTTTCTGTCCTCAGGAACTAAGTGCATGCTTCACCACAGACAAGTACTGGCTGAAGAATTACACAGCTTCAAATCATTTTCCAGGCTAAGACACATACAGTGCCTTGCAAAAGTATTCATCCCCCTTGGTGTTTGTCCTGTTTTGTTGCATTACAGGCTGGTATTAAAATGGATTTTTGGATGGTTAGCACCATTTGATTTACCCAACATATTTACCACTTTAAAGGTCCACATTGTTTTTTTTATTGTGACACAAACATTATTGAATAAAAAAACAATGTGGACCTTTAAAGATGAAAAAAAAAAAAACAGAAATCTGGAGTGTGCATAAGTATTCAAACCCCCCCCCCCCCAAAAAAAAAAGAGTCAATACTTTATATAGCCACTTTTTGCTACAATTACAGTTGCAAGTCTCTTGTGGTATGTCTCTATTAGCTTAGCACATCTAGCCACTGGGATTTTTGCCCATTCCTCAAGGCAAAACTGCTCCAACTCCTTCAAGTTAGATGGGTTGCGTTGGTGTACAGCAATCTTCAAGTTATGCCACAGATTCTCAATTGGATTGAGGTCTGGGCTTTGACTAGGCCATTCCAAGACATTTAAATGCTTCCCTTTAAACCACTCCACTGTCGCTTTAGCAGTATGTTTAGGGTCATTGTCCTGCTGGACCGTGAACCTTCATCCCAGTCTCAAATCTCTGGCTGACTCAAACAGGTTTTCCTCTAGAATTGCCCTGTATTTAGTGCCATCCATCTTTCAGTCCTGACCAGCTTTCCTGTCCCTGCAGATGAAAAAACATCCCCACAGCATGATGCTGCCACCACCATGCTTCATTGTAGGGATGGTGTTCTCAGGGTGTTGGGTTTGCACCACACATGGCATTTCCCATGATGGCCAAAAAGTTCAATTTTGGCTCATTTGACCAGAGAATCTTCTTCCATGTGTTTGGGGAGTCTACCACATGCTGTTGGGCAAACTCCAAACGTGTTTTCTTCAGCAATGACTTTTTTCTTACCACTCTTCCATAAATCCCCACTCTCTGAAGTGTACAGTTTAAAGTGGTCTTATGGACAGATACTCCCATCTCCACTTTGCAGCTCCTTCAGTGTTATCTTTGGTGTTTTTGTTGCATCTCTAATTAATGCCCTCCTTGCCCAGTCTGTGAGTTTTGGTGGGTGGCCTTCTCCTGTCAGGTTTGTAGTGGTGCCATATTCTTTCCATTTTGCTATAATGAATTTAATGGTGCTCCCTGGGATATTCAAAGTTTGGGATATTTTTTATAACCCAACCCTGATCTATGCTTCTCCACAACTTTGTCTCTGACCTGTTTGGAGGCTCCTTGGTTCTCATGTTGCTTGCTTAGTAGTGTTGCAGAGTCAGGGTCCTTCCAGAACCGGTTGATTTATACAGATGTCATGTGACAGATCATGTGACACTTTGATTGCACACAGGTGGATCTTAATCAACTAATTATGTAACTTATGAAGTGAATTGGTTGGAGCAGCTCTAACTTAGGGGTTTCAAACGAAAGGGGGTGAATACTTATGCACATGCCAGAGTTCTGTGGGGTTTTTTTCATCTTAATTATTGTTTGTGTCACAATAAAAAAAAAAAAAAATGTGCACCTTTAAAGTGGTAGGCATGTTGTGTAAATCAAATGGTGCTAACCGTCCAAAAATCCATTTTAATTCCAGCTTGTAATGCGACAAAACAGGACAAACACAAAGGGGGATGAATACTTTTACAAGGCACTGTAACCATTCTAAGATCTGTTCATAATACTCATGGGTTTAGAAAACAGCCTAATGTTCTTTGTGCAGATTTTATATATATATATATATATATATATATATATATATAAAAGACATGCAGTTAGGTTAACGTGGGGAGGCCTTGGGCTGAAGTGCCCTTGAGCAAGTACCGAACCCCTGACTGCTCCCCGGGCGCTGTGTGTGGCTGCCCACTGCTCTGGGTGTGTGTGCATGTGTTCACTGCTTCAGATGGATTAAATACAGAGGATGAATTTCACTGTGCTTGAAGTGTGCATGTGACAAATAAAGGTTTATATATGGGTCCGTCTCAGAAACTGGTCTCTCATTTGGGACATTATGGTCAAAAAATAAAATTTCTAATTTTACTATTTTTTTTGCATTTACCTAACACTCAATGTTTCTTTTGTCATGCTTAATAAGAATAAAGATAGTATCTTGCTTTATCTGGCCTCCACTGTGGAAAATTGTTTTTTATTACAATTCAGATGCGTTTGTAAAATTGATTTCCATATAAAATAACTACATCATGAAGAATTAAAGCCCCTCCTTCACAGATGAGTGAAAATATTGAATAAATTTCCTCTTTTTGATTGCTTGGGTTAAAAATGCCAAGTTATGATGACTGAATTGATTATTCACTTAAATATGAGCAATATGATACATTTTGGGTATTTGATATGGCGAAATAGGACACAATGGAAAAATCAAGAACACACCGGAAAGATGAGAATAACGGTGGTGGTAAAAGAACAGTGACTGTACCGGCTGAAGGTCGCGCGGGTCTCTGCTGTGGCACGCGAGCAACGGGACATCACTACCGCACCGGATGGAGCGGGGGCGGGGCAAAATGACTGGCCGTAGATTCTATCAAAAGTTCAATCTAAATTGACCATGGTTGCAAAATATTGGCCAAAAATACGCAAACACTACGAAATAAGAAAGTAAGATGAAAAAGAAACATTCTATTGCCTTATACTGCAAGACTAAAACAAAATAAAACTCAAAACTCACCTTTTCAGTGATAACGTCCAAACAGATCACCCGCGTAACAGAAAGACCGCAAATGGAAGCACGATCAACTTCTAACTGTTGGAGTGGAAAATTCCATTTTACACATGCAAATTGTTAATGTGTGTCCTTCCCCGCACACAAATAACACGCTACGGTAAAAAATAGACCACAACTCATTTTATAGCTCAGAAATTCATACAAGACCAGCTACCATCGTAACATATTCTGTAAGAAACATATTCTATACCTAACTTTCAGCTTTCATTTTAAAAAACAAAATCGCAGAAACTAAATTTTTATATGGCGTAGTGATTTTAAGTTGCGACTTTTGCTGAGGTAGTGACCTTGACCCTGAGGCTTTCCGTTTAGATAAAAACACACGATCATGTTGGTTTTGGGTATGCGGAAAATGGAGTTACGACGGTGATCAAATATTTTGCATGATGTTTTATTACAGTTATGATTATTCTGTGAGCGCACCAATCCTTAGGTGTACAACCCCGATTCCAAAAAAGTTGGGACAAAGTACAAATTGTAAATAAAAACGGAATGCAATAATTTACAAATCTCAAAAACTGATATTGTATTCACAATAGAACATAGACAACATATCAAATGTCGAAAGTGAGACATTTTGAAATTTCATGCCAAATATTGTCTCATTTGAAATTTCATGACAGCAACACATCTCAAAAAAGTTGGGACAGGGGCAATAAGAGGCTGGAAAAGTTAAAGGTACAAAAAAGAAACAGCTGGAGGACCAAATTGCAACTCATTAGGTCAATTGGCAATAGGTCATTAACATGACTGGGTATAAAAAGAGCATCTTGGAGTGGCAGCGGCTCTCAGAAGTAAAGATGGGAAGAGGATCACCAATCCCCCTAATTCTGCGCCGACAAATAGCGGAGCAATATTAGAAAGGAGTTCAACAGTGTAAAATTGCAAAGAGTTTGAACATATCATCATCTACAGTGCATAATATCATCAAAAGATTCAGAGAATCTGGAAGAATCTCTGTGCGTAAGGGTCAAGGCCGGAAAACCATACTGGGTGCCCGTGATCTTCGGGCCCTTAGACGGCACTGCATCACATACAGGCATGCCTCTGTATTGGAAATCACAAAATGGGCTCAGGAATATTTCCAGAGAACATTATCTGTGAACACAATTCACCGTGCCATCCGCCGTTGCCAGCTAAAACTCTATTGTTCAAAGAAGAAGCCATATCTAAACATGATCCAGAAGCGCAGACATCTTCTCTGGGCCAAGGCTCATTTAAAATGGACTGTGGCAAAGTGGAAAACTGTTCTGTGGTCAGACGAATCAAAATTTGAAGTTCTTTATGGAAATCAGGGACGCCATGTCATTCGGACTAAAGAGGAGAAGGACGACCCGAGTTATCATCAGCGCTCAGTTCAGAAGCCTGCATCTCTGATGGTATGGGGTTGCATTAGTGCGTGTGGCATGAGCAGCTTACACATCTGGAAAGACACCATCAATGCTGAAAGGTATATCCAGGTTCTAGAGCAACATATGCTCCCATCCAGACGACGTCTCTTTCAGGGAAGACCTTGCATTTTCCAACATGACAATGCCAAACCACATACTGCATCAATTACAGCATCATGGCTGCATAGAAGAAGGGTCCGGGTACTGAACTGGCCAGCCTGCAGTCCAGATCTTTCACCCATAGAAAACATTTGGCGTATCATAAAACGGAAGATACAACAAAAAAGACCTAAGACAGTTGAGCAACTAGAATCCTACATTAGACAAGAATGGGTTAGCATTCCTATCCCTAAACTTGAGCAACTTGTCTCCTCAGTCCCCAGACGTTTACAGACTGTTGTAAAGAGAAAAGGGGATGTCTCACAGTGGGAAACATTGCCTTGTCCCAACTTTTTTGAGATGTGTTGTTGTCATGAAATTTAAAATCACCTCATTTTTCTCTTTAAATGATACATTTTCTCAGTTTAAACATTTGATATGTCATCTATGTTCTATTCTGAATAAAATATGGAATTTTGAAACTTCCACATCATTGCATTCCGTTTTTATTTACAATTTGTACTTTGTCCCAACTTTTTTGGAATCGGGGTTGTATAAAGTCACAACTTAAAATACAATTAGTGATAACTGTAGACTTTTCAGTGGACTACAACCTTTTTAAGGGAATGTGATGTAGTCAACCATTTATCATGTCCCAGGTCAAGCCGCCATTTTTCCACAAATTTGCAGAATTTTTGGCAAATTCTGAATATTCACATCAAAGATTTAGTTTTATCTGTATTATTTCTTTCATCATTTTATTTCAAATTAAAACCAACATCACCATTCAAAACCGTATAGTTTATTGACTGTAAGTATATTTAGTGGGGTACCCCCACAGTACCCAGTTTCTGAGACAGACCCATTTTAAATATATATATATATATATATATATATATATATATATATATATATATATATATATATATATATATTTTTTTTTTTTTTGATTAAGAAACAACAGAGGAGCTAGTAGTTTCTGTTACAGTCCGGTGAGAAGCAGTAGAGCAGAGACATTGAGTAATGTATGACATGAAAAATATAAATTACAGGCTTTCTAATAGGCTCCTTATATTTTAGGGCAATAATTATTAAATGATTTGCTTTTGTTTAGAGATTATAATACAGTTTCAAGAGTTCCTATTATACCATGTTCTTTACATTTGATTAATGGACAAGAATTAAAAAAATAATAATTTCGTTCTCAAGGGCATTTTTATTATATTTATATTTATACTTTGTCTCCATGTGACCTTACACTTATTCTTTGAAATATATTTACTGCATTACACTGAAGTGGATTTTTTAGCCCTCTGAATGTAATATTTGAAAATGATTTGGAATGAGAACAGAGGCTTCACTGCCAGCTGTCATTATTTGCCATGAGGTTTCACTTTATTAATTTTATTCAGCATCAACTTTATACCATGATTTTGTCAGTTTGGTTTTATTTTCTGTACTTCTGCCTTCGCCCCATTCTCATTTCATGACTCCATTCTTTTCTGTTTGTTTTGCTTTAGTTGCCCAAATGGACTGATGCTCCTAAAAGAAGCTCTTGGGTTTGAGATGGGGGGTTTTACACTTATTCTCTCTGCAGAGGGTAAAGAAAAAAAGTGGGCCACGGAGCAAGGTTCTTGTAAGTCCATCTCTCCATTTATCCACACTTCCTTTTTCTTTATCCACAGTTTTTGGGCATTTTATGTCCACGGTTTCTGTCTTGGAGTCAAATTTCCCAATTAGTTAATGACAGCGGCAGAATTAAACACTTAATAATTTGGTCTGAAGTATAACCCTGGGCGGCACGGTGGTGTAGCGGTTAGCGCTGTCGCATCACAGCAAGAAGGTCCGGGTTCGAGCCCTGTGACTGGCGAGGGCCTTTCTGTGAGGCGTTTGCATGTTCTCCGCGTGGGTTTCCTCTGGGTGCTCTGGTTTCCCCCAAAGACATGCAGGTTAGGTTAACTGGTGACTCTAAATTGACCGTAGGTGTGAATGGTTGTCTGTGTCTATGTGTCAGGCCTGTGATGACCTGGCAACTTGTCCAGGGTGTACCCCGCCTTTTGCCCGTAGTCAGCTGGGATAGGCTCCAGCTTGCCTGCGACCCTGTAGAACAGGATAAAGCGGCTAGAGATAATGAGATGAGATGAGAAGTATAACCCTAATTTACACTTGTCCACAAAGTATATTCTCCATCAAAACTTTTCAGCATTTATGATGGTGGAGAGTATTTTGCTGAGCCGGGCATTTCCTCTTCCTGTGTACTTGTTCAGTGAAGTCATTTGAAGAGGAGAGTCTGTTTGAACACCCTCCCCAGGAAGCTGTTTGCAGAAAAACACCGGAGGCTCTTGTGGGATTACACAGATGTGCATGTCTTTCATCTGCGCTGTAACACAGAAACATCTACTGCAAAGTACATCAAAAGAGGAGCGTTCTCTTCAAATTTTAAACAGCTTTCTCCCATTTGGTGACTATAATACGGGTGATACCTGCTTGATACCGTCTTTAGTTTTCCTGGTGAAAACCAAATGCAGCTTTGATTAATTACATGATCATATTATGATATATTTGGGGGAGTTTTGGATGTTAACTGTGCCTTAGAGAGACAGAATATTCTTTACACCTGGATAAAATGAAACTGTCTGTCTGTAAACGTCTTATTAGCACATTTACACATGCATTTTTATGTGAACAATTCTTAAGGCCCGGTCCCACAATACCGATAACTATAACGATAACTATAAATAAATCAATCCCCTGCAGTTTATGTGGTTGGTGGTCGCACCGGACCGATAACGATACCTATAGCCCAGGTCTGGGGTTATCAGTATCGATAAGATTGTTTCTGGAGCGTTTTTTTTTTTTTTTCCCAGGCCTGGACCTGATCCAATGAAACATCTGACCAATCAGGTCATTGTTTACATGTGACATTGTTTGAGCATGTGCTATTTTTCCCCGGGCATCTTTGTACATCCTTATTGCATCATGAAGTCACGGAATACGGATTCACGGAAAATACAAAATATAAAACAAAGCACGGATCTTTTATTCACAGATATGTGACATGTTCCATGAGATAGCGATAGTAAATTAATAAAGTAAACATATAAATGCAGGCAAGATATTTTAATTATGAATTTCAGCAGTCCAAACATTTCACTGTTTTAGACTTCTTAATTTTTTATCCGTGATGTATCATCCGTATGAAATTGGTAACCAATCTGTAATATACCGAAATGTCCATAACCAATCCGTAAATTATTTGCATCCGTGTTAAAATCCGTAACCACTTCATATTTTGTATTCTTTTTTAATATATTTCCATTGTCCGTGACCTATCCGTATTATATCAACCACCGGAGTATTTGCATGGGTTGTTTTGAAGTCTAAGCTGTACAGTATGACCCGAAATAATGTGCTACTACTTGGAAAAAACTTCCATGACTATTCCTAAATTGCATGCATTTGAGTGGCAGGACCAACTGATATTCTAGTCCGGATTATAGTTGTGGTGTGACTGCTCCAGACTGGAACTAAACTCAGGCATAGGTATAGTTATAGTTGTAGTTATAGGTATATAGTTACCGGTGTTGTAGGACCAGACCCTTACCAGGATATAACCCTAAAATCTGAGATGTATGAATTAGCTGCTTCATCCTGTAAATCACAGAGCAACAGATTTTTGCTAAGATGTTCTGTTACAAGAGATTATTTGGGCTTCCTTCTTGGACCCACAATCTCATGGACACATGCATTTCTGAGGCAAACATCTGCATGTTTCTTATTTGTGCAGAAGATTGGAGGGGGTTTTCATACATGCAGTGATTATCATGGCCTGAACCAAAGCACAGTAACATACAGATACCCACTGCCTCTGGTGCCCTCAGCTCTACAAACAGCCAACACCTAGAAGTGTTTACGATCTAGTATAGTCTAATACCATATGGACTGGTCAATGCCCCTGCTATCTTCCAGCCATTCATTAATCTCATCTCATCTTATCTCATTATCTCTAGCCGCTTTATCCTTCTACAGGGTCGCAGGCAAGCTGGAGCCTATCCCAGCTGACTACGGGCAAAAGGCGGGGTACACCCTGGACAAGTCGCCAGGTCATCACAGGGCTGACACATAGACACAGACAACCATTCACACCTACGGTCAATTTAGAGTCACCAGTTAACCTAACCTGCATGTCTTTGGACTGTGGGGGAAACCGGAGCACCCGGAGGAAACCCACGCAGACACGGGGAGAACATGCAAACTCCACACAGAAAGGCCCTTGCCGGCCACGGGGCTCGAACCCAGGACCTTCTTGCTGTGAGGCGACAGCGCTAACCACTACACCACCGTGCCGCCCCCATTCATTAATGTCTGCGAAAAATTTCCGATAGCCTTTATGACATCTTAATCAACTCCAACTCCTTAACCCAGTTGGACCCTCCCTACTTTTCAAATGTAGAGAAATGTGAGTTCCATGAATTATGTTTCTAGGTCAAGAGGGTGTTGTCAGGGGTAAAGACAAGATCCAAGCAGTAACAGAGTGACTCACTCGACAAAACATCAAAAAACTACTACAGAGATTCATAGAGTTAGCAAATTTTTACCAAAGAGTTAACAAAAATGTCATTTTATCCCCTCTCATGGCACTTCTTAAGGGAGGATCAAAGATTCTACCTCATCCTTACCAGATTTCATTTCACTATCTCACATAATCCAGTTTCCAAAAATATCAAAGCAGTTTCCCCCTTTTAAACGTATCCCACTAATTCCAAATCCACCAATCACAACAGCGTTTTGCAAGAATTGTGTTGAATTACTACCATAAGTTGTGATATCAATCACCAAATCACCTTGACTCACTAAGATCACCCTGGCCTCCAAATAAGATCTTACAGTCTTCACAATGCTCTATTAACATGAGCTCATACTTTTGTTGCCACTGGTCACTCCATTGCCACTGGTCACCTGACTCATCAACTCTTTACCACGAAATAATGGTGGAAAACTATGATACAAAACATACATGTTTATTAAGCCATGCCCCATGTGTTACCAGGCCAAGATTCCATGCTCTCTGGTGGTAAACCTATGCCTGGGCAAGATGAAAGAGCCAACCAAAAAATTGGTTGATTCTTCTACACTTTGTAATGGCCACCCAGAGGAATGATCTCATTTCCTTCCATAGAAAGAATATGCCCAGATTTCCCTGAGCCATTCAATTACCCAGCTCACACCTTACCATTGGTACTGGAATACTAACCAAGGTGGTGTTTACATTAGACCGTATCCGTATCGTTTTCGTTGCAGATGCACTGTCCGTGCACATTAAAACGCCGGAAAACGACTCCACAGGCGGAACAGTTTGAATCCGCCAGGGCCCACGTATTCAACCCAGTACGTATCTGATCCGGTGCTGTGTAAACATTGAGGAATGAGCATACGCAGTGCTGAGCTCTAGCTGACGTCGTCATTGGACAACGTCACTGTGACATCCACCTTCCTGATTCGCTGGCGTTGGTCATGCCACGTTGGTCATGTGAATGAGCAATACAGGAAGTGTGTTGAGGAAGTCATTAAGTGAATGAGCAATACAGGAAGTGTGTTGGTTACTGTAGCACTAAATAGTCTTGTTGTAATCGCAAAAAACGGCTGTTCTGCGAGGTGAAGAGTGTACCGAACACTGTTAGATCCTTCTAGCATAAACACGAAGGCCATACACAGTGTAAAAAAGGCGTCATTGTAGTACCAGTACCGCCGATAACAGACTGGCATACTTCATTTTTTACAACGACATCCTTCCACTTGCAAGTGGTGAGTGACTTGCGCATGCCCGATATGCACTGGGATCATGTGACGTGCCGTCTAATTAGTCATGTGATTAGCGTATCCGTGTATTGGCGTTGCTGTGTTCACGGGGAACGGTTTTGTTGCGGGCACAGAAATTTTGTGTGTGTACGCGAATTGTTTTAAAAACGTTAATCTGATGATCCGCTGATTCGAAATAATGTAAACAGGGCCCAAGTCTTTTTCCCTGGGACACACCCACAGACGCACCAGCTGTTGATAAGATTGTTTTGAAAGAGCGAGGGAGCATGGGAGGAGGTGTATGGACAGGGAGGACAAGCAGTCCAATTACAGTTAAAGGGCACTTCAGCTATTCCTGCTGGTTCGGGGAATTGAACTGGCAACCTTTTGAAGATCTCTGGTTCAATTTCTGGACTAGCAGGAACGGCTAAAGTGCCTTTGAGCAAGGCAACTAACCCCCAACTGCTCCTTGGGTGCTGCAGCACAGCTGCCCACTGCTCTGGGTATGTGTGGGGACGCCATGGCCTAATGGTTAGAGAAGCAGCTTTTGGACCAAAAAGTTGCCAGTTTGATTCCCTGGACCAGCAGCAATGGCTGATGTGCCCTTGAGCAAGGCACTTAACCCCAAATGCTCCCCAGGCTCTGCTCTGGGAATGTTGTATGTCGTTCTGGATAAGAGATAAGATGTCTGCCTGTAATGTAATGTAATGCTGACATCCCCAGATGGGTTAAATGCAGAGAAAGAATTTCACTGTACTCTAATGTGCTTAAGAAATACAAAAAAAAACCAACCCTACTTTGTTGACACACAGATCTTTGACTACCAATTATGAACCGTGTGACTGGGTATGGTTGTCAACACAGGACCTTTGACCTGGAAAGAAATTTGTACGTCAGCTCTATCAAAATAATCAAACAAATCAACAAACTAACTTCTCCTCTATACCTGCCATGTCATGACTGCATATCCCAAGCACCCATGTTTCCCTTCTCAAGTCATCTGACCCTGGTCCTCTAGATCAGTGTTTCGCAAAGTGTGGTCCGCGGACCACTGGTGGTCCGCGAGAGACCTCAAGTGGTCCGCGAGGTGATCTACAAATGTAGTCAGCGTTTTCAAGATAAGCTAGCGTATGCTTTGTAACATTATTAGAAAGTTAAATTTATCCAAAGAGCAATTCCAGCGTTATGGACGTGACACTTGAACTCAAAATGGCAACAAATGACCCAGTGCATGTTTTATTGTCTCCCAGTATTTAAACAGGTGTTGCATATTTTAAGGCTGTACCATACTGGAGAAGTGATAGAACAAGAACAATTCCCGTAGTACATCTAGGGCATGCCAGAAAATGCCAATAAAAGATGCGTTATGGATGTGACAGAAAAAGTATCACTTTTCTTGGGTGACTGTACATTTTTATCAAACTCTGTGAAATTGTAAACCTAATGTCGAAATGGAGATATCCATTTGATAGAGGGGTCCAAGGTGAATATTAAAAAATCTTTGTTTAAAATATTTTGTATTTCATGCAGAGTTTCGGAAGGAAAAGTCAGCGTTATGGATGTGACGAAATTCCGTTATGGATGTGACGCGTCTGAAATAGACATGGCATATGTTTAGAAAATCAGCAATTTAACCACCATAACCCTTTGAAAAACTCTCTAAATATCAGCTAAAACTATCAAAGCTCTTAAATAATATTTAGGATGGCTATTGTTTTGCTGTTTTGTGGATTTTAGCATACATTTCTGTGGCTTGTGGCAATAATATAGAATTGTACATGATCAAAGTTGATTTTAGCTTGGGTTTTACATTATAAGAAAGAAAGACTGACAGTGACATATTAGGTTGGTTACAAATTGGTTCAACTTATTCACATCTGTAAAATACAGGCCTAGGTGATATCTCTGGGAGTGGTTTTGATGTATTACATGTTGCTTTAATTTTGCATGGTGAGGTTGACATTTACATGGAATTGCCCCAATCTTGTTTTTGACGGCAATCAAACGGGCCTGTAATTTCATCATTATTATTATTTAAAAAGCGTTCTGCATCTGAATTTGCGCCACATAAAACTTGTAGTGTTCACGTGCTCTTATTCCGCCTCTCATCTCTAGGCAACAGTCACCTCACAAATCTCTGTCTCACAGGCAAACAGGCAGGCAGACCTGAAAACAAACAAACGAAAATTCTGAACATATAATAGGCTAATCCTAACTAGCTCGTGTTCGTGGCGATTTTTTTAATTTACTGAAAGTGAAACAACAAGGATGGAGAAGTGGCTGACAGGTTCAGTTAAGTGGAAAAAACCTGACACTAACGACAAAACCCACATCGAACGTGTCAGTTCTGCATTATCTGCAAGAGAGGTTGACAGCCTAGTGGACATTGCAGCGGATGGCTCCCTAAAGATGGCATTTAGGGAAAAATCACTAACAGATTTCTGGGTTCATGTGCAGCCAGAACACCCCAAACTTGCTGAGTCTGCATTAAAAACACTCCTGCCATTTTCATCCACATACAGATGCGAGGTTGGGTTTTCAGCACTGGTTGGGTTGAAAACTAAAACGCGAAACCGAGTCAATGTGGCCCCCAATCTCAGATTAAAGCTGTCCAGCTTGGAACCAGATATTAAATCATTGATGCTTAGTATGCATCAGCACCACTCCTCCCATTAAGAAAAGAGTCAGTTTTGAGCAGAAGACAAGTAAGTGTAATCTGTTAAATCTAAAATTTGTTTTGTTCATTTCAGTTCATTCATGTTCCTCCTAATTTTGAACAATTTTGAACTATTGATATGAAATGTTCTGATTAACTGTTTGCTGAATTTTAAACCTCCATACTTTTGCCTTTAAAAACCACGGAGGATATGGAATGGATAGGCCTTTAATGTATTTAGTTAATCATCTCATCTCATTATCTCTAGCCGCTTTATCCTTCTACAGGGTCGCAGGCAAGCTGGAGCCTATCCCAGCTGACTACGGGCGAAAGGCGGGGTACACCCTGGACAAGTCGCCAGGTCATCACAGGGCTGACACATAGACAGAGACAACCATTCACACTCACACCTACGGTCAATTTAGAGTCACCAGTTAACCTAACCTGCATGTCTTTGGACTGTGGGGGAAACCGGAGCACCCGGAGGAAACCCACGCGGACAGAACATGCAAACTCCACACAGAAAGGCCCTCGCCGGCCCCGGGGCTCGAACCCAGGACCTTCTTGCTGTGAGGCGACAGCGCTAACCACTACACCACCGTGCCGCCCACTTAGTTAATCATAATTTTTTCAATTAAAAACACCTAATAGTACACATCTCTGTATGGTCTGTGTGTGTGTTGTGTGGGGCGGGGGGGGCGGGTGTTGACAGGTGGTCCCTGAAATTTTTTTTGGGACAAAGTGGTCCTTGGTCTGAAAAAGTTAGAGAAACACTGCTCTAGATGAAGGCTCCCCCGGTAAAAAGATACTGAAAGAACACCAGTATAGACCCCTTCGCATGTTTGTAAACAAACCGACCGTTGCCAGGATGCGCGCGCAGCCTGGTCCCAGAAACAATGGCGCTGCCCATAGGCCGGTATTATGAGCTGTCAGATTATGCCAAACAATTGTCGTTACAAGATCGAGAATGCTACATAAATAAGTTAACTCTAACAAGTGGACATCGCCTACTGGATCCGCATTTAATTAAAGAGTGGACGGACGATGTTAGTAAGTTCCCTGGTATACAAGGGCCAGATATATACTCGTACCTTATTGACAAGACTTCAGTGTACACCCACGAAAAACTTCGTGCCTACAAGTCTTTAGACGCATATGATTATGTTATGTGCGGGCATGTACAACTTGATGAACAATGGGACATTCATATTCATTTTGTTTTAATCAAATTATGCCAGTGGTGTGATGGCAATGTGGCTTTAGCTACAACAGCAAATACCAACACTAAACAGCAATGTGCAGGAGGTAATGGCATGAAAGGAATGATAGTGTAAAGAGTACAGCTAAGAGAAATCAGAGCTGCGTAAAAAGCGAGAGGCAGAGAGCAGAAATGAAACTGAACGGGGCGGGAGCTAGGTTAGAGCAGTCAGCGTAAGTTGGCATTTAGAGTGAGGGCACACAATTTTACCTTTCCATCCTTGCTTTAAAATTGTGATTTTCGGCATACACAAATAATGATGGCACAAAATCTGGACTGCTTGAGTCAAGCGAGACCTCTCCTACAAACAAAATTGCATGCAAAGCTAAGTTAACATGCTAACAATATTCATTACATTGTGTAACTATGACCCAGCTAATCAGACAAACGTTACCAAAGTATTTTGCTACATCAATAAACGAAGACTAGAAAGAATAAAAAAGAAAGATTTAATAAATAGCCTGATCTTACCTGTGATGAAGTGGCCGCTGCAAACCCGCGCATTTTTGATGGTGCTTTCATCCCAGTCTACACGTTTGATGGCTTGTAGTCATAGACGTCGGCAATTTTTTTGGAATGGGTGAGATCCTGCTGGAATTCTGTACATTTTAACCCCATCACTGCTACGATTCTGACACCCGACAACACAACAACTAGGCATTTCTGAGTCTTTTTTGGGTCCAGGCTGCGCGCGCAATTTCCGCTTACGTATGAATGACGTTTACTGCGAAGGGGTCTAGATTACGGTACATAAGGGCAATCCTTGACTCTTGTTGTCAAGGGCACCTGAAATACCTAATAGCCCCCAAGCACAACTACGTGATCACTTGTTGATTGCAATGCATTATGGAGGATAGCCGGGGTTGGTAGTTGTGCAATATCGCGGCTGTTAGATTAATTTTACGTGAAAGTGATGTGAGAGGAGTGATTTTGCCATGCTCTGTCATGGAAGACAATGAAATTGGTGATTTAAAAAGGTGGATAACATGTCGAGGGTTTACAGCAGGAAAAATTACAATAACATGCTACTGATAATATAAGTGTATATGGGTACATACGGATATATTATATAAAAAGTGAGTATTTGTGTATATATATATATATATATATATATATATATTGCATAATTGTATATAATATATAAGCATAATATGCATAATTATGATATGGGTGTCTGTGTATGTATGGATGTGTATAGTTATAGGTAGGTGTATATGTATGTACTGTATATATGTATTGTATGTGTGTATATATGCATAGCATAAGTATTTGTATATATATGATTTGATTTGGGCGATATTATACCATGTTGGTATGTCTTGGTATGTTGGTATGTTTTTTTTGTTGATTTTGCTTTCTTTTGTATATATAGTTTATTATGGCGGAAAGTGACGTTTGATTAACGGTGGTATAGAGGGTTAGGATTTAATAAGTTATTTACTTCTTCCTAATCCTTTCCGAATATTATTATGTTATTGCCTTGTGGCTACGCTATTCTGTTTATGACGATGTTTTGATGATTGCATTTTTTATTTTTATTTTTTGTTTTTTTGTTTGTTTTTATATCTTCTTTACTGTTCGGAATAAAGCAATCAATCAATCAATCAATCAATCAATCAATCAATCAATCAATCAATCAATCAATCAATCAAAAAAATCTGAATCCAAATCAAGCTTGGTGAGAAGGTAAGACATAAGTGGCAAGAATTCGTACAACCTAGAGACTGACCGAGTTTACCATACTGTACAACAACAATATCAAATCTCAGAATGTCTTATGAAAACATTCATAAATCTCATCTCGTTATCTGTAGCCGCTTTATCCTGTTCTACAGGGTCGCAGGCAAGCTGGAGCCTATCCCAGCTGACTATGGGCGAAAGGCGGGGTACACCCTGGACAAGTCGCCAGGTCATCACAGGGCTGACACATAGACACAGACAACCATTCACACTCACATTCACACCTACAGTCAATTTAGAGTCACCAGTCAACCTAACCTGCATGTCTTTGGACTGTGGGGGAAACCGGACCACCCGGAGGAAACCCACGCGGACACGGGGAGAACATGCAAACTCCACACAGAAAGGCCCTCGCCGGCCACGGGGCTCAAACCCGGACCTTCTTGCTGTGAGGCGACAGTGCTAACCACTACAGCACCGTGCCGCCCCACATTTATAAATGAGTAGTTAAATAAAACTTGGTGTCAGGAAACATTACAAAAAAAAATTAATATTTGGAAACCTGCTGAGCCGCCGTGTTATGTTCAGTATAAATGCATTTTCTTCAATAAATGCCGCTAGTGAGCTACACTGAACATTATCCATACCTGAAAGAGAACCCTTCACGGTGTGGGAGTTTTATCGGCCTGACAGGTTCATTCGGCTGCCGAGTGCTTCGGCACATTGAGAGGCAAAGGCCAAAGAATGCTTCTGTGTTTTACAGGCTTTGGAATATCACTAGTTTCAGACGATGAACAGTGTCGATTGTTATAATCTTCTATAACCGAAGGCCGTTCCGCAGACCATGGAAATATTGCTGGGTCACAGTTTAACAACATCTTTTCCCATCAGAGAAATCTAAGCTACAAACACTTGTCCATTTTGATTCATTTCGAAGGTTTTTGTTGCAGATTAAACTTATCCATTTCTTTCTTCTCTTCTCCTCGACTGGCAGCTGATAAAAGCTCAAATTAGGTGTTTTCTTTGTTGTGGAGACACAGTTAGGCACACAGCAATTCACTTTAGGCATGGTTAAAACTGGATAGACAGAACAATGCAGTGTTTAACAAAGGCGAAAGTAAACAATATAGCGGAACTGACCCAGGGTATTGCCCATAATGCATTGCGGTAAACAAGGGATGACGTAGTCAGGGGTTAGGGTTATTGACTGGGAGGGCTATGGCCTGGAGGATCGCTGCTTGGTTCCTGCAATGGATGTGTTGGACCTTTAAACAACCTGGACTCTGTTACTTTGTGACTAGTATTGTCTGACCCTTTTGTTTGCTACTTTGGTCTTATTCAGACTAGGATACTGAATGTCTTGCGCAAGATCCTTCCGTTAAAGTTTAAATCATGTTTTAGCCAGGAAATTATTACTGTTTCATGGATTTTAACTTTGAGGCTTTCTTAAAATTTATGTTCAGTCTTCCAGTAAAATCTGTATCTTCATAATGCCTGAGTGGATAACGTGAATTCTGAATCTTCAGTGAGTCATGTGGAGTGTGGAATGTTCCAATATGGCTGTAGGTACAGATGATGGACGATCACGCCTTCCCGTTCGGAGTGTAGCAAGCATGTGGGTTTGTGTGGGCAATCAAAACTCGAGCTCAGTTTGTCAGGGCTAATTTGTCTATAGTCAGTCATAAGCAGCATGACTCACTGAATACACTGCCAAGCTTAAATGAAGCTCTTTATAAACTATCCTGCACATCTTGGCCAAGATGTTAGATGGCTTCACAGTTTGGTGTGAGTGTAGACGTGCATAGAACATTGTGTTCTTAAAGGAGAACTGAAGGCAAATTTTTTATGATCAAAATTCTATTTATTTCATTTTATTAAATATAGGAATGCATTTTTTGATCGCTATTTTGTCACTGCTGTAGCAAGTTACTGTATGAGTGTTTGAAATATGCTCTGTAATATATCAGTCCATATGTCAAAGCGATGGCCGTAAACGAGATTCGTTGAGACCTGTGCGAGACATCGTAGGACGGAAGTAAAACGTACAGCAGAAATCAAAGTGACCGACATCTGCCAACGTTGTCAAAAGGCGCGCGCGCCCTCTTTCGAATGCTGATGTAATCAAGCCGGAAGTTTTGTTTGTTTTGATAGCAATCAGGAAAGTTTGAAAAAAGTAGTTAGTAATCATCATTTAAACTCGTTTTTGTGCAATATTTCATTTGGACAACAGTTTTCAAAATGGTGGCACTGACACCTGGCTGACACTTCACGTTTCGAAGTCTTGCACAAGTCTCGTGAAGATCGTGCGGATAAGTGACGCCTGCCGTCGACCAAACGACCTAAATTCAACACGGCTAAAAACCGAATAGGTTGATAAGTATAATATTTAATTGCAATTAGTTGCCAATACGAGTCACGATATAAGGTTACTAAAACCGAAAACATAATTGAATAACATGTTAATTAAGAAATAAAGCAAGTTTAAAAATGACTTCAGTTCTCCTTTAAAAGACTTATGCACACATGCTACTGATTTCTGATACCTTTGACCTTGTTATGGGCGGCATGGTGGTGTTAGTGGTTAGCACGGTCGCCTCACAGCAAGAAGGTTCTGGGTTTGAACCCAGCAGCCGGCGGGGGCCTTTCTGTGTGGAGTTTGCATGTTCTCCCCGTGTCTGCTTGGGTTTCCTCCGGGTGCTCCGGTTTCCCCCACAATTCAAAGACATGCGGTTAGGTTAATATGGGATGGCCTTGGGCTGAGGTGCCCTTGAGCGAGGCACTTAAACCCCAACTGCTCCCCAGGCGCTGTTAGCATGGCTGCTCACTGCTCTGGGTATGTGTGTGTGCTCATTGCTCGCATGTGTGTGTTAAACGCAGAGAGGAAATTCACAAGCGTGTGATGAATAAAGTTGTTGATGTTGGAATCATAGTGTTTGTTTGTTCAAGCAAGTGATCTAGATTGCATTTTTCTCTTCTTTTGCTACTGCTATAATTGTAGATTTTTTTTTTCTGCAGCGCAATATTCTCCAGTCTTTGTTATTGCAAAACTGCAATAATATCCCACAATATTATTACAATTGGGGCGGCACGGTGGTGTAGTGGTTAGCGCTGTCGCCTTACAGCAAGAAGGTCCTGGGTTCGAGCCCCGGGGCCGGCGAGGGCCTTTCTGTGTGGAGTTTGCATGTTCTGTCCGTGTGGGTTTCCTCCGGGTGCTCCGGTTTCCCCCACAGTCCAAAGACATGCAGGTTAGGTTAACTGGTGACTCTAAATTGACCGTAGGTGTGAATGTGAGTGTGAATGGTTGTCTGTGTCTGTTGCCCCTTTTCCACCAAAGCAGTTCCAGGGCTGGTTCGGGGCCAGTGCTTAGTTTGGAACCGGGTTTTCTGTTTCCACTGACAAAGAACTGGCTCTGGGGCCAGAAAAACTGGTTCCAGGCTAGCACCAACTCTCTGCTGGGCCAGAGGAATGAACCGCTTACGTCAGCGGGGGGGCGGAGTTGTTAAGACCAACAACAATAACAAGACCGCGAAAGATCGCCATTTTTAAGCGACGAGAAGCAGCAGCTGTACAAACGTGAAGTCATCCATTATTATTATTATTGTTGTTGTTGTTGCTGCTGCTACTGCTTCTTCCGTGTTGTTTTTGCTTCGATATTCGCACCAAGGTTTATGCAAACATAGCGACGTAACTGACGTATACAGCGACGTAGCTGACGTATACAACGACATAACTGACGTATACAGCGACGTAATGACGTGGCTTCCCTTAGCACCGCAAGGTATGGAAAAGCAAACTGGTTCTCAGCTGGCTCACAAGTTGAACGAGTTGTGAACCAGCACCAGCACTGGCCCCGAACCAGCCCTGGAACTGATTTGGTGGAAAAGGGGTATATGTGTCAGCCCTGTGATGACCTGGTGACTTGTCCAGGGTGTACCCCGCCTTTAGCCCGTAGTCAGCTGGGATAGGCTCCAGCTTGCCTGCGACCCTGTAGAACAGGATAAAGCGGCTACAGATAATGAGATGAGATGAGAAATTGCAGAAATAAACATACAGTACCAGTTAAAAGTTTGGAAACACCTTCAAATTTGATGTTTTTTCTTTATTTTAATTAACTAAAAGACACTTCGTGTCTTAAAGTAATGACTGACTGTTATTTCTCTTTACTTAGTTGAGTGTTTCTTGACATAATATGGATTACTACAGTTGTCGAACAGGGCTATTTACTGTATTTTTATTATTTACTCTTTACTGGTCGATGGTGTCAAATGCATTAAGAAGGCAAGAAATTCCATTTTTGACAAGACACACCTGTTAATTGAGAAGCATTCCAGGTGACGACCTCATGAAGGTGGTTCAGATAATGCCAATAATGTGCAAAGCTGCTATCAAGGTAAATAGTGACGACTTTGAAGAATCTAAAAGATGAAACGTTTTTTTAACACTTTTTTGTTTACCATATAATTCCATATGTTCCATATGTTATTTCATAGTTTTGATGAGTTCAGTATTGTTCTACAATGTAGGAAAAAAAAAAACATCGAATTTGAAGGTGTTTCCAAACTTTTGACTGGTACTGTATATCACAGTGACCCAATTTCTGAGGCAACTAAATTTCACCGATTTTATGAAATCGAAAGGCCGTCTAGCTTTAATATATGAATGTTATGGATTTGAGGATTTGATTTAATTTACTTCTATTGATTTTATTTTAGGCGGCATGGTGGTGTAGTGGCTAGCGCTGTCTCCTCACAGCAAGAAGGTCCTGGGTTCGAGCCCCGTGGCCGGCGAGGGCCTTTCTGTGCGGAGTTTGCATGTTCTCCCCGTGTCTGCGTGGGTTTCCTCCGGGTGCTCCGGTTTCCCCCACAGTCCAAAGACATGCAGGTTAGGTTAACTGGTGACTCTAAACTGACCGTAGGTGTGAATGTGAGTGTGAATGGTTGTCTGTGTCTATGTGTCAGCCCTGTGATGACCTGGCGACTTGTCCAGGGTGTACCCCACCTTTCGCCCGTAGTCAGCTGGGATAGGCTCCAGCTTGCCTGCGACCCTGTAGAACAGGATAAAGTGGCTAGAGATAATGAGATGAGATGAGATTTTATTTTATTTATTGGTTTCCCTGTTTGCTATTTCAAAGTGTCTGCACTGAGGCTCGAACATAACATCGGGGTGCAACACTTAAACATCTTTCTGATTCAAAAATATAAACGAGGCTCAATTTTTCTCTCATCTCATTATCTGTAGCCGCTTTATCCTGTTCTACAGGGTCGCAGGCAAGCTGGAGCCTATCCCAGCTGACTACGGGCGAAAGGCGGGGTACACCCTGGACAAGTCGCCAGGTCATCACAGGGCTGACACATACGGTAGACACAGACAACCATTCGCACTTACATTCACACTTACGGTCAATTTAGAGTCACCAGTTAACCTAACCTGCATGTCTTTGGACTGTGGGGGAAACCGGAGCACCCGGAGGAAACCCACGCAGACACGGGGAGAACATGCAAACTCCACACAGAAAGGCCCTCGCCGGCCACGGGGCTCGAACCCGGACCTTCTTGCTGTGAGGCGACAGCGCTAACCACTACACCACCATGCCACCAGGCTCAATTTTTTTGTCAGTTAAATATTGCTAGACTGTTGGATGTAGGCTGCAAGATTGGCATTAGAAAGCTTATCTATTTCCTGTAATTTTTTTTTCTTATATATTTACTATATGAGATGAGATGTTTTATCTGTATCCAAGGTCAAGTTCACAAGAACTCAGAAGAGCACATATTTTAAGGTAGAAATTTTCCAGTATGCATTTTAAGGTGGAATTTTGAAATAACAGAAGCTTAAGCGTATGAGGAAATATCAGTCCGATCTTACAGCGCCCTCCACAATTATTGGCACCCCTGGTTAAGATGTGTTAAAAGCCTTAAAATAAATTCAATTTTTATTGCAGAAGCATAATCTCACACTGAAAATTGTAGAAAAATGTAACCTTTAACTCAAGTGAATTAAAAAAAAATCCCTGACTAAGAAATAATTATTTTTCATAAAATCACCTGTTCCACAATTATTGGCACCCATAACAATTCCCAGAAAATAAATGTAATTGAAGCATTTCTGTCATTTCTACTGTAGTTTATAAATTTGGTCAGAGTATCTAGGAACCTCATCTCATCTCATTATCTCTAGCCACTTTATCCTTCTACAGGGCCGCAGGCAAGCTGGAGCCTATCCCAGCTGACTACGGGCGAAAGGCGGGGTACACCCTGGACAAGTCGCCAGTCATCACAGGGCTGACACATAGACACAGACAACCATTCACACTCACATTCACACCTACGGTCAATTTAGAGTCACCAGTTAGCCTAATCTAAATGTCTTTGGACTGTGGGGGAAACCAGAGCACCCGGAGGAAACCCACGCGGACATGGGGAGAACATGCAAACTCCGCACAGAAAGGCCCTCGTCGGCCACGGGGCTCGAACCCGGACCTTCTTGCTGTGAGGCGACAGCGCTAACCACTACACCACCGTGCCGCCCCTATCTAGGAACCTTTAATTAGTAATTCATCACATCCTGTTTCCCTGGGGTATAAATATGATGTGACAGAGGCCTATTTCTCTTATCCACTCTTCAACATGGGAAAGACAAGCAAACACACCATTCAAGTAAGGCAGATGTGTGTCGACCTTCATAAGTCAGGCAATGGCTACAATAAAATAGCCACTTGCCTACACCTGCCCATACCTACAGTCAGAGGACTCATCAAGAAGTTTAAACCAACTGGGACAGTGGCAAACAAGCCTGGACAAGGATGCAAGTTTATCTTGCCACCACACACAGTGAGGAGGATGGGAAGAGAAGTAAAAAGTTCTCTAAAGCTCACTGTTAGAGAACTGCATCAAAGAGTAGCATCTTGGGGTCACAAAGTCTCCATAACAACCATCAAGCGCCATCTACATGCCAACTAGCTGTTTGGGAGGCATGCACGGAAAAAGCCTTCTCGCTTACAAGCATAAACGTAAACGTCTGGAGTTCGCTAAGCGGTACTGGGACTTCAACTGGGACTGTGTGCTTTGGTCAGATGAGACTAAGATAGAGCTTTTTGGCAACAAACACTCTAATACATCACAAAAGATGAGTTTGCGGAAAAGCACCTCATGCCCACTGTGAAGTATGGGGGAGGATCGGTGATGCTGTGGGCCTGTTTCTCTTCCACAGGCCCCGGGAACCTTGTTAGGGTGCATGGCATCATGAACTCTTTGAAATACCAGGACATTTTAAATCAAAATCTGGTGGCCTCTGCCTGAAACCTGAAGATGGGTCATCACTGGGTCTTTCAGCAAGATAATGACCCTAAACATGTGGCCAAATCTACACAAAAATGGTTCACCAGACACAAAATCAAGCTCCTCCTATGGCCATCTCAGTCCCCAGACCTCAACCCAATTGAAAACCTGTGGGGTGAGCTGAAGAGGAGAGTGCATAGGAGAGGACCCAGGACTCTGGATGATTTAGAGAGATTGTGCAAAGAGGAATGGTCGAATATCCCTCTGTCTGTATTCTCCCATCTTATGAAATGTTATAGGAGAATATTAAGTGCTGTCTTGTTGGTAAAAGGGAGTTGTACAAAGTATTAACATCGGGGTGCCAATAATTGTGGCACACATGATTTCATGTAAAAGAATTATTTCTTAATGTGGGATTTTTTTCCCACTGAATAAATGCACTTGAATTAAAGGTTGGATTTTTCTCTTTTTTTGCATTGTTGTCCTATATTATTTAAAAAAAAAAGAATTTATTAGAAGCCTAAGAACATATCTTAACGAGGGGTGCCAATAATTGTGGAGAGTGCTGTATTAATATATCACTAATATACAGTTAGGTCCATAAATATTTGGACAGAGGCAACATTTTTCTAATTTTGGTTCTGTACATTACCACAATGAATTTTGAACAAAACAATTCAGATGCAGTTGAAGTTCAGACTTTCAGCTTTAATTCAGTGGGTTGAACAAAATGATTGCATAAAAATGTGAGGAACTAAAGCATTTTTTAAACACAATCCCTTCATTTCAGGGGTTCAAAAGTAATTGGACAAATTAAATAATTGTAAATAAAATGTTCATTTCTAATACTTGGTTGAAAACCCTTTGTTGGCAATGACTGCCTAAAGTCTTGAACTCATGGACATCACCAGACGCTGTGTTTCCTCCTTTTTAATGCTCTGCCAGGCCTTTACTGCAGCGGTTTTCAGTTGCTGTTTGTTTGTGGGCCTTTCTGTCTGAAGTTTAGTCTTTAACAAGTGAAATGCATGCTCAATTGGGTTGAGATCAGGTGACTGACTTGGCCATTCAAGAATATTCCACTTCTTTGCTTTAATAAACTCCTGGGTTGCTTTGGCTTTATGTTTTGGGTCATTGTCCATCTGTATTATGAAACGCCAACCAATCAGTTTGGCTGGATTTGAGCACACAGTATGTCTCTGAATACCTCAGAATTCATCCAGCTGCTTCTGTCCTGTGTCACATCATCAATAAACACTAGTGACCCAGTGCCACTGGCAGCCATGCATGCCCAAGCCATCACACTGCCTCCGCCGTGTTTTACAGATGATGATGTATGCTTTGGATCATGAGCTGTACCACGCCTTCGCTATACTTTTTTCTTTCCAGCATTCTGGTAGAGGTTGATCTTGGTTTCATCTGTCCAAAGAATGTTCTTCCAGAACTGTGCTGGCTTTTTTAGATGTTTTTTAGCAAAGTCCAATCTAGCCTTTTTATTCTTGAGGCTTATGAGTGGCTTGCACCGTGCAGTGAACCCTCTGTATTTACTTTCATACAGTCTTCTCTTTATGGTAGATTTGGATATTGATACGCCTACCTCCTGGAGAGTGTTGTTCACTTGGTTGGCTGTTGTGAAGGGGTTTCTCTTCACCATGGAAATTATTCTGCGATCATCCACTACTGTTGTCTTCTGTGGGCGTCCAGGTCTTTTTGCATTGATGAGTTTACCAGTGCTTTCTTTCTTTCTCAGGATGTACCAAACTGTAGATTTTGCCACTCCTAATATTGTAGCAATTTCTCGGATGGGTTTTTTCTGTTTTCGCAGCTTAAGGATGGCTTGTTTCACCTGCATGGAGAGCTCCTTTGACCGCATGTTTTCTTCACAGCAAAATCTTCCAAATGCAAGCCACACCTCAGATCAACTCCAGGCCTTTTACCTGCTTAATTGAGAATGACATAACGAAGGAATTGCCCACACCTGCCCATGAAATAGGCTTTGAGTCAATTGTCCAATTACTTTTGGTCCCTTTAAAAACAGGGTGGCACATGTTAAGGAGCTGAAACTCCTAAACCCTTCATCCAATTTTAATGTGGATACGCTCAAATGAAAGCTGAAAGTCTGGACTTTGTCCATGTCCATTATATAACTATAACTTGAATATGTTTCAGTAAACAGGTAAAAAAACAAAATTTGTGTCAGTGTCCAAATATATATGGACCTAACTGTATCCTTTAACTAAGGGATAATGTACAGCAAGCCAGTCATTATTGCGAAATAAACCCCGGGAGGCTGATCAGGACCCTGACTACTCAAGAAATCAATAATTTGACACAAAATATGTGACGAGTCATGGAATCCACGGACACATGTCGGCCGAAACGAATCCGAGAAAATCGCAAAAGAAGCTTTTTTTTTTTTCGAAAAAAATGCTTCTTTTGCGATTTTCTTGGATTCATTTCGGCCGACATGTGTCCGTGGATTCCATGACTCGTCACATATTGATTTAAAAATGATTGCATTGCTTTTTGAATATTCAAATAAATCGTATAATAAAGATTTAATTTTTTGTGGCTTTTGAATCTGAACTGCCCCTCACCCAAAATGTTACCACTCACTGCCACTGCCACCAGGGCAAGTTAGTGCTGGATCTAGTAGGTTTTCTCCAGGTTTCCTAGTTGAGCACAAATGACCTCCACTATATCATATTTGTTCTCTCGCCATTCTCATTAACCTAAGTGTCACAGATGGTCTGGTAGGCTTCCATTTAGTCTTTTACTTTCTTACAGTGGTGCCTGAAAGTTTGTGAACCCTTTAGAATTTTCTATATTTCTGCATAAATATGACCTAAAACATCATCAGATTTTCACACAAGTCGTAAAAGTAGATAAAGAGAACCCAGTTAAACAAATGAGACAAAAATATTGTACTTGGTCATTTATTTATTGAGGAAAATGATCCAATATTACATATCTGTGAGTGGCAAAAGTATGTGAACCTCTAGAATTGTGGTGTGCACTGGTGTGACCCCCTTGTGCAGCAATAACTGCAACTAAATGTTTCCGGTAACTGTTGATCAGTCCTGCACACTGGTTTGGAGGAATTTTAGCCCGTTCCTCCATACAGAACAGCTTCAACTCTGGGATGTTGGTGGGTTTCCTCACATGAACTGCTCGTTTCAGGTCCTTCCACAACATTTCCATTGGATTAAGGTCAGGACTTTGAATTGGCCATTCCAAAACATTAACTTTATTCTTCTTTAACCATTCTTTGGTAGAACGACTTGTGTGCTTAGGGTTGTTGTCTTGCTGCATGACCCGCCTTCTCTTGAGATTCAGTTCATGGACAGATGTCCTGACATTTTCCTTTAGAATTCGCTGGTATAATTCAGAATTCATTCTTCCATCAGCGATGGCAAGCCGTCCTGGCCCAGATGCAGCAAAACAGGCCCAAACCATGATACTATCACCACCATGTTTCACAGACGGGATAAGGTTCTTATGCTGGAATGCAGTGTTTTCCTTTCTCTAAACATAACGCTTCTCATTTAAACCAAAAAGTTCTATTTTGGTCTCATCCATCCACAAAGCATTTTTCCAATAGCCTTCTGGCTTCTCCACGTGATCTTTAGCAAACTGCAGACGAGCAGCAATGTTCTTTTTGGAGAGCAGTGGCTTTCTCCTTGCAACCCTGCAATGAACACTGTTGTTCAGTGTTCTCCTGATGGTGGACTCATGAACATTAACATTAGCCAATGTGAGAGAGGCCTTCAGTTGCTTAGAAGTTACCCTGGGGTACTTTATGACCTCGCCGACTATTACATGCCTTGCTCCTGGAGTGATCTTTGTTGGTCGACCACTCCTGGGGAGGGTAATAATGGTCTTGAATTTCCTCCATTTGTACACAATCTGTCTGACTGTGGATTGGTGGAGTCCAAACTCTTTAGAGATGGTTTTGTAACCTTTTCCAGCCTGATGAGCATCAACAACGCTTTTTCTGAGGTCCTCAGAAATCTCCTTTGTTCGTGCCATGATACACTTCCACAAACATGTGCTGTGAAGATCAGACTTTGATATATCCCTGTTCTTTAAATAAAACAGGGTGCCCACTCACACCTGATTGTCATCCCATTGATTGAAAACACCTGACTCTAATTTCACCTTCAAATTAACTGCTAATCCTAGAGGTTCACATATTTTTGCCACTCACTGACATGCAATCTCATCTCATCTCATCTCATTATCTGTAGCCGCTTTATCCTTCTACAGGGTCGCAGGCAAACTGGAGCCTATCCCAGCTGACTATGGGCGAAAGGCGGGGTACACCCTGGACAAGTCGCCAGGTCATCACAGGGCTGACACATAGACACAGACAACCATTCACACTCACATTCACACCTACGCTCAATTTAGAGTCACCAGTTAACCTAACCTGCATGTCTTTGGACTGTGGGGGAAACCGGAGCACCCGGAGGAAACCCACGCGGACACGGGGAGAACATGCAAACTCCACACAGAAAGGCCCTCGCCGGCCCCGGGGCTCGAACCCAGGACCTTCTTGCTGTGAGGCGACAGCACTAACCACTACACCACCGTGCCGCCTTGACATGCAATATTGGATCATTTTCCTCAATAAATAAATGACCAAGTATAATATTTTTGTCTCATTTGTTTAACTGGATTCTCTTTATCTACTTTTAGGACTTGTGTGAAAATCTGATGATGTTTTAGGTCATATTTATGCAGAAATATGGAAAATTCTAAAGGGTTCACAAACTTTCAAGCACCTCTGTATACTCTGGACTACTAGGATGGTTTCCTTCTAATGGAGACTGTATATCAAAGACATCACAACGCTTCTTAACACGCACTAGTGCATTTCCTGGACTGTACATTCCCTGGATAGTAAGTGCTCATACCTTTTTGTTATGGGGACTCATGACCAATCAAATCATTGATATTCCTTCTTAAGGACTGTAGTCACTCAAGTGTGAGATTGCTCTTTATTGAGGGAAAGATCCACACAAGGACTCATATTGAACCTATTTGAGAATAAGAATCACTCCAGTCCTGATACTGTTGGGCTGTCTGTTGCAGACAAGAGTCAAAGTACTGATGCAGCTCTGTTGATGATAAAACACTCAGTCTGTTCATACTGTACTTTATTATGATCTGATCTCATCAACTTCCAGTGCTTTAATTGCAGATGGGTAAACTGGTTAGCTCACTACTGACTGTGTATTTTCAAACTTGTTGCTGGAATTCTCCAGTGCTTCTAGTGGATTGCGCTCTGGTGATTTGGTCATTATTTGCCTGGATTTGAACCCTCCTTCTGTTCTATTCCATGTCATCTTACCATTATGTTGCATGCTGTATATGGCAGCTCATTCTATCCACCAGTATCTTGCTGTCCCTTCTGGGGTTTTTTTTGTTTTTTTTTCACATTTCAACCAAGGAGAGGTGATCATCCAGGGCTTCCTGAACCTGTGCACCAAAGACCTGCACAGGAACTAGTGGCAGATGATGCAAAGTGGTCTGTCTCTACATGTGAAGCAGGTGTACTAAGCTCCCCTGAGCTCTACACTTCACTTGGCTGTTGCAATTCCTCTAAAGCCTAGGTCACAACCGGACGTACGATTTTTTGGCCGTGTGATTTTTGGCGTTTCCCAAATCGCTGCGTTTTTTTTTTTTTTCATGGAGAAAGACGCGCGTTGGCTGTAAGTTTGTCTTGCAACCTGAAAAAAACGTAAGCGCCCGTAGAGGGCCCGTTTCACACGCCCCCTCCGTGCATTTCTTGCGTTTTTTGCATGTAGACCGGCCGTAGGAGCACGTACGGCCGGTTGTGACCGAGGCTTAAGTCAAGTCAATTTATTCATATCACACTTTTAACAACAGACATTGTCGCAAAACACTTTTAGAGAAAAATATAGATTTTAAACATATCAATTACTAAATTTATCCCTAATGAGCAAATCTGAGGCAACGACGCTAAGGAAAAAGAACAGTGTGCATTGTGTGCTGAGAGCAAGCAGGGACTCCGGTAAGGCTAACTATGACAGCGTAACTAAAAGGGAGAGCCAAAAGGTAACACAGACATGAGGGTGCCCTGGGACATAAAGTGGCCAGCCACTCCACCACCCACAAACCTGAGTGAACGTGTGAGACGGGTGGGGGTGGGAGCAGCATCCATACATCCCAGTTTACCAAAACACTCTGTAGCCAAGAAACCCCCCCCAGATCTGCTCCTTTACCTCATAAAAAGCTATTAACAAAAGGCTCGACTAAACAAATATGTTTTCAGCCTAGACTTACACACAAGACTGTGTCTTGTGCTGTGTTCACACTTATACCGGTACGAAAGTGGTATAACTGTATCGACACAAAGTATACCGGTACAGTTTAGTGCATCTGTCCACACTAGCGAGAAATGTTTGCGGGTTTCTTTCATGGAAGTTGAAATGCGCGTGCGCGAAATGTTTCCGTGGTTACCGAGTAACTTCCTTCCGAGAATATATGGCGGATGAAACAACGTGTGTGTGCTTTTTGTTGTCAATGTACAGTCTGTATTTCTGGTGGTCATTTATTCAGTCGAATCGTATAAAACGCGCGAGGCAGTTGAGAAAGAAACAAAGAAAATGAATCTCCCTTTCTCCCCCCTCACTTTCTCCCTCTTCCCTTCTCTTCCCCTCCCTTTCTCCCTCTTCCCTTCTCTTCCCCTCACTTTCTCCCTCTTTCCTTCTCTTCCCCTCACTTTCTCCCTCTTCCCTTCTCTTCCCCTCACTTTCTCCCTCTTCCCTTCTCTTCCCCTCACTTTCTCCCTCTTTCCTTCTCTTCCCCTCACTTTCTCCCTCTTCCCTTCTCTTCCCCCCTTTCTCTCCCTTTTCCCCTCTTCCTCCTTTCTTCCTCCCTCTTTCCCCCTCCCTCCCTCCCTCCCTCCCCCCTTTCTTTGCTCCATGTAGCTCCACGGTCATTTTGAGCCATTTTGACATTTTATTTACAGCTGGAAAGCACGGGCGTATTGTATTGTATGAATAACCCGGAAGACGTAGGAATGGTTCATTGCGCTTGCGTATTATATTTGTATCGATACAGAGCCGCTTCATCTGTCCACACTACAGCGAAGCACTACAGTACCGATACTGTACCGGTACGAAACCCATACATTTGTGGGTTTCGTACTGATACAGTTATACCACTACAGTACCGGTATAGTTGCTAGTGTGGACAGGTGTTGCGGTACGAAAGTAGTTTCGTATCGGTACAAAATCCCTAGTGTGGACAGGGTATTAGTCCCAAACACTATTTGGAAGGCTGTTCCACAACGGTGGGGCTTTGTAAGAGAAAGCTCTGCCCCTTGCTCTAGCCTTCATTATTTGAGGTACCAATAAATAGCCTGCACCTTTTGATCTTTAACAACTCTTGCATTTGGGCAATGCTCACGCCCAGCTTTTCTACTCTACATTCCAACACAGTAAGGACATTCATTCTATCCTTTACACAAAAAAAGTTCACTTTCTTTTTCCAGGAGGTGCTTGCAGCCACATTGGTTGCTTGCTTTCTGCCGCTCTGCATTTCTGCTGCATTGAGGGAGGTCACTGAACTGACTACTTTCACATTACCTATAATGCTTTGCACCGTGGGGGATAACAAAATATAAAAAACTAGAAATGTGTTCAAGGAACACGAGGCCCCTTCCGACAGCATTTTCGTAGACAGTCATGCAGCCGTTATGAATGGTCATTTACCTAGATTTTTCTATGATTTTTTTTTCCTGAAAGTTTAATCACATTTTCTGTCATTATGGCATTCAAAGGGAAAAAAAAGCGGATCAGTTTACTGACCTGTCATAGTTCTTTGTCATTTTCACCGTAGAAACATGGAAGCAACAGAGGAGGCCAAAGACAGAAGACTGTCGATTTATTGGACAACATATACCATTAGCCTTATAATTACACATGGTGTCAGAGAGATCCAGAGCATTACATTACGATGCAGAGCATGCACAATGTAAGAGGAATATCAAGTGTTTCATATTTCAAGTTTTTTCAAGGCATTTTTGGCATTTCAGCAGAAATAATCCCCAACATGTTAAACGAGAGCACGAATGGAATACATTCTCAGAGAAATCCAGCCCGTTCAGCCACTGCCATGGCGGCTGGTTAGATGCACGGTTCATTAAATAAAAGTCACTTTTCTCGTATGAAATGTTGACAGATTGTATCCAAACTGTAGCCAAGTCAAGAAAAGGGCATCCCCAACATATTTCCACCCATTAACTTTTTGATGCAAAACATGGGTCAAAAGTGACCCGGCTGAATTCCATCATTCAGTATTCAAGGTATTCCTCAATTAACTTCTTTTTGATCATCATACATCCTTATTTTATTTTTTCCTTTCTTACTTTTTGAATAAAACCCCTTTTTGTATCACTACCCTTCTAATGCACAACATGGGTCAAAAACGACCTGCATTCATTTTCCAGGTTATTTCATGTATGGCTGAGTGTTTCTATGATGCACCTTTGAAATAAATTCATTTTGTCATTTACTTTTCCAAATATGCAGTAAATATCTTGTTTTTGTTTAGCACAAATCATCATTTTTATTTTTCCTTTCTTAAGTTATGAACAAGCACAGCTTTTGTAATTCTACATCAAGTTTACACACATGGGTCAGAAACGACCCGCATGTATTTACTCCAGCGTTTGGTGGGAACTGTGAATTGTGCCTGTGTCAGACATTTCACAGCTCAGCACAGCGCCCTTTGCCCATCTCATACATGTAAGTAATGATTTTCAATTGTTCTAACATTACCTTAGAAAAAAATTGATTATGTTTAGGTTCCCTTGAGAGTGAGTAGATTACTTGTCAGAAAGTTACAAGTAATTACTATTAGCTACCGAGCTGTTGACATATTCTACTTTAGTTAGCTAATTTTATTGTAGTTGGCTTAGCTAACTACATAGTTAATAAATAAATAACTGGCCCCATTCACTGCTAAAGTAATTACCTGAAACAAATTATTATTATAGTATTAAGACATTTAATTTTAAATCACACTTGGATGACCCATGTGTAGTAATATAAAAAGTATTTTTGTTCATAAAGTAGGAAAGAAAAAATTAAATTAATGATTTGTGGTAATTAAAAACAAGATATTTAAAGAATACTTGGAATATTCAATCATAAAATAAATTGATTTCAAAAGATAGAGCAAAGAAAAACTCAGTCAGCATGAAATAACCTGGAAAATGAATGCGGGTCATTTTTGACCCATGTTGTGCATTAGAAGGGGTGTGCATATGGTTTGCATCAAAGGGTTAATGCTCACCCCATGCCTTTGTATTACCTGGAGTTTGGTGACAAGAATGGTCACGAATCCATGCAAGTGAATCTCTATATAAATATGTGGTGATGAAGACCGGCTGACGGAATAAAGGTCAGTTTTCTGATATTAGATGTTGACAGTTTGTCGCCAAACTGTTGCCAGGTCGAGAAAAGGGCATTCCAAATATATCTGCACCCATTAATGTGCGTCCCACACCTTATTATTTCCTGGAGCTTGGTGACAAGCATTTTTGACAGTGAATACATATATTTCCCATGTCCCATGGGGGCCTCTAACTAAAACAACATGGCGTCGCACACTGACAGTGATCTTTCGAATTTAAATCTCCCTAAAATGTTCAAAGAAGTGTCAAAACTAACTAAATCAAAGCTTAAAGAAAACTGCAAAGCCTTTTCTGTGGACTTTGAGAAATCAATCGGTAAAAAAAAGCGCTTGTAAATATGGTATTGAACGCTTTGAACATCTCTACTTCAGGTGACAGTCAGCAGCCTTCTTTGTCTGTCAACACGGGGGTTCCAACAATTACTTACCTGCACAAGTTAAAAGATTGGCAGAAGAGCTGAGAAACATCGATACTGATCATAGAAGAATCCATCGTGAAATCTTTTTTGCTGGGTGCTGGTTACGACGAGAAAGCCGTAAGAAAATACAAAACGCTTCGTGCATGGGAACACAAGCAAGGAATTCACTCAGTCAAGGAAGGACTGTAAACACAGCAGAACTGTCACATTTATTTTAAGTTGATTTTGATTTCCTTCATTCTGATTTTCCTAGAGTTTATATGCTACCAGATTACGACAATCTTTGGGCTGTTAGAGGAAGCTGTTAGGACTGCAGGGTCAAATACTACATTTGATCTACCTACATAAACACTAAAAGGTGAAGGACATGTAAGCTTCCTTACACTGCATCATTTGCACTTTGTTTTGGGAGTTGGGTGGCCGTGTTGTGCATGAACGCGTTCAAAAGAACACGTTCACTGAACACGCTCGTTTTTCCATGAACTTTGAACTGAACGCAAAATCTTTGTAATGAAAGAACTTGAACGTGAATTCGTTCAAATTATGCGACATGAACGACAAACATGAAGATGAACGAAACATGAAACCTGATGAATCGAGTGGCACGTCTACTTGCAAGATATTTTACGTTCTACTACTTCACTGTCAGTCTGATGTTGTGGTCACTCACTGCCCTGAGGTGCCGCGTGTGTGCAATGCATCATGGATAACGTAGTGTGAAGCAGGAGATAGTGGATGGCTCTATGATTTGGCTCCATACTACGTTACCCATGATGCAGCAGAGCAGGCGTAACCCAGCGTTCCCTAGCTACAGGCAGCAGACAGCACGCACACCACAGCCGGCGCACACTCACAGCAACATGGCCAGTGAAAGTTCAAGTAGCGGCACGGAGAACACAGATGAGACGGATTCTCCTCATGGTTATTTACAGCAATTTTACACAATTTCACACAAAGACTCAGACGGTAAAAACCTTACCTTTCTGTGTAAGCTCTGTCCGCCTGCTCTGAAAAAATAAGTAAGAACATCGACGTCGTTCTCAAATTTATTTGTTATTTCATCTTTAAAATATGTTCATACTGTTCCTGCAACTTAAATGAGGTGTTGCACTTTAAAGCATAGAAGATGGAAACAGTTGGGCCTGAAATATTGTCAGACTTTTGAGTACAATCTCATCTCATTATCTCTAGCCGCTTTATCCTTCTACAGGGTCGCAGGCAAGCTGGAGCCTATCCCAGCTGACTACGGGCGAAAGGCGGGGTACACCCTGGACAAGTCGCCAGGTCATCACAGGGCTGACACATAGACACAGACAACCATTCACACCTATGGTCAATTTAGAGTCACCAGTTAACCTAACCTGGATGTCTTTGGGGGAAACCGGAGCACCCGGAGGAAACCCACGCGGACACGGGGAGAACATGCAAACTCCACACAGAAAGGCCCTCGCCAGCCCCTGGGCTCAAACCCAGGACCTTCTTGCTGTGAGGCGACAGCGCTAACCACTACACCACCGTGCCGCCCACTTTTGAGTACAATGCCAAATAATTTTAGAAATTTGATTGTTGTGTGCATACACAGATGTATACTGAAGAATGAGGCTATCTGAAGTTTTCCTGTTTTGTATTTTGAGAAATAAAAAGCCCTTGAGCCTTGAGCATGCATCCCCCTGTCTGATCAATATGGTTGATATGGTCAATGCTGTTGATATGGATCTTAAAATAGCACTCCTTCAGTGTATATACATATTGGCAGTCATCTTTTTAGAAACACACACATTTATGAGGAAGTCTAGTTGTCGTTTATTAGAAGTTACTGTTAGTTGAAACTGAAAGCATTTGTTTGAAGTCACATGTAACGTTTTGGTGCAGTGGTTGAGTCAGTGAAGAAATCAAAATATTTTGTCCTTTTTCCATATATAGTATGTACAATAACTTCCATTTTGTGTGATAGAATATAATATCTATAATATGTGAGTAGTTTTGAGCTAGAATGTAGCATATGATTTTAGTCTTTATTTTCATATCCCGCCTAAAAGTAAAATGAACTGAACTTTGAACTAGTTCAGAATTAAAACTGTGAACTATGAATGTGGGCGGCACGGTGGTGTAGTGGTTAGCGCTGTCGCCTCACAGCAAGAAGGTCCTGGGTTCGAACCCTGGGGCCGGCGAGGGCCTTTCTGTGTGGAGTTTGCATGTTCTCCCCGTGTCCGCGTGGGTTTCCTCTGGGTGCTCCGGTTTCCCCCAAAGACATGCAGGTTAGGTTAACTGGTGACTCTAAATTGACCGTAGGTGTGAATGTGAGTGTGAATGGTTGTCTGTGTCTATGTGTCAGCCCTGTGATGACCTGGCGACTTGTCCAGGGTGTACCCTGCCTTTCGCCCGTAGTCAGCTGGGATAGGCTCCAGCTTGCCTGCGACCCTGTAGAAGGATAAAGCGGCTAGAGATAATGAGATGATGAGAACTATGAACGTGACCAGTTCACTTTTAACATGTTTGAACTGAACTTGAACTAGTTCAAAAAAAGTGTGAACTTGCACAACACTGTTGGGTGGTGTAGTGGTTAGCACGATTGCCTCACAGCAAGAAGGTTCTGGGTTCAAGCCCAGCAGCCGGCGGGGGCCTGTCTGTGTGGAGTTTGCATGTTCTTGCCGTGTCTGCGTGGGTTTTCTCCCTCCGGGTGCTCAGGTTTCCCCCACAGTCCAAAGACGTGTGGTTAGGTTAATACGGGATGGCCAACTGTTCCCTGGGCGCTATTTGCATGGCTGCCCACTGCTCTAGGTATGTGTGTGTGCTCATTGCTCATGTGTGTGTGTTCACTGCTTCAGATGGGTTAAATGCAGAGAGGAATTTCACAAGTGTCTCATCTCATTCATCTCATTATCTCTAGCCGCTTTATCCTTCTACAGGGTCGCAGGCAAGCTGGAGCCTATCCCAGATGACTACGGGCGAAAGGCGGGGTACACCCTGGACAAGTTGCCAGGTCATCACAGGGCTGACACATAGACACAGACAACCATTCACACTCACATTCACACCTACGGTCAATTTAGAGTCACCAGTTAACCTAACCTGCATGTCTTTGGACTGTGGGGGAAACCGGAGCACCCGGAGGAAACCCACGCGGACACGGGGAGAACATGCAAACTCCACACAGAAAGGCCCTCGCCGGCCCCGGGGCTCGAACCCAGGACCTTCTTGCTGTGAGGCGACAGCGCTAACCACTACACCACCGTGCCGCCCATTTCACAAGTGTGTGATGAATAAAGTTGTTCTTCTTCTTGATCCTTTAAGAAAGTTGTCCTTTTCAGTTCTTTGACTTGTCCTTGGGGGCGGCACGGTGGTGTAGTGGTTAGCGCTGTCGCCTCACAGCAAGAAGGTCCGGGTTCGAGCCCCGTGGCCGACGAGGGCCTTTCTGTGTGGAGTTTATATGTTCTACCCGTGTCCGCGTGGGTTTCCTCCAGGTGCTCCGGTTTCCCCCACAGTCCAAAGACATGCAGGTTAGGTTAACTGGTGACTCTAAATTGACCGTAGGTGTGATGGTTGTCTGTGGTTATGTGTCAGCCCTGTGATGACCTGGCGACTTTTCCAGGATGTACCCTGCCTCTCGCCCATAGTCAGCTGGGATAGGCTCCAGGTTGCCTGCGACCCTGTAGAACAGGATAAAGCGGCTAGAGATAATGAGATGGGAGACTTGTCCTTGTTTTTTGTTTTTTGCACTTTTTATGACTAAACACAAAGACAGAGGGGTTGCAGGCTTCTTGATTTGGATCATCAGACTTTACTCCACCACTGAATTGTGCAGAACACAGTCACATGTTGCCTGTCGGTGGGAAATTTGGACAGCGAATTCTGTCTAACCACGCTTTTTGACGCTTAGCTTCTTTAGGGATTCTTTAAATCAGGAAAAGTCAATTTTCCTCATGTGCATTTGAAGAAATGACTAAGGTTATCTGACTTAGTAAAAAAACATAGCGCCTGGTAACCCCCCAAGGTGCAAAGCATTATGGGTATGTGAAAGTAGTCAATAGCCAGCAGTTATTCTGTAGCCTGAGAGGTGTTTTCATGCAGTTGTGAGCAATTATTTCTCCCTCTGGGTTTTGTCCAGTGTGTACCAGTGTTTCTGGGAGCATAGTAATAGGGTTCATATTTACAGAAAAGAAAAGAAAGGGGGAAAAGAACTTTTCTGGTATAAGCCACACTCACGTCAGGTTCCAATCTGAATACAGATACAAATAGGGGTATTTGGAGCACTAAACAGATAAAGGTAGTGTGACATATAAACAACCCTTACTGTGCATGGTGCCCTTATCTACTGTGACCCTGATCAGGATAAACAGGTTTCAGAAGGTGGATGAATGTGATTATGAACTTGGAAAGTTCTGATATGAGTTAGTCTGCGTTCTTAGCAGAGAGCCATCACAAACAGTCGGCTTAAAGTGCGTATCACGGGTAAATTCAGCAGCAAGATCAATGTAATTCTCCTATTTTATCTTAAACTTTGGTCAAATATCTGTCACATTTTGCATTTTGTGCAATTTTTTTTACCTTGCGCAATACCAGAAAAATTCAGTTGAAATCAAGCCATTTGAGGCGAATTGGTCCGCCTCTGAAAAAACTTGCCATTTGGATTTCCTGGGAAACATTGATTTTCGTGACGTCATCTGTGGGAAACCTCCCTCTGAATCCTACGTCAGCGCTGGTTTGTTTAAGAGAAAATGACCTGGTGGTTTTCTGCAAATTTCTTCAACGTTATCGCGTAATTATTAAAATGGTTAAGAGATGTATCATAGGAGGGTGTAGCAACACCAATCTTGATGGGATTAGTACTCATCGTTTCCCAAAAGACCGGACAATGAGAGAGAAATGGGAGCGCTTGGTCTACACAGGCTGTGCACTGAAACCGTGCAAAGCTCGCGCAGCCTGCTGGAGCTTCCGCAGGTAACGTCACGATTCTGGCTCCAGACTCCCTTAGGATTTTTCCAGACGCGTTTTGTTATTTTATTTTTTTCTGCTGTAGACAGATGGCCTTGTGCAAAATTACCCTTCTGGATGAATGTGTAAAGGGACATACTTTCATATAAAAAAAAACGAAATTGGTCCAGAATATGCCCTTTAATGTCTGCTCTCTGAGTAGGTGGCGCATATTGACAAACCAATACTGAAGTACTGAAGTTCAGCTCTCCTTAGTGATGAAGATTTTACTAGAACAATTTCATGCAATCTTTTACAAGGACTTTTGGGCACTTCTCATCATCTTGAGTCTGCTTCTTTCTCTCCTCAGCAAGACGAAAATAGGATATAGGACAAACATGAGGTAATGAGGGCCTTTTTATAGGCTACACACATGAGGTCACGGTCACAGTCATGAGGTGACGTCTTTGCTATTAATACCTGGTTTGGAAATGAGCACACAGGAAAACTCCACTAGTTTTCCTTGGAATGAAACTGCCCTGGCAGCCCGGAACATGATTAAGTGTAATTCATGAAACGTCATGAAGGAAAGAGAGAAGACAGAAGTAAAGATAAATACTGATAGAGTAGAGAAACATGGCCAGAAAATTATTCTCACTCGCTTTGGTGTTGCTCTTCTCTTTGCTCACTTTCATTGTTGCCCTTCTTTCAGTAGAAAATAGAGAATTTTCTTTGGAAATATTGATATATAATCACTACATAATTCAAATGTGAAAATGCCAAAAATCAGCGTTCTTCCTGGGTTCTGAAAAACATTCTCCACTTTTTTCATTGAAAAATCAAGTCAAAGAAGTATTCTTCACTTTTTATCCCCTGCTGGCTGAAAGGGCAGAAGGGGGATTATGTCATGGCGATTTCCGTCTGTCTGTCCGTCCCGGGAAGGGTACTCACTTTCTGAAATCAACTTCTCTCACAACTTTTGGAGCAATTTCATGAAACTTGGCAGGATTCTTTGTTATATGTCAGTAATACGCATATTGTAATTTCGTTAAATTGGGTCACATTTTACCAGAGTTACAGCCCATGATTAACAAAATTATAATTTGACAATTTCATGAGAGTGTTTTCCTTCTGAAATCAACTCCTCTCACAATTGTTGGAGGAATTTCACCAAACTTGGCAAAAGGCATTGTTGTATGTCGGTAGTACACATATTGTTATTTTGTTAAATTTGGTCACATTTTACCAGAGTTGTGGCCCTTGATTAACAACCTTGTACTTTCACAATTTCATGAAGGTGTGCTTGCCTTCTGACATCAACTCCTCTCACAATTTTTGGACGAATTTCTCAAAGTTTGGCAGAAGGCTTCGTTATATGATGGTAACACGCATATTGTGATTTAATTTTGTTTGTGAAAATGTTACCAGAGTTTTGACCCTTGATTAAATAACTTGTACTTTGACAATTTCATGAGGGTGTACGTTCTTCTGAAATCAACTCCTCTCACAATGTGTGGAGGAATTTCACCAAACTTGGCATAAGGCTTTGTTATATGACAGTTATACGCATATTGAAAGTTTGTTTAATTTGGGCAAATTTTCCCAGAGTTATGCCCTTGATTATTAACAAACTTGTACTTTGGCAATTTCATCAAGGTGTGCTTGCTTTCTGAAATCAACTTCACTCACAATTTTTATCCCCCGCTGGCCGAAAGGGGATTATGCCGTGGCAATGTCCATCTGTCCGTCCCGGGAAGGGCACTCGCCTTCTGAAATCAACTCCTCTCACAATTTTTGGAGGAATTTCATGAAACTTGACAGGATTCTTTGTTATATGTCGGTGATACGCATATTGCAATTTTGTTCAATTCAGTTGCATTTTACCAGAGTTATGGCATCATTGCCAGGGGGGATATTGTTCTCTCAGAGCGCTCTTGTTCTTGTTTTTTCTTCACTTTGTCTGTATTTTTTCTTAGACATATCAAAATGGACTTGATACAGGTTTATACCAACCAAACTGGCACAATTCAAATATTTGTTAATCTGGGCTTCACTCCAGCCTATAATAAGAAAGACTTGATTTTGGGCAGCCTGTACACCATGGAGCTAAAATAAACCTCTTTAGTTTGAACTTATTTCAGGGTATTTTAGCATGGCATTATTCAAAAGAGATATTAGGACTCCCTTTAGCCTTTACTTCAACACAAAACTTGATTTACAACTGAACAGAGTCAAGAAGAATCTGGGAACAACCAACAGTGAAGGAATCCAAATTTCGCGTCGATTTACGAACCGAACACAGAATGACACTGCGTTTTTGATCATACATTTGTCACGGGGACTCAACACGCCATGCCCCCTGAAACATACAGCCCTTCAGTCGCTTGCCGGTTGACAGCACTTTCACTTTGCCATTTTTTTTTTTTAACCGACCCTTGTATTACTGACACTGTCCGATGTGCTTGGAGATGGTCAGGGCTCTGAGTGTGCCTCCCCGTGGCTGTTTCAGCCCTGAAATCATCTTCAGTGCTTGAAGAAGCCCGCCCAAAAAACTTCACCAGCTTAGACTGCGCCCTTGTTTGGTTCACGTAGAGATAATTACACCACCACACCAGGCCGATTAATTCGCACTGCGATCAGTCAAAAACTTGGCGCTCATTTGGTCATTATGTGTAGTCAACTTTTATTGGTCACAAGCACGTGCTCATTGTTTACACTTTGGCTTACCGCTGTCTCTTCACTGCGGTTGGATTTTGGCAAATGGAGGGATTTGTGGAGGGATTTTTAGAAAAGATGACTTATGATAATGATAAAGTATAAATACATTCATCACTGTGACGACTGCTAGGAATTTTCTCTTCGTCACTGATGGATTATGTTCATCAATGACAAGCATGACGAGCGCCAGCGGGAACCCTGGAAAATGACATGTTTATTCACAGCTCTTTTACTTCATGAAGTGACAAGGTACATTTAGTGATTGAACCTACAGACTTGGGCAACTAAAAGTCAAACGTTGGGGAAAAATAAGTCCTAAACAACGTAATTACTAACTACTAAATATTATGCATTAACTACAGTGAAACTAATAGATGCAATAGTGCGGAATGTGAGTCTAGACAAACCTGCTCCTGTGACCTTAAAGGAGAACTGAAGGCAAATTTTTTATTATCAAAATTCTATTTATCTCATTTTATTAAATGCATTTTGATCGCTATTTTGTCACTGCTATAGCAAGCTTTGAGTGTTTGAAATATTCTCTGTAATATATCAGTCCATATGTCAAAGCGATGGCCGTAAACGAGATTCGTTGAGACCTGTGCGAGACATCGTAGGACGGAAGTAAAACATACAGCGGAAATCAAAGTGACCAACATCTGCCGACGTTGTCAAAAGACGCGCGTGCCCTCTTTCGAATGCTGATGTAATCAAGCCGGAGTTTTGTTTGTTTTCATAGTAATCAGGAAAGTTTGAAAAAAAGTAGGCATTAATCGTCATTTAAACTCGTTTTTGTGCAATATTTCGTTTGGAAAACAGTTTTCAAAATGGCGGCACTGACACCTGGCTGACACTTCACGTTTCGAAGTCTCGCACAAGTCTCGTGAAGATCGCGCGTATAAGCGACGCCTGCTGTGGACCAAACGAACTAAATTCAACACGGCTAAAAACCAAATAGGCCGATAAGTATAATAATTAATTGCAATTAGTTGCCAATACGAGTCACAATATAAGGTTACTGAAACTGAAAACGTAATTGAATAACACGTTAATTAAGAAATAAAGCAAGTTTAAAAATGACTTCAATTCCCCTTTAAGGGATTAAAGAAGAGCCAAAGCTATATTTTTATAAACAAAATTCCATCTCCGGTATCAGGCTGTGGTGAATATTCAGACAGCCATCTTTCTTTACGCTGATGCACAGCTTAAACAAATCAGTTTCATTTTTGAAGGCGAAAATATGCTTAAATATTAAATGTGTGGATCCATAAATAAGTCACATTATAAATATGTTACTGTCCATTCAACAAATGTCTCTCAACATGCGCAAGGAGCATGATTCAGTGGTTTGTTACTATTTTAGTGTACTACTACTTGTTGTGAAGACTGTGGAAGAACATAATAAGATCCAATTAGCTCCTGAATTCTGTTGATGTCTGTCCCTGGAATGAAGAATGAATAGTATGTCTCTGCAATGCCACACAGTGCCCAATTGACTACTTTTACATTATCCATAATGCTTTGCGGGCGGCACGGTGGTGTAGTGGTTAGCGCTGTCGCCTCACAGCAAGAAGGCCCGGGTTCAAGCCCCGTGGCCGGCGAGGGCCTTTCTGTGCGGAGTTTGCATGTTCTCCCCGTGTCCGCGTGGGTTTCCTCCGGGTGCTCCGGTTTCCCCCACAGTCCAAAGACATGCAGGTTAGGTTAACTGGTGACTCTAAATTGACCGTAGGTGTGAATGTGAGTGTGAATGGTTGTCTGTGTCTATGTGTCAGCCCTGTGATGACCTGGCGACTTGTCCAGGGTGTACCCCGCCTTTCGCCCGTAGTCAGCTGGGATAGGCTCCAGCTTGCCTGCGACCCTGTAGAACAGGATAAAACGGCTACAGATAATGAGATGAGATGAGATAATGCTTTGCGCCTTGGGGGGTAACCAAAATATAAACAAACTAAAACAACACAGCATCACACGCTGACAGTAATCTTTCAAATTTAAATATCACTAAAACCTTCAAAGACGTGTCAAAACTAACTAAACCAAAGCTTAAAGAAATCTGCAAAGCCTTTTCTGTGGACTTCGAGAAATCAATCGGTAAAAAAAGTGCTTGTAAATATTGTATTGAACGCTTTGAACAGCTCTACTTCGGGTGACAGTCAGCAACCTTCTTTGTCAGCACAGGTGTTCCAGCAATTACCTGCACAAGTTAAAAGATGGCTGGGTTTCAGTCACGTGACTTTTCTTAGCGGTTTTACCGGAAGTGAAATAGCTGGTGATCTAAAGGCTGCCGTGGTGCAAACAACTAGTGATAACTTATCAGAGTACACTCGTAATCTAGAAGCCACTGCTCGCTTTAGATCTATTCAGAAGATTGCTGTGTGCAATGGAATAGATCCCTACAGTCTGGGAAAGAAGGATTTGTCATACGATCTCGAAAACTACCCTTCAGTCGAGTTCCCCGACATCTCGAACTATCTGGTGTTGCAGACGTCCTTCTACACCGCAAAACAGATGAAAGCGTGGAAGAGTATGGAGGCTTACAACTTTTTTTGTATGTGGCTGGGTAAAGGACCTCGGGATCAAGTCGCTGCCGAATGAATCCTGTATTGTTTTTGCCCGTGTAAGTATGTTTTTTAAGCTTTTCGTTTGCTTAAGTGCTGCAAGTTGAAGCGTAAACAAACAAATCAAATCAAATCAAGTTTATTTGTACAGTGCTTTTAACAATAAACATTGTCGCAAAGCAGCTTTACAGAATTTGAACGACTTAAAACATGAGCTGATTTTATCCCTAATCTATCCCCAATGAGCAAGCCTGTGGCGACGGTGGCAAGGAAAAACTCCCTCAGACGACATGAGGAAGAAACCTCGAGAGGAACCAGACTCAAAAGGGAACCCATCCTCATTTGGGCAACAACAGACAGCCTGACTATAATATTAACAGTTTTAACAGGTATAACCCTCAACTGTCCTCATGGGGCCGTCCTTCACAGGAGTGGGGCGATAAAACTCCGACCAGACACAGGGCACCAGGATGGATCAAGCAGGTCCGAGGGGCAGAAGAGGCCAGCATCTCAATCCCAGGATCAACATGTAACTCAGAGGGACAGATGGGGGGGGGGGAAGAGAGAGAGAAAGAAAACACGTTGTTAGGTATGCCCTAAAAATGACAAGTATTAAATCTGTGTGGTAGGCTCGCAGAGACGAGAGTCTTTACATCAGGCATGACACACAATGGCATGTTAATATGGTAAAAAATATCATGACCTGCTCTGGCTGGATGCTTGATTGGGTGATGGGAGCACACTCCTCAGCAATGATGAGATGCAGATGGGACCCTTAGGCCTGGCCAAGACAATTCAGTTACATTTCACCGGGTCTGGGACATGCGACAGAAAGTCTGACTGCCGATTCCCTGCAGGCTACGATAGCCAGTCGAGGTCCCCACCGTCTCCACCAAAAGATTTCCTGTTGACTCCATGTAACTCAGAGGGACAGATTTGGGGTGGGGGGGAGAGAAAGAAAACACAGGTGGTTAGGTATGCCCAATGTCACCTGAATAAGTAGGAACAGTATACATATTGCACTGAGTACAAGCAGGGACTCCGGCAACTAACTATGACAGCATAACTAAAAGGAGAGAGCCAGAAGGTAACACAGGCATGAGGGAGCCCCGGGACATAAAGCAGCAGCCACTACACCATCAACAAACTCGAGTGAGCAAGCGAGTGGGGACTGACAGCATCCATACATCCCAGTTTACCAAAACACTCTATGTCTGAGGACCCTCCAGATCTACTCCTTTACCTCATAAACACCATTAACAAAAGGCTTGACTAAACAGATATGTTTTCAGCCTAGACGTAAACGCTGAGACTGTGTCTGATTCCCGAACACTACTTGGAAGGCTGTTCCATAACGGTGGGGCTTTGTAAGAAAAGGCTCTGCCCCCTGATGTAGTCTTCACTATACGAGGTACCAGCAGATAGCCTGCACCTTTTGCTTGATTCTCACTTGTGTTGGCTCTTATCTCTCAGGTAAATCATTCACAAAGATCATCAGAGGTACCAGCAGATAGCCTGCACAGTTTGCTTGATTCTCACTAGTGTTGGCTCTTATCTCTCAGGTAAATCATTCACAAAGATCATCAGAAACCCCTTTAAATAGACCGTAGGCCGAAGCTGTATTTGTGCCTAAATTTTTCAATGGCCTCATTTTTTTGGTGACTACAATATCTATATATCAATTTAATCATCAGACCTTCCTCTTTCTAAAAATAAAATGTTCTCCTCACAACTGCCTTTCACTATGCAATAAAATAGATTTCAAAATGAATACCGTCTGTGTAAAAATGAAATTTATGAGAAAAGGTACTCCATCAGTATGGAAAGAAATTGTCTCATATTTACAAAACATACAGTGATAATGAACAACTACAACTGTTTTTCTTGAAACAGTTAATTATCTCATCTCATCTCATTATCTCTAGCCGCTTTATCCTTCTACAGGGTCGCAGGCAAGCTGGAGCCTATCCCAGCTGACTACGGGCGAAAGGCGGGGTACACCCTGGACAAGTCGCCAGGTCATCACAGGGCTGACACATAGACACAGACAACCATTCACACTCACATTCACACCTACGCTCAATTTAGAGTCACCAGTTAACCTAACCTGCATGTCTTTGGACTGTGGGGGAAACCAGAGCACCCGGAGGAAACCCACGCGGACACGGGGAGAACATGCAAACTCCACACAGAAAGGCCCTCGCCGGCCCCGGGGCTCAAACCCAGGACCTTCTTGCTGTGAGGCGACAGCGCTAACCACTACACCACCGTGCCGCCCACAGTTAATTATGTTTTACATTTTAAATTACACTGCAATATAAAACATTATTAACACTTACAAATTTTGAACCAGTTTAAATGAAACCATGCTCAAAGTTCAGTGATGTACAAAACACTGATCCCTAACACAGGGATTTGCATTATTAAATCCTTTGTACATTCATAAATGTGTCTACATAACTTTCTGCACAATGTTTCTCATTTGGTTTATGACTCCTCCTCACTATCATCACTGTCACACTGAGTAACATGACGATTGCTGCAACTTTGACAGTGGACGCTGATCTTTTTGAGAGTCTACTACATAAACACACCGTGTGTAATGTTTATAACAGGAGGCATGGTATCTGACCTCAATGGATACTGGGTCCAAATTAGGGTTGGGCGGTATTACGGTAAGAAGGTATCCCGAGGTATCCAAAAGTACCAACGGTATCGATCTCATTACCGTCATTTTAAAAATATATATAATATCTAAATATGGAGTACATGAGGTCATAATATAAAATAATAAATTGAAGATCATCCCGAATAACTGTGTGATCGTATTTTCACTAATTCTATCAATTTCCTAAAGAAGTTCTCATCGCGTGCAGGGTTGTTTATGTCGTTACCATGGCAACCCTGCGTGACATTGGGAGTCTGACAGAAAGCTTCGCAAGAGACTGAGACCGCGGTTGAAAGATGGCAAGTCAAGATAACGAGTTAGTGGCAAAAAAAAAATACAACATCGGCAGTGTGGCAGTATTTTGGTTTCAAACCAAACGAAAAGGAAGAGCCAGCAATAATGTAAATGACCGCGCAAAATCGAAAAAAATCTAATATGTCCCCTAAGGCACACCATAGCCTGGGGTACTCCACTTCCACGAGATCTCTCCAATGAGTTGTGTTTTGAGTAGGTTACATGAGTAACAACAAGGTAAAATAATATAACGTATGACATTTGGGATGTGGGTAATAAACGTTTGAAATGTCATCTACTGAAGAAACGGAAGAAAACATCGTAGCGTAAACTGTTAGGTTTCTGGTGGGAATTAGCAATGCGCTTGCTATCTTTGTTGGGTGTGTTAAACCGTATGGATTTAAGTGGAATAATTGTAAGGAGTTATGTGATCAAGACAACGTTTTAAGCAAGGTAAGGCCATTTGATTATTAATTTCCCCGCCATGGCATGACGTGGGCCCATATGATTTTGCCTTGTGCAGCTATCACGCATTTGAATTAGGTTCGCCTCATTTGCGCTGAAGAATATGGTTTATCGCGCAGTCTAAACGGACTTGGGTGTTGGTTGATTCTTTTTCTTTTCTTTTTTTTAATTTCCCATGCTTGAAAGGGTATGATCCTGCTCATCGTGTACTTTTTTTTGATGGAGTAGGTGAAATAGTGCTGCAAATGGCGTTTCAACGCAGACGTGTAAACAACAGTTGAATGCTATTTTCAAGATGAAGGAAGAGTTGCGTGATGCTTTGAAATATCTCTTAATCCATTCATCAATGCACAAAATTCGCTTTGCTGCTTAATCCATACCACAATGCACACAATTCGCTATGCTGCTTTTAAATAGTACATTTGAGGCATAGGCGCAGGTCTGGACAAGGTCCGCCGGTATAGGCGCACGTTACACAGTAGGCCGAAACAAAATATTTTTTTCTCGGTAATACCGTATACCCCGGGAAAACACAGAGACAGTTTAAAGGTATCAAAATTTGGATACCGCCCAACCCTAGTCCAAATCTCCAACCTGAAATAAACAAGATGCTAAGAATGAAATAAAATTGATAAATAACTAACACTTATAAATATGACAAAGTCAGTTCTTAACTCACTTCCTCACATTTACCAATATTAAAACTGATATTTGAACTAATTTTAAAAGACTTATTGCATACGTATAGGCGTGGAATGACTCGATGATAACAAAAAATATTTACCTGTATTAATATTCTTTTGTCTTTCTTCAGTTTGGCCGCCTGCAAAAGTTTTGCAGCGTCGGTCTCACACGTTACCAACTTTTCTTTCTTCCATTTTCGACTTGTTTTGTCCAGAGTAGTTTTGTTTTTACAACAGATTATGCATTCGTGTGGTAGAGCGTGTTTTGAGCGTCTCTCGGCTGATGATTTTAATACCGATCTTAATAGTTTCGGAGGAGAAGGCATGATCTTGTATTGTTGTCCGCGAGCAGCCTTTTTCTCGTCTTCTTATTGCTTGTTCAACTCGTCTCTTGTCGGTAAACTTTTGGTAACAGCGGCGATGATAGCCAGCACTGGTACGTGAAAGGCTGTCGAAATTGACTGCTAACAATTTTTCAGGGCCATTTAGAGCTGCCCAAGTATCCATACATTCGGATAATTTTTTCCATGAGGTATCCAAAAAGGATATGATGGGCTCGTTGTCCAAGTTGATAACATGGCACGCACACCCAGAGTTGGGCGCTGCCATCTTGGGTGTACCGAGCTGATGGCTTAGGCGCAATTTGATTGGCTAAAGCGTGTTCATCGCTATGGCAACCGTAAAAAAAATCGACCACTTTCAAGTTCAATTTACTAACTAGCAAAAGTGTATTTTTAGTAGAACATTTTCATTTTATAGCAAAAAAACACTGATCTTTTTTATCATGTAGAGATATACTCTTCACGTTATTTATGAGGCACTTTACCACAATAATCTACATCGGCCCACGGCCTAAAAGACCTGGATCTTAGTTAAACAAGATGGAGAAGTGATCACGGCGCATTGTAACTGTACGGCTGGGGAAGAATTTTGTCGCAACCTTCATGCATATGGACTTTGTGAGTAAACAAAAAAACAGCTGGGGACTTTAGCGCTTTGTGACTAAAAAAAGTACCATAAAATTATGACACGTAGCAAGAAAAGTACTTGGAAAACACGAAGGACATAGCTGAGAGGGAAATACAAACCTTTCACCAAGTGATCACTGCAAACTCGAACATGCTTTGACTCAGCTTCCTTCGATTTCAGCAAGAGGTTCAAAAGCCACCTTTCTCGACATCTTTTTGTGAAATCCTGTGTTCGTTCACCCTTTTTTATTAGTTCACAGGGAACCCTGAAGAACTTTTATCAGTTTCATGGTTTGATCGATTCAAACAACCTAAAACAACGCAAGCGTAAGGCATTTTTCATGCGAGAAATGGACCTTCTTCATACAAAAGCTTTGTCAACTGAGCTTTGGTAGACCACCAGTTAAAGGTTTGAATCGCTAATGAGGCAGATGTGACGTCACGTGAAACCCAGCAATTGGCAGAAGAGCTGAGAAAGATCGATACTTATTATAGACGAATCCATCATGAAATCGTTTTTGCTGGGTGCTGGTTACGACGAGAAAGCCGTAAGAAAATACAAAATGCTTCGTGCATGGGAACACAAGCAAGGAATTCACTCAGTCAAGGAAGGACTGTAAACACAGCAGAACTGCCACATTTATTGATTTTGATTTCCTTCATTCTGATTTTCCTAGAGTTTATATGCTACCAGATTACGACAATCTTTGGGCTGTTAGAGGAAGCTGTTAGGACTACAGGGTCAAATACTACATTTGATCTACCTACATAAACACTAAAAGGTGAAGGACATGTAAGCTTCCTTACACTGCATCATTTGCACTTTGTTTTGGGAGTTGGGTGGCACAGTGGTGTAGTGGTTAGCACGGTTGCCTCACAGCAAGAAGGTTCTGGGTTCGAGCTCCGTGGCCGGCGAGGGCCTTTCTGTGTGGAGTTTGCATGTTGTCCGCGTGGGTTTGCTCCGGTTTCCCCCACAGTCCAAAGACATGCAGGTTAGGTTAACACTAAAAGGTGAAGGACACGTAAGCTTCCTTACACTGCATCATTTGCGCTTTGTTTTGGGAGTTGATCCTTCAATAAAGTTGTCCTTTTCAGTTCTTTGACTTGTCCTTGTTTTTCGGTTTTCACACTTTTAAAGACTAAACACAAAGACAGAGGGGTTGTATGCTTCATGACTTGGATCATCAGACTTTATTCCATTACTGAAGTGTGCAGAACACAATCGCGTGTTGTCTGTTGGTGTAAAATTTTGACGGTGAATTCTGTCTAACCGCGCTTTTCGGTGCTTAGCTTCTGTAGGGATTCTTTAAATCAGGAAAAGTTTTTTTCCCGTGCGAATTCAAAGAAATGACTGAGGTTATCTGACTTAGTAAACAAATATAGCACCTGGTCAACCCCCAAGGCGCAAAGCATTATGGGTATGTGAAAGTAGAGAAAGTAGGTTGTCGTTTTCACTACAACTTGTGACACTTTTCTCCTCAGCACATGCTGTAAACATATTTTGGCTATGTTCACTTTTTCCAAACAGATACATTCGGACTATGTACCTGGGCATCCAGAGCCGGCGTCAAACCAAACACAGACGGAGATTTTATTGGGCCATGATGTACGAGTATGCTGATGTCAACATGCTTCGTTTGCTGGAGACATTTTTGGAGAGTGCTCCCCAACTGGTGCTACAACTTTGCATTATGATCCAGAAGAACCGGGCTGAGACTTTGCAGTGTAAGGAATCTATCTTTTTACCTCCAGTTAGTCTTAATCCTCCTGTCAGTAAGTTAAAAACAAAAACAAAACTGGGTTTTCTGGACACAGAATATATTCAGTGAGCAAACAAATAGATTACTAAATGTATTTGTGCTACATTTCCTTCAGGTATCTCTTTATTAGGATCATTGATGTCTCTGTCCTGGGTATTAGCTTCCTACCATAAGCTCCTGAGGGACTCCAGAGATGACAAGAAGAGCATGAGCTATCGAGGGGCACTTATTCATATCTTCTGGAGGCTCTTCACCATTTCTTCACGGGTGCTCTCCTTTGCTCTCTTTGCATCCATTTTCCACATCTACTTTGGTATTTTCGTGGTGATGCACTGGTGTGCCATGGCCTTCTGGATTGTGCATGGAGGCACTGATTTCTGCATGTCCAAGTGGGAAGAGGTGCTCTTCAACATGGTAGTTGGCATTGTCTACATATTCTGCTGGTTTAACGTGAAGGAAGGTCAGACGCGCTACCGGATGATGATCTACTACTTTGTGGTGCTGGCAGAAAACACGGTGCTCACCTGTCTGTGGTACACCTACAGAGACCCAACCACCACGGACTCTTACGCAGTGCCAGTCCTGTGTGGGGTTTATCTAAGTTTTGCTTCAGGAGTGGTCTTCATGGGCATCTACTATGGAATCCTTCACCCTATGGGCCCTAGGATGAGACTGCTAGCCAGTTCCTGCTGTGCTGATCTACTGTGGGGTCTCCCTTTACCCCCTGAGGCCGAGCCAATGGCACCGACCCCTCATGCTGCACAGACAACACCAAGCCGGGTGTCTATGGCAGGTTACGGGCAGCAGGAAGACTCCATGGCAGATACCTGTCTACCAGTGTTTCAGGTGCGTTCCCCTGAACCCACCACGCCATCAGGCCGCCATCGACCAGAGGGGCCACTCATCAAGATCGATATGCCCCGCAAACGTTACCCAGCCTGGGATGCCCACTTTGTAGATCGGCGCCTGAGAAGGACCATTAACATCCTGCAGTTTATCAGCCCCTCGGCTGTCGGGATCAGGTACAGGGACGGGCCACTTCTCTATGAGCTCCTGCAGTACGAGTCCTCGCTGTGACCATGTCCTTTTTCCTCCCCACCCCTTGTTTTTCTCTTTTTGTCCCGTTCTTTAGTCGTCATCTATTCATGTCATTTTTTTTTACCTTTAATTTCATCAAAAGGGTTTAAAAGTTTTTTGCAAACAAACGTTTTGTAATTATTTAATATAAATGAATACCTAAAATGTGAAAAACAAAACTTGATCTGAGTCATTGTACATGATTTTCTTATGCAAACTGTGAGTGTATATTTATTTGTACATATGCATTTTCTTTTTATATAGTCTGTTTAAAACTGTTGACTTCCTTTAAGAGGATGTATATCTTTTGTCAGTGTGTTTACAGCTAGCTGAAACCATCACATTGGAAAAATGGAGGTAGATTGACCAGGTTGATGCTACTTTTCGATTCCATTCAGTTCCGGTTATGTTTGTCTTTAGTTGTCTTCCTGTTTGTCCCCCAGCGTTCTGTCGGCTGCCGGTCTTTGCTTTGCACTTACACTGACCTCTGCAGGCAAACGAGTATATAGTGGCATTCATTGACTGACTGCCTTAAAGATACCTTAATAAGAAGTCCTATTTTCGGAAATGTACTTCATGAGATACCTCATTGACTCATGATAGCACAGCTTTCACAAAGCTCATAAAGTACATTTTGCACAAAATTTAAGTATTAGCTGGCACAAAGTGAAAGTTGTAGCGTTTGTTGAGTATATACAGTATTTAATGGACAGGTTTTGATTTAAGAAGAGCTCTCTGAAATATTTTTTCATAATAATGATGCCAAGTGCACTGTTTTCCTGCTGAATTGGGTTACTCTGGAGTGCATCGTCAGTCAATCAGTGAATCGGTCTCATAGCTATTATAACAATATATGTAATAACATGAGACTATTTAATCAAGCTGTGTTTTACTGCTGCTTCGTGCAATTTAAAAGCTGTGTGTAGTGTTTAAAAGGGGAAAATGGTTTAGATTTGGGCTACGTTTACTGATCTTCGGACGGGTTTGAATGGGCGTTGAGATAATTTTGTGACGCAGACCTGGCAACCCTGCATCAAAGTATTGTGCTCTTGCCTTCTTAGCTGTCCATCTGTCTTGCTGCGGTATAGATAGTTTTCACTGACGTCACGGCATTCCGGGGAACGCTCTCCAGCCGCCATCTTGTGGGTCAGACAAAACGGACCATCGCCATAACCGGCTACGTTATCTCGGACGAATTTATGAAGTTATATAGTCAGTTTTCTAAAATAAAGATCAATGTCGGCAAAATCAAGCAAACAGAAGTATATAGATACATTAGACGGCATCTCACGACAACGGTATGCAGCCAAACTGGCCTTGATTGGGGGACTTGACCCCTACGAAGTGGACAAAGATGCATTTTCAAGTGACTATGCAGGGCTGCCAAAGCCTGAAACTGCCAAAGCCTGCTCCAAAGCCTGAAACTGACTCCATCAAATTTTAAAGGCTGTCTGATATATACAACTTTATATATTCTAGCATTAAATAGACTGTTGAATGTTATGCATTGGGATGCAAACAGCGCGCCTTTTGGCGGATGCCGCCTTTTTCACGGCTGAATCGCGCAGATCCGATTTTTTTTTTTAGGGGGGGGCGTCGGAGTGTCTGATTATAATTTCAAAGTAAATTCTGTATTAAAATTACTAAATAAGCAAATCCGTTACAGTCCATGAAACATAGGAAGTATAAGGATGAGAAAAAAACAGTTTAAATCGGAAAACTGCACACATTTGCGCAGCTCGCGCAAATGTGCGCAGCTTTCCGATTTAAACTGTTTTTTTGCTTATTTAGTAATTTTAATACAGAATTTACTTTGAAATTATAATCAGACACTCCAACTCCCCCCCTAAAAAAAAAATTGGATCTGCGCGATTCAGCTGTGAAAAAGGCGGCATCCGCCAAAAGGTGCGCTGTTTGCATCCCATAGACCTAAAATGTTTTTCAAAAATGATCCTTGCGTGAGTGAAGTGACAAGTGTCAAATAGAAACGTGACAAACGAGCGATATTAAGTGTACATTACAATGTAAACGTACACTCAGCGGTTCCAGTTAGGCATTTTCCAGAGATTGTTTACACGATGTTTTGGTTTCCAAAAACAAACTTAAACACAATTGATTGTTTATTTAAACAACTTACCACTTATAAAATGATCGGAGCAGACTTTGCTGTGTTTGGAAGGCTGATAATCCTTGCGGTTGATTCTCGCAAGCCATAGATTTCTCCTTTGTATGCTGAGTTTCTTTGTTTGCTCGCCTTCGTGCTCCCGTACAGTGGGAATTCCATAAAAGCTCCGCTTGACGTCATCATCTGACCTATTACGACAGCCGTGAATACAACAGGTGTGCACCATTGCTAGCTTTAAATAGCCTGCTTGGGTTCTTTTGAAGACTTTGTACTCGCGCGTTACAATGTGTGCTCAGTCACCCGTACGGTAAGCTTGACCCACAAGATGGCCGCCACTAGGGAATCCCCGACTCTGTGACGTCATGTGAAAACTGTCTATTGTGGGAATGGTCAGGTAGTTCTCCTCCATTCTTCCCAGCCCTCACATGCATTTCTCTGTTGGTGCTCATTCTCATGGTTTTTAGTCCAATTCCCCATTTGGATATAAAACCGAGTAATAAAGTTAAAAGGTGCAAATGCTTGTCAATGATTCCAGATGGAATCATTTGCTGCGCATATATATATATATATATATATATATATATATATATATATATATATATATATATATATATGCGTATGTGTATGTATGTAAAAAATTTTTTCCAGTTTTGGATTTTTTTTTTTTTTTGCAGTTACTTTTGTCCAAAAAAGAGAAACTCATGGCGCTACATACTTATCTTTGCCTGAATATACCTGATTGGTTTTTCTTAAATCACATCCTCTACTGTAACCTAACCACCTGTGAACAACCTTCTTATTCTGGATAGGTGCTTACAATGAAATAGTTTTTAAATTTTCCTTCAGCAACCAGCTTAAGATTGGTATACGGTGCTACATTCTTACATAGATCATATACTTTTGTGAAAAAGCTAGGGCTCAGAATGCTTGGTAAGACTGCTGAATTGGCATCTGTTTGCATAAACATGAACTGTTGTCGAAAAAAAAAAAACACCCGGTCATCCAGGCCATTTAAATCTCTAATTGTAGTGAAGCCAAGGAACCTGGAATTAACAAACTCCTGAGAAGATAAACATCTTCTAGATAAGTCATGATGCCTTTAAATTTAAGGCACTGTCAGGCATTGAGTTGTTGTATCCCAGTATTACATCATCCTCATTTCCAGTTTATTCTGTGAATTGAAATATTTGTCATCTATATCATGAACACACACACACGCTTCAGGTTTGGTTAGGTGTACAGTGCTGTGGCTCCATTGTGCCTGCCGTGATCCTAAAACCCAGATGCCATGCAGGTGCGTCCAACAAAGTGAAGGGTTCTTGCCAGGGTTGGAAAGGAGCTTGAGGGACAGATTATGAGGGTTGACGTTACAGATTCATTTGAGGTAAACGATTTATTACTGTTTGTGATTCATTCAAATTAATATTTGAAGAGGATATGATGCTGTAATTTGGGCTCTTGTACGCTGCCTCTTTGAACACAGCTCCTGCCCTGGTTGCTGCTAGCCCTTCCCTTATATTAGTGTATGGCTCAGGTATATTCTGGTGCAGATATTCTACAGATTACTACAAATATCCTTGTTGGGTTTTCTTTCAAATGTTGTACATTTAACTGAATAACATTCACAACATAGTACCTCTGCGTATAGACTAAATACTGAAACTCGGTAATTGTTTTCGTTCACATCTTTCCTAGATTCTGGTTTTGTTGTTTGCTGGAGGTTTCTGCTTATATTTTTGCTTTTGCCAAAATGTACTCCAGGTGTAAATAGTTGTTGGGTGTGTCCCATGGGGAATTTCCATCCTCCAGGTGCTAAAACACTGTGATTGGTTTGTTTCGTCATCAGCAACATCATTTCAATTGTCGTTTCATTTGAAAGCAGTGTTGAGCTGAGATTTCAGTTCAGTAATACACTGGAACAATCCAGTATCCTCATCACAGCCACTGTTCTTGTATCATAACACTGTTTAATGGTTATGATCTGAAGACACCTATTTGCTTTCAGTTTTTTTTTTAAAATACGGAGTCCTTTATCCTGTTCTTCTGCTTGCAATTCTGTCAAACTGCAAGCTCTGTGGAGAACGGCGTCAACTGACAATGCAGAAAATACGGTGGAAATGACTCAATACTCATCGTGTCCACCAGTGCGCAGCTCAGACACTTAAATAATTTTCACATGAGCAGATGCTTGATCTCAATAACAATCCCTTGTGCTTTTTTGTTTTATGCGCCCTCTTTATTTTAATTTGTGGTGCTTTTATATTGCTGGTGCTTAATGCTGCCAAGATGAACCTTTCAGCAAACGACAGTGCCAGAGTGCACGTTTTAAAAAATGGTTTGTTTGTTTGTTTGTTTGTTTGTTTGTTTGTTTGTTTGTTTGTTTGTTTTTCACGTGCAAAAGCCGAACATGATACTTGTGTGTAACATGACATTGCCGCAGATAGTTAAGTATACATTCCAGTCTTATTGTAATTTGCAGAAGTTGGAGATTCTATGGTGCAGCTGCACAGGAAAGTTCGATCCTGTGCACAGCCCAATATAACTGTTCTTAAAGTGTTACAGATACAGCAATACTAGATACTTACATCGATTTATTTGGAAGGCAGTTTCATCCAAAGCGACTGAATAGTTGAAGCAGGACGTCCGGCAATCGTGTAAATTAAACTCACAACCTTCCTGTCACGAAGCACAACTTAACAACTAAGTGGCATTGCAAAGTTTTTACTTGAATTATTGATTAAAAATATGTAACGAGCACATTAAAGACCTGCGTTGAAGATAGAATTTGTTGTCCAGTATTGCTGTACTTGGTGGACTTTGGAGAACATGATCATCCAGGTGCTAAAGCTGAACCGCCTTTGTATAATAGGGTTTATGAAAATGTAAATAGATTTTCTTATAAAGCCTTACTGTATATTAACTGTAACAGACTGTTCATTTAAAAACAATACTGAACAGAAATGTCTTGTACACAATACAATACAGAAGTACGGTTCTATTATCTAAAGAAATATGTATTTTTGGGGAGGTTTTTTTTTTTTTTCCATTTGTTTTTGCTTGAGATGTACATTGTGGTCTTTCCATAAATGCCGTTATGAATGCACATGCTAATGTACTGAATCCTAATGGACCAGAATGCTAAAGCTACAGTGTAGCTTCCAGGGTGTACGTACGTTTGTTTTTCTGTTCAGGAGACTTGAGTAATCTGATGTATTGTACGCATGTTTCTCTCCATTCTCCATGTTCCAATGAGTATCACAGATATCAGTCAAGATTGGATTATTGTAGTCAGCATGGCCCCACTAACACAAATAGGTAAGAAATCCGATTAAATGTCCTTTTACTTATATAGAATTAATCTGAATACTTTATTGTATGAGGTCATATTGTCACACCATGTATTTGAGCAACTTCAAGTGCTGCAAAACTAGATGAGCAGAATTGCAACTTTATTTGAATACATTCATTTAAATTTATTTGAATATTATTAATCATATTACAGTGAGTAATTATGTAAAAGCCAGGAGTTAAATGTCTGCATCTAATGTCCAGTGTTGCTCTGCTGGAGCAGAAAATAGGTTTCTGATTATAAGAACCTGAAAAATTTCCATATGGAATCTGTAAAATGTACACTTCCATTGACCAGATGTATTTTGTTACACTTTTTTTTTATGTTGTTGTGAGAGGACAAAAATCCCTCTGTTTAAACTGCCTCCGAATTCCCAGCATGCAGTGGGGAAAAGACCATTGTGTCTGTTTGGTTCTTTAGATTTTGGTCCTGTGCTTATACTGCAAGTCATAATCTCTCTGCATGTTTCCTGTCACATGGCATACTGTTCATACACTCTCAAAAAATAAAGTACATTATTGTGTCTTTAGAGGTACAATGGCTTGTCACTGGGGCAGGACCCTCTAAAGTACTTAGTTGTACCCTTTAAATACTGCTTGGGACCATAATCTGGACCTTTTTGGCCATAGAAATGTACACGTAGATACCCCGAGGTCCGATAATGAACCCTAGAGAGGACATATAGATTGGACCTTGGGGACAGAAATAGACTCCTACTGTACCCCTATTTCTGACAGTGTATAGTATGTATATGCTTTATTACTTTTACTGGACAGAGCGCGTGCACACACACACACACACACACACATACACTATCGTTCAAAAGTTTGGGGTCACCCAGACAATTTTGTGTTTTCCATGAAAAGTTACACTTTTATTTACCACCATAAGTTGTAAAATGAATAGAAAATATAGTCGAGACATTTTTCTGGCCATTTTGAGCATTTAATCGACCCCACAAATGTGATGCTCCAGAAACTCAATCTGCTCAAAGGAAGGTCAGTTTTATAGCTTCTCTAAAGAGCTCAACTGTTTTCAGCTGTGCTAACATGATTGTACAAGGGTTTTCTAATCATCCATTAGCCTTCTGAGGCAATGAGCAAACACATTGTACCATTAGAACACTGGAGTGATAGTTGCTGGAAATGGGCCTCTATACACCTATGGAGATATTGCACCAAAAACCAGATATTTGCAGCTAGAATAGTCATTTACCACATTAGCAATGTATAGAGAGTATTTCTGATTAGTTTAAAGTGATCTTCATTGAAAAGAACAGTGCTTTTCTTTCAAAAATAAGGACATTTCAAAGTGACCCCAAACTTTTGAACGGTAGTGTGTGTGTGTGTGTGTGTGTGTGTATATATATATATATATATATATATATATATATATATATAAACAGTTATTCCACGAAATCGAGTTGTACATGAGCTGATAGCCGATGAGGCGCATAGCACCAAGTTGGCTATAAGCCATGTACGATGAGATTGAGTGAAATAACTGTTTTATTCTATCTACATTCACTGGATTTTGAGAAACAGAGCATTTTTATTTTTTGCAAATTCTATAAATAAATACTTTATACAAAACGTCCGACAAAATCATTTCCGCTTAGGATGTAAACAAACCGGCAAAATAACAGGAGCAATTTGTGAAAAATGCAATGATAATAATTCTTGAAAATAAAAAAGATACGTTCTTACCATCAAATACTTTTATTCCGTATTATGTTGATTTTTTAAATTTTTTTATTTTTTGGAGTTTTGTTTTCGAGTAAAGTTTTTATTTCATCCTCGGTTGGCTTAGTAACATGGTCCGCCATTGTGTTTTCTTCTTTTTTTGGCGGTTGGCAAACCAACTTAAAGTTGCATTATCGCCACCGACTGGGCTGGAGTGTGCAACAGGAGATGGGGGGGAAGCGATGTATTCTTTTATTTAGCTATTTCTGTTTCTTTTATATACTTGATGACAAAGTGATATATCAGACTTGATGTGCTCTGCCATTTTGTTTTTTCTCTACTCACGGTAAATGAGCTGATAGCCTAGTAGTAGAGTAGCCAATCAGAGCACACAATTGCTCATATCCATATATGTGTGTGTGTGTGTGTGTGTGTGTGCGCACTGTCAGAAATAGGAGTACAGTAGGAGTCCATTTCTGTCCCCAAGGTACAATCTACACTAATGTACCCCCTAGGGCTCATTATTGGACCTCAAGGTAACTATGTATACCTTTTTAGGGCCAAAAATTTTTCCAAGCAGTATATAAAGGTTACAAATAAGTACCTTAGAGGGTACTGTCCCAGTGACAAGCCATTATATCCCTAAAGGTACAATAATGTACTTTATTTTCTGAGCGTGTACATACATACATACATACATACATACATACATACATACATACATACATACATACACATATATTGGCTTTTCTGACTTATGTGCCATGTAACTTTTGTGCTATTCAGACACGTTTAACATAAGTTATTCTTCAGCATGTGTGTTAAACATCAATCTTTTTTTTTTTAATCATTAGTGCTGGATTTTCTGTATGGCAGTACATTGTGTTACTTTGACATGTAAATCCAGATTTCAACATTTAGTCTGTCATTCAGTAAAAATGGTCAGGTTTGTCATGAAGAACGTTGGCTTAACCAAAGTTGTTTTGGAACTACTCTCTGAAACGTTTGTACTGTATATTGTACTTAATTATCACAGCACAGTATCTAAAAATGTTGCCCTTGTACCAGTTTCTTGATTTGGTCTGTGTTGCATAAGGGGACATCACCTTGTTGGATGTAATTGAGTTTTTTATCAAAGCACAAGAACATAGTCTTTGGTATCCAAACAATGCAGTATAATCACGTTCTCTATTCTGGTTTTGACACCAGTCGCTTTGGAAAGGAATGGTCACATCACTTTCCTTCTTATTTTTCTGCATGTAGGTAGTTAATTCTGTACAAAATGTATAAAGTATGACGCACACAAAATGTATATTTCCTGTTGCTCGAAAATACTCAGTATATATTTTACCAGTGGTGGAGTAAAACAATACTTTTGATAACTAACATATTGTACATTCAATAGCTTATATTTATGATATGATATACTGTGAAGCTAAATAATATTTATGTAGTGTTTGTACGACTGTAAGCTGATGACATCACAATTTTGATGTTATTCTTGCTCAGCATCTTGCATTGTGAACATAACGTGCTTGAATCGTGTAATAGTTTCAGGTGATCAGCTAATCGGTGATGGGTTACAGATATTTATTTATTTTGTTTTAAACAGAACGGTCTATGATAACTTAGTCATGGTTCTAATGCTCAGTGATGTAAAGTAATGATATAAAAACAATAACAGACCAAGTCATGGTTCTCTAAGGGCTGTAACATAGCTAGACTACATGTTTAAGTATATTTTTTAAAGACATCAAAAATACAGTATACAGAAGTGAGTACATTTGCTCTTGTGGAGCAACACCACCTATTAGTGACAGAACAAGGTGATTGCCCCTTTGCTATCACAGCACTTTTAATCCGTAAATGCCGGTTTATTTGTTTGCTTGTTTGTTGTCATGATTTTAAAGTATGACTTTAAGACTAATGTTATAATTGTGGTTTTATGGTTTTGTTGCAGTTCAGAATAACTGCACATCTGTAGTGAATATTTATCAGATGTACAGTACCAGTCAAAAGTTTGGACACGTTCTAATTCAATGGTTTTTCTTTATTTTTATTAATTAAAAGACTCTTCTTCATGTCTTAAAGTAATGATGGATGTCGTTCATCTTTAGTTAGCTGAGCGGTTTTTGACATAATATGGATTACTACAGTTGTGGAATAGGACTATTTACTGTATTTTTATTATTTAGTATTTACCGTTTGCTCTCAAATGCATTAAGAAAGCAAGAAATTCTACTAATTATCCCCCACTGGCCAAAAGGCCCGAAGGGGGATTATGGCGTGACGATGTCCGTCCATCCATCCGTCCGTCTGTCCGTCCATCCCGGGAAGGGTACTGACCTTCTGAAATCAACTCCTCTCACAATTTTTGGAGGAATTTCACGAAACTTGGGAGGATTCTTTGTTATAAGTCGGTAATACGCATGTTGCAATTTCGTTCAGTTCAGTCGCATTTTACCAGAGTTATGGCCCTTGATTACCAAACTTGTACTTTGACAATTTCATGAGGGTGTATTAAGCACTTATAGCATAGATATAGTTGCCAGTGGGGGATATTGTGCTCTCAGAGCACTCTTGTTAACTTTTGACGAGGCACCTGTTCATTGAAAAGCATTCCAGGTGACTACCTCACGAAGCTGGTTAAGATAATGCCGATAGTGTGTAAAGCATCAATAAGGTAAACGCTGGCTACTTTGAAGCACCTAAAATATGAAACACATTTTGTTTTTTAACACTTTTTTGTTAACTATATAATCCATATACATTCCATGTGTTATTTCATAGTTTTGATGTCTTCAGTTTGGTTCAAAAATGTTGAAAATAGTCAAAATACAGAAAAACCTAGGAAAGAGTAGGGGTGTCCAAAATTTTGACTTTTGACTGGTACTGTATGTGTTTAGTAATTTTATATATATATATATATATATATATATATATATATATATATATATATATATATATATATATATATATATGTGTGTGTGTATATGTGTGTGTGTGTGTGTGTGTGTGTGTGTATGTGTATTTCTTAATAGTTTGCACCCAGAGGAAATATTTTTGGGAGAATGTAACTTAAGAATAATTATTGTCGTCTTCTCTAAGGCAGGGTTTAATGCATCTGGCAGTTAAGAAAATGTTTTTTTTTTTTTTTCATCTATCTATGTTAAAAGATTTTGTTATAAGATTACGCTTGTGTTCCTCTTGTCCTAAACTTCAGGCCAAATAATTATCATCACATAACCAGCAGGAGATTTTGGCTGTGTGTTAAATCTTTTTGCATATTTCTAGTTTAAAAAATTTTTTCTAATCAAGTTATTATAGAGCGGCGGCTACAATTATCGACACCTTAACGATCTTTTGGCCATTGCAAAAGTAGAAAAGACTTTCAGTACATAAATTGTGCATGAATAATTACTGAAACTTCCACTGGAAAAAAAAAAGAGTTGATTCCCGATTACTTAGCGTATCAGATCACGTGACACCGTTCCAAAATTATCGACACATTTGTCTACAGTTATCGACACCGTTCAACAATTATCGACACCCAGATTTTTTTTTTTTAAATATCGGTATGTGGTATTAAGTTAACAAAACATAGTTTTTATTTAAAATTAGTTTTACATAGATTTATATTTAGTACAAAATATCTTTTATATAAATATATCGATGTCGGTGCTTATGTAAATGAGGAAGTAATTCTAATGTTTGTAAACAAATGAACTGATAATGTTTAACCTGTAAGAAAATCTTTTTGTTCCACTTACTATCCACTTTTGAAGTATTTTCATAGATCACATTTTGTTAATCATTCGTTGTTGTTTGTATTAATTTCTAGTTTTGTAGTTTAACAATAAATGTCAGGCGATTGACATTGTAACCGCATGAAAATCCAGGTCAAAGGTCACATATCATTCCTTAAACCAAAATATAAAATGTCTACTGATATTGTAATATGTGGTAGATATTTACAACAAACTGTAAAAAAAAAATATATTTTCTGAATGGAATAGAAAAATCTGAATATTTCAAGCATGTAATTTTTTATATGCTAGGAATTTAATTCTGGTCTAATTCTATTTATTGCAACAGGATTCCAAATACTCTATAAGCATTCCATTCTGTTATGAATCAGAAAAAAAAATTATTATAAAATCACAGCACTTTGGGCGGCACGGTGGTGTAGTGGTTAGCGCTGTCGCCTCACAGCAAGAAGGTCCTGGGTTTGAGCCCCATGGCCGGCGAGGGCTTTTCTATGTGGAGTTTGCATGTTCTCCCTGTGTCCGCGTGGGTTTCCTCCGGGTGCTCCGGTTTCCCCCACAGTCCAAAGACATGCAGGTTAGGTTAACTGGTGACTCTAAATTGACCGTAGGTGTGAATGTGAGTGTGAATGGTTGTCTGTGTCTATGTGTCAGCCCTGTGATGACCTGGCGACTTGTCCAGGGTGTACCCCGCCTTTCGCCCGTAGTCAGCTGGGATAGGCTCCAGCTTGCCTGCGACCCTGTAGAACAGGATAAAGCGGCTAGAGATAATGAGATGAGATCACAGCACTTTTTTTTTTAAAGTACTTCATCTACTTCAACAATGTTACACAAAGATCGATCCATAACTGTCCCTAAACTGTCCCATAATCCGTAAATGTCCCTTAAAGACCCACTGGCAGTCATTTCGTATTAATTTTTAAACAAACAATATATGACTCCAAAGATAAATTCTGGTTTTAATTCTTGGTTTAACTGTCCGTTTTAAACATCAGAAGTAATTTTAAATTTCGCGCAGGGAGATTGACCTGGATATGAACTGGGCTCATTCAGAGATGCCGGAAGTGACGTCACATCAGTGTGTCATTTTTGTTTACAAGTCACTATGTTGGTTCAGTTCTCACAAGTCTTGTGATATTGAGCTGTGGTTTTGTTGTGATTTCCTTGCGTGAAAAAGTTAAATGGCGTCTAACCGAAAAGGGATTATATGTGTGGCTTACGGGTGTTCTAACACCATGTCGGAAGGAGTGAAACTCCATTCCTTTCCTTGGAAAAAACACCCTGAAATAGCAAAAGAGTGGGAAAGAAACGTTTCCAAAACACGTGCGAACTGGAAGTCAACAAAATGGTCACGTCTCTGTTCAGCACATTTCGAGGAGCACTGTTTCACTTTGTCGTCCAGAACTCGAAGAACGTTTGATCCAACTTATCCACTGGTGTTGGAGGAGTCAGCTGTGCCGACGTTGTTTGACAGGCCCGGGCCGAATCAATCTGTCAAAAGAGAAACAGATGACAGCAGACCCCCCGAAGGGGCGGTCAAAAAGCGAAAGTCCGGTGGTGCCTTTGCCGAAAGAGAACGAGCCAGGGTACGTGGCTATGTGTTGTTATTCAATACATGTATGTTGTTTAAAATTTGTTGTAACGTCACAAATGTGTCTTATACCATTGCATATTACTTATCAATAGGCCAAAGCAGCTAATACCAGTAATGTACAACAACTGAAAGGCCAATACCTTGTTTCATATATTTAGTTAGGATAATATACATGATATATGTGTGGAGTGATAGATATAAGATGTCATCCGGCATGTTTTGAAAGTTTGTGAACCCTTTAGAGTTTTTGATATTTCTGCATAAATATGACCTAAACTTCTGGTAGCTACTGTATCTAACATGATCTAACAGGAGCTTAGACATGATGTTTTTTGGAGTGGGACCAATAGTGTGACGTGACCAGGACCATATGTTTAAGACATTATGCTGTTTAAACAGAATCTTTAATAGACGTGAGGGCAGACAATCTCGATAGCTTCCCTGCTTCATTTTTTGTTTTCATGCAATCCAGAACGACATACACTGATGTGACGTCACTCGCCCTAGCGGCAAAAACGGGCAAATGGCTCATGGCGCTTGTAGAAGCCGGGGCAAAAAACACAAAATCGGCTCTGAAATTCTTGATTTTCTACAAAGACGACCCTTTATTCAAGTTGAGTTTTGGATATTTTATTTCACAATACAGCAATAAAACAATAAATACACATATTACGTGGTGTAAAAAGTTGTGTCAGTGGGTCTTTAATTCCACAGGGTGTCGATAATGGTGGACACCGGTGAAAGTGATCAGTATTATCGACACCTCACGTGATTTCTCAAACGCGTGTTTACAAAATGGCGGCTGTCAAATAAAAGAGTAAGAAACAAAGCAGGTTTCGACAAGGATATCATGAAATATCGGTGAATTTGATGAGTAAAAACATGTCCATGATCTTTCCACCATGCTTACCTGCGATGATAACGTCCGGGTTTTCCTCAAATTGCTGATCACACTAAAAAAAAATTCCATCTCAGGTAACGAGCTGCGTCATCAGACGGCAAGATCAAAGGGTGAGGGGTGGGGTCTTCCGGTTAATTAATTAACCAATAATAACTGTTATAACTGAAATTCACCTTTGTAATTTTTTTTAAATTGGTAAATCGGAAAAGGTGTCGATAATCATTGACTGTCGATAATTGTAGCTGCCGCTCTAGTTTGTTTTTAAAAATATATACATAAATTAGAGCAACAGAAGTGTCATTTGAGGTATAATTATGTTTTTAAAAACCGTCATCCAACGTATGTTGTCAGGCAAAAAATACGATGGTTAAAAACATTTGTAATTCTTTTAAATAAAAGGTTTTAGGGCCAGTTAAATGTGAATTCCTTGACAAATTCTGATCCTCATATTTGACAAGTTTTTCTCTAAAAGCTGAACAGTATTATGACGTATGAGCACTGTTTGTTTATTTGTTTGTTTATTAAAGTGACGGTGATTTTTAAAATCTGTAAATATCTATGTTTCTATGTTTTTGCACTTGAACATGCCCAGTATCATGTGTCTAATTTATATTTAACAATCAGATGTGTTTCTGTCTAATATAAGTTTATATTTTGTTTTCTTTTTTATTGTATGGACTGTTTTTAATGAATGGTTTGTAACTGAGATATAAATATATAAATAATAATTATAAAGGATTTTAGGAGGGTGTGATGTGCTGTAAAACACCTTTTTTTCGAAAAAAAAAATCCAAATGTATATTTTGTATTAGCAATTTGACAAACTTAGTTCAGATATATGTGGGTTAATAATTAATTGTATGTTTTTGGTAGCTTTCAAGAGCTGCTAAAAAAAAAACAACAACAGTTGGTAAATGTGTCTGTAATTTTGCGTGGGTGTGTAGTGTACTTGGCACACTGAAGAAACTAAGGGTTGGTATTCAGGGGATTTCCTGAAGTCATGTTTGTTTTATTTTGTTTTGTTTTTGGTCTCCAGTGTCCTCCACAATTATTGGCACCCCTTTTAAAGATGAGTAAAAAGGGTTAGAAAAATCCACCTTTTGGTGAAGTCGCTTCATCTCACGCTGAAAAAATGAGAAAAATCCTAACTTTAATTGAAATGAATTTATTCGGAGAAAAACAAATTTTTCATCAAGAAATAATTATTTTCAACAAAACCATGTGTCGTGTAGTGGTGTAGTGGTTAGCGCTGTCGCCTCACAGCAAGAAGGTCCTGGGTTCGAACCCCGGGGCCGGCGAGGGCCTTTCTGTGTGGAGTTTGCATGTTCTCCCCTTGTCCGCGTGGGTTTCCTCCGGGTGCTCCGGTTTCCCCCACAGTCCAAAGACATGCAGGTTAGGTTAACTGGTGACTCTAAATTGACCGTAGGTGTGAATGAGAGTGTGAATGGTTGTCTGTGTCTATGTGTCAGCCCTGTGATGACCTGGCGACTTGTCCAGGGTGTACCCCGCCTTTCACCCGTAGTCAGCTGGGATAGGCTCCAGCTTGCCTGCGACCCTGTAGAACAGGATAAAGCGGCTAGAGATAATGAGATGAGATGAGATGAGACCATGTGTCACGATTATTAGCACCCCTGGATAGATTAGATTAGATTAGATTCACTTTATTCATCCCACATCGGGGAAATTCACGTAATACAGTAGCAAGAAAATGTCAAACAAATAAAACTGAAATAAAAATTAGACAAATGAAGGATTAAATACAGAGGGCTATTTGCATTATCTACCGTGAAAAAGTATAGAAAAATTGCCTTATTGAGAGGCTCGGAAAAATTGCACATTACAGGTAGACTCTGTATATATACACACATAAATTATATTTATATATATAAGTATGCATAAAAATAGTTTAGGGCCTATATTATTGCACATAATAATTGCATCGATGAGAGATGGCAGAGGTAGTAGTGGTGAAGTAGTGCAAATTAAATGACAAACAGGTTATTGGTGCTACGTTACAAGTTGTGGGTGTTATACAGTCTGACAGCAGTAGGTATGAATGACCTGCGGTATCTCTCCTTCTTACACCATGGGTGTAGCAGTCTACTACTAAACGAGCTGCTTAAAGCCCCCACAGCCTCATGTAGGGGGTGAGAGGGGTTATCCATGATAGAGGTCAGCTTGGCTAACATCCTCCTCTCACCCACCACCTCAATGGAGTCCAGAGGACAGTCCAAGACTGAGCCAGCCCTTCTGACCAGTTTATTAAGTTTCTTCCTGTCCCTCTCTGAACTTCCACAGCCCCAGCAGACCACAGTGTAGAAAATCGCTGATGCTACCACAGAGTCATAAAAAGTCCTAAGCAGTGTCCTGCACACACCAAAAGACCTCAGTCTTCTTAAGAGGTGGAGACGACTTTGGCCCTTCTTGTACAGGACTTCTGTGTTGTTAGTCCAGTCCAGTTTGTTGTTGAGGTGAACACCCAGGTATTTGTACTCCTCCACGATCTCAATGTCCAAACCCTGGATGTTCACTGGTGCAATTTGAGGAACTGTCCTTCTGAAATCGATCACCACCTCCTTTGTCTTGCTGGCGTTGATGCGCAGGTGGTTCAGTTCGCACCAGGCGACAAAGTTGGTGATGACCTCTCTGTACTCCAGATCGTCCCCCTCTGACACATGTCCAACCATGGCTGTGTCATCTGAGAACTTCTGGAGGTGGCAGCTGTCCGTGTTGTAGCCAAAGTCAGACGTGTAAAGTGTAAATAGGAAAGGAGAGAGCACTGTACCCTGTGGAGCCCCTGTGCTGCAGACTACCACATCAGACACACAGTCGTGGAGCCTCACATACTGTGGTCTGTTAATGAGGTAGTCGATGATCCATGCAGCCAGGTGGCAGTCGACACCAGCTCCCTCCAGCTTCCCCCTAAGCAGTGATGGCTGGATTGTGTTGAAAGCACTGGAGAAGTCAAAGAACATGATTCTCCCAGTGCTCCCAGTGCCCTCCAGGTGCAAAAGTGACCAGTGTTGTTAGGGTTTTGCTGGGATTCGAACCTGGTTCGTTGGTGTGATAATCCAGCAAACCCCCACTAGGCCACCAGGGGGATGACTCAAATGCAGAGGCGTGAGGCGGAAGTAGAAAAAGAATCAAAAGGTTTATTTAAACTATATACACTATATACAGGGCAAAACAAAAGACAAAAAAAAAAACCAAAGAGTATAATCCAAAAGAAAAGCAAAGTGCAAAAATTCAAAAGCTAAGAAGATCAAAAAACACAGTACAAAGGAAACTGGAGATAAACATAACAGCACAAAGACTCCGTGACAAGAGGACTGAACTCAGGGGTATAAATAGACAAACTAATTAAGGAGACAGGTGAAGATAATTAGGCAATTAACACAAACACAAAACACAGGAACAGTGGCGGCCTCTAGAGGCCAAAATAAACACGACATGAAAAGGAAATAACAGCGGCCTCTAGAGGCCAAAACAGTCCTAGTCCTAACAGGACCCCCCCCTCTAGGAGCGTCTCCTGACGTTCCCAGGGCGATCCGGATGGGCCGAATGGAAGTCCCGACATAGTTCTTTATCAAGGACATCCCGAGCAGGAACCCAGCAGCGCTCCTCAGGACCATAGCCCTCCCAGTCCACCAGATATTGCAACCCGCCGCGGACCCGGCGGGAGTCAAGCAGGCGATTCACAGTGAACACAGTCTGCCCCTGGAAGATGCGGGGGGGTGGGGGGTTCCTAGGGGCAGGGGCATACGTAGACGTCAGTACGGGCCGTAACAGGGAAACATGGAAAGTGGGGTTGATCCTCAGAGTCCGGGGCAACTGGAGCCGGTAGGAGACAGGGTTCACCCTGCGCACCACCTTGAAGGGGCCAATGTAGCGAGGAGCAAGCTTGCGGTTCTCCACCCGCAGTGGAAGGTCCTTAGTGGACAGCCAAACACGCTGCCCAGGGCGGAAAGCGTGTGCAGGTCTTCTATGGCGGTTGGCCTGAGTCTGGTTGGTTCTGGAGGTCTGTATGAGGGTCTTCCTGACCTTGCTCCAGGTCTTGCGACACCGTCTCACATATTGGTTGACCGAGGGCACCCCCGCGTCCTCCTCCTGGTCCGGGAACAGAGGTGGCTGGAACCCGAATTGGCACTGGAATGGCGACAGCTTGGTGGCCGATGACTGCAGGGTGTTGTGGGCGTACTCCGCCCATGGCAGCCAGGTGCTCCACGATGTCGGGTTATCCATAGCCAGGCCTCGCAGGGTGGTTTCCAGGTCCTGGTTGAGCCTCTCCGTCTGACCATTGGACTGTGGGTGAAACCCAGAGGAGAGGCTGGCAGTGGCTCCGATGACCTTGCAGAACCCGTGCCACACTCGGGAGGAGAACTGGGGCCCTCGGTCTGAGACGATGTCCTGTGGAAGACCAAAGACTCGGAAGACATGATTAAACAAAAGTTTCGCAGTTTCAAGAGCAGAGGGGAGTTTGCACAGTGGTATGAAGCGGCAGGCCTTGGAGAATCTGTCAACTAAGACCAAAATGACCGTGTTACCTTGTGACTCAGGGAGACCCGTGATAAAGTCGACTGCCACGTGGGACCAGGGACGCCGGGGAATGGTCAGAGGATGCAGGAGACCCTGGGGACGCTGTCGTGGGTTCTTGGTTCTGGTGCAAACCTCACAGGACAGGACAAATGACCTTACTTCCTTCTCCATGTTAGGCCACCAGAAGCGTCTTTTCAGGAAGTCCAGGGTCCTCCGAGCTCCCGGGTGGGCGGTGAGAGGGGAAGAGTGACCCCACTGGAGAACCTTGGCCCGGGCTTGATGTGGGACGTACAAGAGGCCTGGTGGCCCCGTCCCAGGACCGGGGTCCTGGCGTTGGGCTCGTCGGACAGCCTCCTCAATACCCCAGCGGACAGGGGCCACAATCCGGGACACAGGGATAATAGGCCCGACTTCATTCTCCCTGTTAGTGGCAGAGAACAGTCTGGACAGTGCGTCAGGTTTGGTGTTCTTGGAGCCGGGGCGGTATGAGAGGGTGAAGTCAAACCGACTGAAAAACAGGGCCCACCTAGCCTGTCGAGGGTTCAGTCTCTTGGCTTGCTGGAGGTACTCCAGGTTCTTGTGGTCAGTCCAAACCAGGAATGGATGTTGTGCTCCCTCCAGCCAGTGCCTCCACTCCTCAAGGGCCAGTTTGACCGCTAGCAGTTCTCGATCCCCCACATCGTACCGGGACTCAGCAGGACTCAGGCGGTGGGAGAAGTAAGCGCAGGGGTGCAGCTTTCCTTCCGAACGTTGAGAGAGCACCGCGCCGACACCACTGTCCGAGGCGTCCACCTCCACGATGAATGGTTGGGAGGTGTCCGGGAGAACCAGAATGGGTGCCGTGCAGAAGCGGTCCTTGAGGTCTTTGAACGCCTTTTCTGCCTGAGGAGACCAGCCATAAGATCCACCTGTCCCTTTAGTGAGGTCTGACATGGGTGCTGCCACAGAACTGAAGTTCCTGATGAACTTGCGGTAGAAGTTAGCGAATCCTAAGAACCGCTGAACCTCCTTAACGGACTTGGGAGTAGGCCAATCCCGGACGGCCAGGGTCTTGGCAGGGTCCATTTGGAGTTGGCCTGTCCGTACAATAAATCCCAGAAAGGAGACCTCGGGAACATGAAATTCGCATTTCTGGGCCTTGGCGAACAGATTGTTCTGTAGCAGCCTCTGGAGAACCTGGCGGACATGGTGGCGGTGCTCCTGCACGGTCTTGGAAAAGATAAGGATGTCGTCGAGGTAGACAAAAACGTATAGGTTAATCATGTCCCTTAAGACGTCGTTGATTAGGGCCTGAAAAACAGCTGGTGCGTTGGTGAGTCCGAAGGGCATCACCTGGTATTCGTAGTGCCCAGACGGGGTGTTAAAGGCAGTCTTCCACTCGTCTCCCTGTCGGATACGGATGAGGTGGTATGCGTTCCGTAGGTCCAACTTGGTGAAGACGGTGGCGCCTTGGAGCAGGTCGAAAGCTGTGGACATCAGCGGAAGGGGATATCGGTTGCGCACAGTGATCTTATTCAGGCCCCTGTAATCAATACATGGTCGGAGCCCCCATCCTTCTTGCCGACAAAGAAGAAGCCGGCTCCAGCAGGTGAAGTGGAGGGTCGAATAAACCCAGAGACCAGGGCATCTTTGAGGTATTCCTCCATGGCCTTGCGTTCTGGCTGAGAGAGTGAAAACAGTCTGCCACGAGGAGGGGTAGTCCCAGGGAGCAAGTCGATGGCACAGTCGTAGGCCCGGTGCGGAGGAAGAACGGCGGCCCTGCTCTTGCTGAATACCTCCTTGAGATCCCAGTACTCTGTGGGAACTTGAGATAACTCGGTGAGATCAGGGGGCTCGGCAGGAGACACAGGAGAGCTAGAGAGCAGACAAGAGGCATGGCATGCAGGGCCCCATTCCACAACCTGGCTTGTTACCCAGTCTATGCGAGGGTTGTGGCGAGTAAGCCAAGGAAGGCCTAGAATAACTGGGAACTCAGGTGAAGGAATCAGGTGCAGGGATATTTCTTCCTTGTGACCTTGAGACTGGAGGAAGACTGGAGAAGTAACTTGGGTGACTCTTCCATCACCTAACGCTTGGCCATCGAGGGCAGACACAGACAGAGGGACTTCAAGAGGTGCAGTAGGTATATTGATGCTTTGGGCGAAGTGAATATCCATAAAGTTCCCAGCCGCCCCTGAGTCTATCAAAGCTTGACAAGAGTGGACAGACTCACCCCAGGAGATGGAGACCGGGATGTAGATTCCTTGGCCAGGGAGTCCGGGAGAGAGGGTAGGCCCCGTCACAACCCTCCCTCGGCTGGACGGGGCGGTCCTTTTCCCAAGAGTTCGGGACATGATGCTCGGAAGTGACCAGGCTTGCCACAGTAGATGCAGCACTTGTCCCTCCTTCTGCGCTCCCTCTCAGATGCGGAGAGGCGAGTACGACCCACTTGCATGGGTTCTGGACAGTCACTGAAGGAGGTAGACGGTCTCCAGGTAGAGGTAGGGAGGCTGGGGGGGCTCAAGGCTTGGTGGCGTTCTCTCATCCTGTTGTCCAGACGAATAGCATGTGAGATGAGGGTTTCGAGGTCACTTGGGCATCCAATAGAGGCCAGACCGTCCTTGATGGGGTCAGACAGACCATGGTGGAAGGCTGACACCAGGGCAGTCTCGTTCCATCCACTTACTGCTGCGAGTGTTCGGAACGAGATGGCGTAATCTGCGACGCTTCCTCCTTGCCGGATGGACATGAGCTTTCGGGCTGCGTCGGTACTGATGTCTGCCTGATCGAAGACCCGAAGCATCTCTTCAGAAAACAGCTGGAAATCAAAGCACTCAGGTCCCTGTCTTTGCCAGATAGCAGTAGCCCAGGCTCGCGCCTTACCAGCTAATAAGGTGATCACAAAGGCAATCTTGCGGCGATCCGTAGTGTAGGTGGTAGGCTGAAGCTCAAAGGTGAGTTGACACTGGGTAAGGAACTCTCGGCACTCACTGTGCTTGCCGTCATACCTCTGTGGTGCAGGAAGGCTGGGTTCGCGAGGTGAGGAAGGCAGCATGGCAGGAGGCACTGGAGCAGGAGTGGGAGCTGGATCAGGAGCAGGAACTGGATCAGGAGCAGGAGATGCAGGCAGAGATGTCAGCTGTGCCAGGGTTTTCCCAATTTGCTGAAGCAGTTCCTCGTGGCGAGCGAGGGCCTCACGTTGGCTGGTGAGCGTACGTCCATGAGCGTCCATGGTCGCTCCGAAGCGTGTCAAAGCTGCCATAATTCCCTGAAGGTTGGCCGGGTAGACAGTTGAAGCAGCCTCTGCTGAGTCGGTCATGACGGAGTCTTTCTGTTAGGGTTTTGCTGGGATTCGAACCTGGTTCGTTGGTGTGATAATCCAGCAAACCCCCACTAGGCCACCAGGGGGATGACTCAAATGCAGAGGCGTGAGGCGGAAGTAGAAAAAGAATCAAAAGGTTTATTTAAACTATATACACTATATACAGGGCAAAACAAAAGACAAAAAAAAAACCAAAGAGTATAATCCAAAAGAAAAGCAAAGTGCAAAAATTCAAAAGCTAAGAAGATCAAAAAACACAGTACAAAGGAAACTGGAGATAAACATAACAGCACAAAGACTCCGTGACAAGAGGACTGAACTCAGGGGTATAAATAGACAAACTAATTAAGGAGACAGGTGAAGATAATTAGGCAATTAACACAAACACAAAACACAGGAACAGTGGCGGCCTCTAGAGGCCAAAATAAACACGACATGAAAAGGAAATAACAGCGGCCTCTAGAGGCCAAAACAGTCCTAGTCCTAACAGTGTAGCAGGTAAATGATAGCATCATCCACACCAATCCCCGGTCGATATGCAAACTGCAGGGGGTCCATCTCGCTGTTCACCAGGTGTCGGAGGTGGGAGAGAACAATCCTCTCCATGATCTTCATTAGGTGAGACATTAAAGCTACTGGCCGAAAGTGGTTGAGCTCCCTGGGGTGCGCGGTCTTGGGAACTGGAACCACACATGATGTTTTCCACAGAAGTGGAACTTTCTCCAGACTGAGGCTCAGGTTAAAAATGTACAGAAGAATCCCACAGAGCTGATCTGCACAGTCCTTAAGCAGTCTGGAGTTGATACCATCAGGGCCAGCAGCTTTCCTTGTCTTGATCCTGCTCAGCTCCTTCAACACTTGATCAGCTGTTATGGAAATGATAGTGAACACAATGTAACTGAAGCATGTTTCCCATTTAAATTGTACATTTGTGAGTTGATTGGAGTGTGTAGGAACTTTCAAGCTGTAGTCCATGACCTCCTGATTAACTGGTGGACAAAAATGAGGTGACACAGAGTTCAAACTCCCTTAGTCATCCATCAACATGGGAAACCAAATGAGGGACAAGTGTGTTGACCTTCATAAGTCAGGGAATGGTTATAAAAAAAAAAGCTACTTGCCTGAAAACCCTCATTTCTACTGTTAGAGCAAAAATAAAGAAGTGGACATCAACTAGAACTGTTAGGAACTTGTCTTGAAGAGGACCCAAGTTTATTTTGCTCTTACGTATAGTGAGCAGGATGGTAAGAGAGGAAAAAAATCCCCAAGGATCACTGTTGGTGAATTACAAGAAAATGTAAAATCTTAGGGTTTCCAAGTCTCTAAAAGTACCATCAGACGCCACCTCCACCGCCAACAGATTATTTGGAAGGTCTGCCAGAAAAAAAGCCTTTCCTGTCAGTTAACCACAAATGTAAGCACCTGAAGTTTGTGAAATGGAACTACAACTTTGACTGGAACCTGTTCTGTGGTCTGATTTAACAAAAACAGAGCTTTTTGGCAATAAACACTCAAGCTGGGTTTGGTGTAAAAGGAAGGATGGCTATAATGAAAAGAACCTGATCCTAACTGTAAAATATGGTGGGGGTTCTGTGATATTTTGGGGCTGTTTTTCCTCCAAAGACCCTGGAAACCTTGTTATTATAGTACATGGCATCATGGACTCCATGAAATACCAGGACATTTTAAATCAGAATCTGGCTGCTTCTGCCAACTAAAACTGGGTCATCATTGGATCTTCCAGCAGGACAATGATCCGAAGCACATGTCCAAATCAACACAAAAATGGTTACTGAGCACAGAATCAAGCTTCTGCCCTGGCCATCTCAGTCCCCTGACCTGAACCTCAGTGAAAACCTGTGGGCTGAGCTGAAGAGGAGAGAGCACAAGAGAGGGCCTCGGACCCTGGATGATCTGGAGAGATTGTGTAAAGAGGAATGGTCTCAGATGCCCCGCTCTGTATCTCCAACCTTATGAAATGTTACAGGAGAGACTCAGTGCTGTTTTACTGACAAAGGGAGGTTGTACAAGGGCGGCACGGTGGTGTAGTGGTTAGCACTGTCACCTCACAGTAAGAAGGTCCGGGTTCGAGCCCAGCGGCCGACGAGGGCCTTTCTGTGTGGAGTTTGCATGTTCTCCCCGTGTCCGCATAGGTTTCCTCCGGGTGCTCTGGTTTCCCCCACAGTCCAAAGGCATGCAGGTTAGGCTAATTGGTGACTCTAAACTGACCGTAGGTGTGAATGTGAGCGTGAATGGTTGTCTGTGTCTATGTATCAGCCCTGTGATGACCTGGCGACTTGTCCAGGGTGTACCCTGCCTCTCGCCCATGGTCAGCTGGGATAAGCTCCAGCTTGCCTGTGACCCTGTAGGACAGGATAAGCAGCTACAGATAACGGATGGATGGACGGGAGGTCATACAAAGTATTAAATGCAGGGCACTTAAATAAAATAAAATGAAATAATAGTGGCACTTGTGTTTTTGTTGAAAATAATTATTTATTGAAGAGGGATTTGTTTTTCTCTGAATAAATTTATTTCAATTAAAGGTTGGATTTTTCTCATTTTTTTCAGTGCGAGATGAAGCGACGTCACTAAAAGGTGGATTTTTTTCTAGCCCTTTTTATTAATCTTTACAAGGGGTGCAAGTAATCGTAGAGGGAACTGTGTGTTTTTGTTCTATGCGACTCTGTCGTATTAGGATTTTACGGTCCTTTGGTACCTTTAACTGTGAGGCTCTTGTTCTGATTCCTAGAGAGAAATTCCTTTCATGAAATATGTTTCATGAACGTAGCTGTCTAATGTTGTGAGGCGTCTCTGAAGTTCTCACCAGCAAGAACTCAAACTGAATCTAAAGGCTATATTGCAGTATATACAGAAGGAGATTAGTAGTTGACCATTTTCTGAGGATGAACATTGTCTGGTATTTCTATATATTTACTTCTGGTACATCATTTTTCAGTTTTGTTTTGGGTTTGTTTTTTTTTGCACAATTTCTCAAATGAAACCTGCCACTGTGCTTCACTTTATAGAAACCAACTCACTGACAGAGGTGTATATGGTAATTTATTGACAAGTTGATTTATATACGGTGACAGATTGTGACTCATACCTTAGTCTTATGGATGAAATCAGATGTTGTATATACCGGTAGTACAATGGATTATGTTCCCATTAATCACATAATGTCAGAGCTTTTTAAATTAAACTATGATAAAGGGGGCATTACTTCCAGCATACAGTAGTAAATACTGTACATATTTATATGAACATTCACAAAAAATGTTCCTTATAGCACAAATTGTTTTGTCTCCTCTTGATAAGCACTTTGATTCTCTTATTTATAATTTATGCTTGTCTGGTTTCCTCAGTTTAATGTCCTTTTCAGGAAAAGTAATGAATGTTAATAAATTACAAGATCAGTTTAATGGGATTTGCATCTGTAATTTCTCCTGAACATGTTAAAATGTATAAAAGTGTGGCAGATTCTCATACATTATTTTAACACAGCTGAATTGTTTTTGAGTTGAAATGTCCTTTGAGTTTACAGTTTTATACATGACCTGAAGTTTTAATAATCAAAAATGTTCAAATATGAACTGTACAGATTCCTCTGATTGACAAGGTACAAATGTGTACATGAACGAATAATTTTATATCTTTGTCCTTTTAATACATGAAAATGTGACAAAAAATAAACATTTCATTTTCCTATGGATGTGGGAGACAATTGTTTAAATCACTTGTAATGACAGACATTTTCATTTACAATATACATTACGTTTTACTCACAGCTCTAGAATAGCTTCAGTAAACTGGGTAACACTGATTGCTGTTTAAATCAGCAGTTGTCCTTCGTGGCCGTTAGAGGGCGGCATTGTGTTACTCCGTCCATCCATTATCTGTAGCCGCTTATCCTGTTCTACAGGGTTGCGGGCAAGCTGGAGCCTATCCCAGCTGACTACGGGCGAGAGGCGGGGTACACCCTGGACAAGTCGCCAGGTCATCGCAGGGCTGACACATAGACACAGACAACCATTCACACTCACATTCACACCTACGGTCAATTTAGAGTCACCAGTTAACCTAACCTGCATGTCTTTGGACTGTGGGGGAAACCGGAGCACCCGGAGGAAACCCACGCAGACACGGGGAGAACATGCAAACTCCACACAGAAAGGCCCCTGTCGGCCGCCGGGCTCGAACCCAGGACCTTCTTGCTGTGAGGTGACAGTGCTAACCACTACACCACCATGCCACCCCCATTGTGTTACTTGTGGTTTTTCAATGCATATATCTATATTTACAACAATTCAAGTACCTGGGGTCAACTGTGCAGGAAAATGGGGGCTGCGATAGTGAGGTGAGAAAGAGAGTGCAGGCAGGGTGGAGCAATTGGAGAAGGATTTTGGGAGTCATTTGTGATAGGAAAGTCCCAACAAAAGTGAAAGGTAAGATGTATAAGACAGTAGTGAGACCAGCTGTGATGTATGGATTGGAGCCAGTACCCTTAACGAACAGACAGGAGGCAAAGTTGGAGGTGGCGGAGTTGAGGATGTTAAGGTTTGTGATGGGAGTGACAAGGTTGGACAGGATGAAGAACGAGCACATCAGAGGGACAGCACATGTGGAGAGCTTGGGAATTAAGTTAAGAGAGATGAGACTGAGACGGTATGGGCACATCCTGAGAAGAGATGCAGAGCATGTTGGAAGGAGAATGCTGAGGATGGAGCCGCCAGGCATACGAAAATGAGGAAGGCCAAAGAGGAGATACATGGATGTGCAGTGGCGTGCACAGATAGACACGAGGTGGTGCTCAAGCACCTGCCCCTCTGCCCTCTGTCCAAAAAAGTGCCCTTTTGAATTTTTTTTTTTACAGTTTACTGAGGCCAATGTCGACATGATCTTTTAGAAAAGCCGCGGCATTAAAAGCGTGTGTGAAAATAATGTCCCGATGTGTGCCCCCTCTGCACACACACCGGACCTCTGTCTCTCTTGCTCTGTCACGTGAACAAGCGTGCAGTGCATTCAATGTGAGGTTGCAGCAGCATAGCGTCCTGGAAGCCACGGCCTTGTCGTAGCGCAGACAACACATCGGGCAGTCAGTCAGCTCTTCCCCTGCCCCACCAGCCAGGTAACACATGAATCGAGTGAAAATGTATTGTTTGCCCTCTAAGCCCAAGCTGTAATTATTTTGTCGTGAAGTAGCCCGTCGCATACAGAAACAACTGCACATAAGTATTATATTTTTTGCTAGACCATTTTCAGATTTAGGAAAACAAAAATGTATTTTTCTATTTTGTTCAACTAGAGATTCCTGGCAAAGTCAAAAAGCCTTAATGTAATAAATTAACATTACGTGGTTGTTTTACACCTTTAAAAACTAAAACGGGTCAGTGGCGGCCCGAACACAAGAGGAGGGTTAAATCTCAGACTTTTATAATAAGGTGTTCCACATGCGCAAAAAAGTGCCCTTTTTCCCCCCAGAGCACTTGCCCCCCAAAATGTCTGTGCACGCCACTGTGGATGCGGTGAGAGAGGACATGAAAGTGGCAGGTGTGCTAGAGAAGGATGCGGAAGACAGGGAACAATGGAGACGAAAGATCCGCTGTGGCAACCCCTAATCGGGAGCAGCCAAAAGAAGAAGAAGATATCTATATTTACAACAGTGTTTCCTGATCAGAAAGGCTTCAAAGTAGAACCAAATCTCACATTGTCACTGTGGATCACAGCAAAAGCAGGCCATAAAATCGGCAAAACACAGCGTTCATACCTATAAAAAGAATAAGAAGTGAGCATTGATACTTAAATCTGCTGTAAATGGTAACCATTTCTTTCTTTTCCACTTTCCCGTTCCACTGACTGACTGAGACACAAGGAGAGTACACTCACAAACAAGCTACACATGATTAAAACCATGTCCCAAACATTTCCTGTTGATGATTATAGCTGCAATTGATATTCAACCGTTCATATACTGTGTTTAAAACTAATATCAAAAATCAGTGACGAACATAAAATACAGTAACTCATCAAAAGCTGATTTGTCATGTATGTTACTGGTGAGACTTCCAAGATTTTTTAAAACAACATTCTACTGAATAAAGAAAGAGAGGCATTATTGCAATAAACTAAATAAGAGGTATTGCTGGGTTTCAGATACGTGACTTTTCTTTACCGGAAGTGAAATAGCTGGTGGTCTAAACGGCTGCCGTAGTGCAAACAACTAGCGATAACTTATCAGGGTATGCTCGATTCTAGAAGCCACTGCTCGCTTTAGATATATTCAGAAGATTGCTGTGTGCAATGGAATCGACCCCTACAGTCTGGGAAAGAAGGATTTGTCATACAATCTCGAAAACTACCCTTCAGTCGAGTTCCCCGACATCTCGAACTATCTGGTGTTGCAGACGTCCTTCTACACCGCAAAACAGATGAAAGCGTGGAAGAGTATGGAGGCTTACAACTTTTTTGTATGTGGCTGGGTAAAGGACCTCGGGATCAAGTCGCTGCCGAATGAATCCTATATTGTTTTTGCCCGTGTAAGTAAATTTTTTTTTAAGCTTTTCGTTCGCGTCTTTACAACGAAGCGCTGCAAGTTGAAGTGTAAACTAACAACAGTTGGCTTGATTCTCACTTGTGTTGGCTCTTATCTCTCAGGTAAATCGTTCACAAAGATCATCAGAAACCCCTTTAAAGACCTGGATCTTAGTTAAACAAGACGGAGAAGTGATCACGGCGCATTGTAACTGTATGGCTGGGTAAGAATTTTGTCGCGACCTTCATGCATATGGACTTTGTGAGGAGTAAACAAAGAAACTTTAGCGCTTCGTGAGTAAATAAAGTACCGTAAAATAACGGCACATAGCAAGACAAGTGCTTGGAAAACACTAAGGCCATAGCTGAGAGGGGAATACAAACCTTTCACCAAGTGATCACTGCAAACTCGAGCATGCTTCGACTCGGCTCCCTTCAATTTCAGTGAGAGGTTCAAAAGCCACCTTTCTCGACATCTTTTTTTGTGAAATCCTGTGTTTGTTCACTCTTTTTTATTAGTTCACGGGGAACCCTGAAGAAATGTTTATCAGTTTCATGGTTTGATCGATTCGAACAACCTAAAACAATGCAAGCGTAAGGCATTTTTCATGCGAGCAATGCACCTTCTTCATACAAACGCTTTGTCAACTGAGCTCTGGTAGACCACCAGCTAAAGTTTTGAATAACTAATGAGGCGGATGTGACATCACATGAAACCCAACATTAAACAACATGATTTTTGTTCCAAATGATTTTAATGCACCTCTATGAGGAACTTAACCCTCGACTGAGCATCTGTTATCATGTGTTATCATGTAGCTAGGGGGCGGCACGGTGGTGTAGTAGTTAGCGCTGTCGCCTCACAGCAAGAAGGTCCGGGTTCGAGCCCCGTGGCCGGCGAGGGCCTTTCTGTGCGGAGTTTGCATGTTCTCCCTGTGTCCGCGTGGGTTTCCTCCGGGTGCTCCGGTTTCCCCCACAGTCCAAAGACATGCAGGTTAGGTTAACTGGTGACTCTAAATTGACCGTAGGTGTGAATGTGAGTGTGAATGGTTGTCTGTGTCTATGTGTCAGCCTTGTGATGACCTGGCGACTTGTCCAGGGTGTACCCCGCCTTTCGCCCGTAGTCAGCTGGGATAGGCTCCAGCTTGCCTGCAACCTTGTAGAACAGGATAAAGCGGCTACAGATAATGAGATGAGATGAGATCATGTAGCTAGTGATACATACACATTTTCCGAAAGAGCTACTAGACTTGCCTAAACAATTGCTACTGCTAGAAACAATCAAGCATCTGTTAAAATTTTCAAATTCCTCTGCTTCCTTGGCTATGCACCTACAGTGTCTTGCAAAAGTATTCATCCCTCTTGGTGTTTGTCCTGTTTTGTCGCATTACAAGCTGGAATTAAAATGGATTTTTGGAGGGTTAGCACCATTTGATTTACACAACATGCCTACCACTTTAAAGGTGCACATTGTTTTTTATTTTTATTGTTTTATTGACACAAACAATAATTAAGATGAGAAAACAGAAATCTGGAGTGAGCATAAGTATTCACCCCCTTTCGTATCAAACCCCTAAATAAGAGCTGGTCCAACCAATTCACTTCATAAGTCGTATAATTAGTTGATTAAGATCCACCTGTGTGCAAAGTGTCACATGATCTGTCACATGATGTATGTATAAATCAGCATGTTCTGGAAGGACCCTGACTCTGCAACACTACTAAGCAAGCAACATGAAAACCAAGCACCATTCCAAACAGGTCAGAGACAAAGTTGTGAAGAAGTATAGATCAGGGTTGGATTATAAAAAATATCCCAAACTTTGAATATCCCAAGGTGCACCATTAAATCCATTATAGCAAAATGGAAAGAATATGGCACCACTACAAACCTGACAAGAGAAGGCCACCCACCAAAACTCACAGACTGGGCAAGGAGGGCATTAATCAGACATGCAACAAAGACACCAATGATAACACTGAAGGAGCTGCAAAGATCCACAGTGGAGATGGGAGTATCTGTCCATAGGACCACTTTAAGCCGTACACTCCACAGAGTGGGGCTTTATGGAAAAGTGGCCATAAAAAAAGTAATTACTTTAGAAAACATGTTTGGAGTTTGCCCAACAGCATGTGGTAGACTCCCCAAACACATGGAAGAAGATTCTCTGGTCAGATGAGACAAAAATTGAACTTTTTGGCCATCATGGGAAATGCCATGTGTGGCACAAACCCAACACTCTGAGAACACCATCCCTACAATGAAGCATGGTGGTGGCAGCATCATGCTGTGGGGATATTTTTTCATCTGCAGGGACAGGAAAGCTGGTCAGGACTGAAGGAAAGATGGATGGCACTAAATACAGGGAAATTCTAGAGGAAAACCTGTTTGAGTCGGCCAGAGGTTTGAGACTAGGATGAAGGTTCACATTCCAGCAGGACAATGACCCTAAACCTACTGCTAAAGCTACACTGGAGTGGTTTAAAGGGAAACATTTAAATGTCTTGGAATGGCCTAATCAAAGCCTAGACCTCAATCCAATTGAGAATCTGTGGCATAGCTTGAAGATTGCTGTCCACCAACACAACTTAAAGGAGTTGGAGCAGTTTTGCCTTGAGGAATGGACACAAATCCCAGTGGCTAGATGTGCTATGCTAATAGAGACATACCCCAAGAGACTTGCAGCTATAATGGCACCAAAAGGTGGCTTTACAAAGTATTAACTTTGGGGGGGTGAATACCTATGCACACTCCAGATTTCTGTTTTTTCATCTTAATTATTGTTTGTGTCACAATAAAACAACAATTTGCACCTTTAAAGCTGTAGGCATGTTGTGTAAATCAAGTCAAAAAGTCAAAGTCCTTCCCGCGCCTTACAGTACCTGGTATTCCTAGGCAGTCTCCCACTCAAGTACTAACCAGGCCCAACCTGTATGTGGCGCATCGGGCAGCGCCGATCTCCGTTTCCATAGCCCTCGGCCTCTCGCCTATTACATAGCTAGGGTTACAGTGGGGGGCTAGTCCTCTGGTAACCACGAGAGTTTAACTCCCCATGCACATCTGTATTGCAGCGTGCCTTGCCAGATGGCAGTAGGTACCATTTTTATGATAGTCTTTGGTATGACCCGACCATGAATAGAACTCACGATCTCCCGATCGAGAGGCGGACACGCTACCACTAGGCGGTGCTGTTGTGTAAATCAAATGGTGTTAACCCCCCAAAAATCCATTTTAATTCCAGCTTGTAATGCGACAAAACAGGACAAACACCAAGGGGGGTGAATACTTTTGCAAGACACTGTAAACATTTTAAACTAGCAATTATAAAACCATTGATTTAAAAAAATAAACTTACCTTGACCCATGTGAAATTACAGGCCAATTTCAAAACTTGTCTTTATATCTGGGATCCTACAAAGGTTTTAGCTCAGCAGCTAAGCTTATACTTGCATAACCGAATATGATTTCCAGTAAGACACATTTTCTCAGTAATTCGCTTCCATAAATCTCTAAAGGATGAAATATTGTATCATTTTCAGTTAATCCAATTGAGGTTTTCTTAAATGTAATTGAGCAGCCATGTCGGGTGTCCTCATTTCACTTGCATGAAATATCTAACAAGTAATACCTTTTCCTGTCAGCATCATGAAAAACTATCGTATTATTCTATTGTCTGTGAGGTTTAACATGTCATGAAAGACTCTTCCATGTAGGTGAATCTGGCTGACCCAGAGAAGTCTGATGGCGAAATCAGTGTGCACAGAAAAGAGCTGAAGCAATAGTGAAGAAACCGGAAAGTAGACAACATCCACTGTCTCAATTGGCATGCACTATTTCCTGTTGTACAAGAAATAGTTCAGTTTATACAGGTAGCACCAGAAATACAAGGTACATACCAGCAATGGAGCACTGTAAATTTAATTAATCATTAGATAATCAGTCTCATTAGACAATGTCATAAAATGCCCTCTATACCTGATCATTTTGAATTTTCCTTAATTAAAATTACAAACTTGGCCTGCACAGAGCCATGACCTCAACCCCACTGAACACCACTGGGATGATCTGGAATACCAACTAAGCCCCCGGACTTCTCTTCCGACATCAGTGTCTGACCTCACTAATGCTGTTGTAGCTGAATAAGCACAAATCTCCATAGTTACGTTCCAAAATCGAGTGGAAAGCCTTCCCAGAAATGTGGAGGTCATTATAACAGCAAAGCAGGGCTAAATCTGGAATGGGACATTCAAAAAGCACATACAGTACCAGTTAAAAGTTTGGACACACCCTCTAAATCAACATATTTACTTGCGAAAATCGGAGATTTTTGCAAGTATGTTGATCTGTCTGTTTGTTTGTTGGTGCTCTAGTGTCGACATTTCTTGACCAAGCTTCACCAAAATGCACAGGACAACTCACTAGGGTCACACAAAGAGATTATTACTTTTTGGTGGGTCAAGGTCACTAAGGTCAAATCTTGTAAAAACACCTAATCAGCCATCCATCCATTATCTGTAGCTGCTTTATCCTGTTCTACAGGGTCGCAGACAAACTGGAGCCTATCCCAGCTGACTACGGGTGAAAGGCGGGGTACACCCTGGACAAGTCGCCAGGTCATCACAGGGCTGACACATAGACACAGACAACCATTCACACTCACATTCACACCTACGGTCAATTTAGAGTCACCAGCTAACCTAACCTGCATGTCTTTGGACTGTGGGGGAAACCAGAGCACCCTGAGGAAACCCACGCAGACACGGGGAGAACATGCAAACTCCGCACAGAAAGGCCCTCACCGGCTGCTGGACTTGAACCCAGGACCTTCTTGCTGTGAAGCGACAGTGCTAACCACCGTGCCGCCCCTAATCAGCCATAACTTCTGATTTTTTGTGTTTGACCAATCTTCACCAAAATGTACAGGACAACTCACTAGGGTCACACAAAGACATCATTAGTTTTTGGTGGGTCAAGATCAAAGGTCAAGGTCACCAAAGTCAAATCTGGTAAAAACACCTAAGCAGCCATAACTTCCGATTCTTTGTGATTATCGCAAGTATCATGCTCTGCACAACTTTTCATTTGCTTGTTAAACATTTTTTTCTCTACTACATAATTCCATGTATATTCCATATATTATTTAATACTTTTGATATCTTCAGTATTGTTCTACAATGTGAAAATAGTCAAAATACAGTAAAACCTTTGAATAAGTAGGGGTGTCCAAACTTTTGACTGGTACTGTACAGTGGTGCTTGAACGTTTGTGAACCCTTTAGAATTTTCTATATTTCTGCATAAATATGACCTAAAACAACATCAGATTTTCACACAAGTCCTAAAAGTAGATAAAGAGAACCCAGTTTAAAAAATGAGACAAAAATATTATACTTGGTCATTTATTTATTGAGGAAAATAATCCAATATTGCATATATGTGAGTGGCAAAAGTATGTGAACCTTTGCTTTCAGTATCTGCTGTGACCCCCTTGTGCAGCAATAACTGCAACTAAACGTTTCCGGTAACTGTTGATCAGTCCTGCACACTGGCTTGGAGGAATTTTAGCCCATTCCTCTGTCGAGAACAGCTTCAACTCTGGGATGTTGGTGGGTTTCCTCACATGAACTGCTCGCTTCAGGTCCTTCCACAGCATTTTGATGGGATTAAAGTCAGGACTTTGACTTGGCCATTCCAGAACATTAACTTTTAATTCTTCTTTAACCATTCTTTGGTAGAACGACTTGTGTGCTTAGGGTCGTTGTCTTGCTGCATGACCCACCTTCTCTTGAGATTCAGTTCATGGACAGATGTCCTGACATTTTCCTTTAGAATTCACTGGTATAATTCAGAATTAATTGTTCCATCAATGATGGCAAGCCATCCTGGCCCAGATGCAGCAAAACAGGCCCAAACCATGATACTACCACCACCATGTTTCACAGATGGGATAAGGTTCTTATGCTGGAATGCAGTGTTTTCCCTTCTCCAAACATAACGCTTCTCATTTAAACCAAAAAGTTCTATTTTGGTCTCATCTGTCCACAAAACATTTTTCCAATAGCCTTCTGGCTTGTCCACGTGATCTTTAGCAAACTACAGATGAGCAACAATGTTCTTTTTGGAGAGCAGTGGCTTTCTCCTTGCAATCCTGCCATGCACACCATAGTTGTTCAGTGTTCTCCTGATGATGGACTCATGAACATTAACATTAGCCAACATGAGAGAGGCCTTCAGTTGCTTGGAAGTTACCCTGGGGTCCTTTGTGACCTCGCTGACTATTACACGCCTTGCTCTTGGAGTGATCTTTGTTGGTCGACCACTCCTGGGGAGGGTAACAATGGGCTTGAATTTCTTCCATTTGTACACAATCTGTCTGACTGTGGATTAGTGGAGTCCAAACTCTTAGAGATGGTTTTGTGACCTTTTCCAGCCTGATGAGCATCAACAATGCTTTTTCTGAGGTCCTCAGAAATCTCCTTTGTTCGTGCCATGATACACTTCCACAAACATGTGTTGTGAAGATCGGAGTTTGATAGATCCCTGTTCTTTAAATAAAACAGGGTGCCCACTCACACCTGATTGTCATCCCATTGATTGAAAACACCTGACTCTAATTTCAACTTCAAATTAACTGCTAATCCTAGAGGTTCACATACTTTTGCCACTCACAGATATGTAATATTGGCTAATTTTCCTCAATATATAAATGACCAAGTATAATATTTTTGTCTCGTTTGTTTAACTGGGTTCTCTTTATCTACTTTAAAGACTTGTGTGAAAATCTGATGATGTTTTAGGTCATATTTATGCAGAAATATAGAAAATTCTAAAGGGTTCGCAAACTTTCAAGCAGCACTGTATGTGTGCGATGATCAGGTGCCCATAAACTTTTGGCCATATACAAGTAATGCATGTACACAGCAAAATCCCCAGTGTTGAATTAACACCCAGAGTGTTGATTTAACACCCTACTGTGTTTATATAGGTCCACTTGGACACAAATTAACTCTGAAAGTGTTAATTCAACGCTGAGGAATTTGCTGTGTAGCCACATCTCTTCATCAGTGAAACTGTCAACAATATAAAGAGAAATGGCGGGTATGTGTGGTGGATGGATAGCATAGAAACCCAAACGCTAGTTCTGATGACAAAAATAAGTCCCAAATCACAGTAATGTGAATGTTCATAATGTAACTGACTTCAGGTTTACTTCCCTGGCATAAATGGAGATCATGGAGCAGAGTGAAATCGCATGCAAAGATTAGAGAAAGATCAGAGACAGAGGATATTCATGGGAATCTCTTTTGAAGAAAAGAATGCTGATTTTAAAAGGCTTCTCAAAACTTAAAAAGTTAAAACTATGCACAATAATAGTAAACAACACTATCTTTTCCTGCCCAGATGTAAATTCTTGAGATTGCCTTCAGTTGAGAGAGAGAGAATGCAGCTGTTCCTTCTGATCCTAGTCCTTTGTGCACGCTGAATGAAAGGTGATGTGGCGTATTTAGAAATGTTGTCCTCATGAGTACAGTTTGCAGATTGATCCGTCTTGGACCCACTGTGAATGACTGGCGGTGCAGTGCCTTTAGAAATGTTTGTCTGTATGCAGTCTGTCATCAGGGTTGATTTAGTCAACTGTAACTCACGGAGGTCCAGCTATCCAAAGGGAGAACTGGTTCAAACACAATAAAACTAAAGGAAATTGGTTGATTTAGTTGTTAGATGTATGAGCTAGGCTGGTGTAGTGGTTAGCACTCTCACCTCACAGCAAGAAGGTTCTGGGTTCGAGCCCGGTGGCCAAAGGGGGCCTTTCTGTGCGGAGTTTGCATGTTCTTCCCGTGTCTGTGTGGGTTTCCTCTGGGCGCTCCGGTTTCCTCCAAAGACATGCAGGTTAGGCTAATTGGTGGCTCTAAATTGACCGTAGGTGTGAGTGTGAATGGTTGTTTGTCTCTATGTGACAGCTCTGCAATGATCTGGCGACTTGTCCAGGGTGTACCCCGCCTCTCGCCCAGAGTCAGCTGGGATAGGCTCCAGCTTGCCTGCGACCCTGCATAAGATAAGTGATTACGGATGGATGGATGGATGCGCTAGGATTTTTTTTTTTAAGTGGGGAAGAAATACTCAATAAAGTCATGGGTGTGAAAAGGGTTCTGATTTAACATGTTCTTATCTGCCATCTCTTCATCTCTTTTTTCTGTTTTATCTTTTGCAATTATGACCACCTGATATGTGCAATAAGTGTGTTTCATCTACTTCATAATTCCTGTAATTTAATATTTATCTTAGGTATATATATATATATATATATATATATATATATATATATATATATATATATATATATATATATATAATTTTTTAAATTTGTGTGGCTTGATATGTCCTCTTCTGTTGCTATCCACTGTGCTGCTGCAAACAGGAAATTTCCCCATTGTGGGATAATAAAGGTCTTCTTATCTTATCTTATCTTATCTTATCTTATCTTATCTTATCTTATCTTATCTTATCTTATCTTATCTTATCTTATCTTATCTTATCTTATCTTATCTTAGGTGTTGTATTAATCTGGGGGCCAATTTATGCAAATAAGTACAAACGTGTGCTTTGGATCTGTCACACTCACTCACTCTTAATAGCCACTTTATCCTGATCAGTGTCAGAGCCTTGGGTAAGGCAAGAGAATTTACCCTGGTTGGGATGCCAGTCCATTGCAGGGAACCATGCACACACACATTCACACACTTATTCACACCCTAGGGGCAATTTAGCATAGGCAATCTGCCTGCCTGCATTTATTTGGACAGTGGGAGGAAAACCAGAGAGTCCAAAGGAAACCTACGTATGCAAATATGGCATCAACATGTAAAACTCCGCACAGCCCATAAAGGAGCTCAGGATCAAGCCCAGGTTCCTGGAGCTTTCAGCCAGCAATGCTACCCACTATATCACCGTACTGCCAGTGTCTGCCACATTAATAATGAATTAAACCATAAACAGAATCACTTAAAACCAAACATGTTAAATGCATTTTAAGCACACATTTTTAGCTTCTAATTAAATCTGACATACTTCTATAGTCAGTCTGTACAGAGTGATTAGCACAGGGAGAAGCGACGGGAGCTGATGTTCATCTTCGTGATGCCAATGAGCTTAAGCGGTGCGGAGAGGCTGAATCCCGAGGTGACAGGAACATCACAAAGCAGGTCCAACATCTCATAGCGCTCCTCCAGCTCAAATGTAGCATCATTTAACATCTTCCGATGCTGTTTACATGCCTGCTCAATTTTGAGCTTGTTAAGATCACCGTGTAGACGCATAAGCTGGAGAGCTAGCTGCTGGTCCTGTACACGCATCTCCCTCTGCAGTACATAATGGAAACAGACCAGCAAGTAAGAACAATTGCTTGCAAACTAAACAACTAATATAATAAATTCAAATTTCAAGCTGTAGCATATAGATAGATAGATAGATAGATAGATAGATAGATAGATAGATAGATAGATAGATAGATAGATAGATAGACAGACACCCAATTATTTTTGTTTAGTGGACCAAAAACTACTGAATTTGAATCACAGACTTCCAATTTTATTAGGCTTTTTTTTTTTTAATAGAGCTATTAATGAATTTAGGGCCACATAGCCCTAAATTCTCCGCTATTTTTTCCACACAAGGCATTGTGGGATACAAATTTGAAACGGGAAAGAAAAATAGAGGATGTGAGTGTGCGAATGAAACACATACATGTCAACCTATACGGAATGTCCGTATTTTATACGGATTTGATTCAATAAACGTAGTATACGGGCGTATAAATAAAGTTATACGGATTCTTTAAAAAAACTTCAATATTTATTTAGAGCTATAATCAATTCCCACGATGATAAAAGAGCGCATCACATTTACAAACGTACTGTACACCACAGACAGCCAGTAAAGAGTCTTATGAAATCACGCGTTATCTTGTGGTAGCAAGACTTCGTTCCACTTTTGATCATGCGCACACCGCATTGCGAGAATCCCGCCAACCGTGAAGTCATAGACATATAAACATAGACGCCGCCTTCTGCGTAGAATCATACGTCATCCTCGCCGCCATACTGGATGTGGCAAAGTGGAGATTCTTCAGCCGTCTCTGGTATAGCGTCTAGACAGTAGCCGAGAATAAAGATGCCTCATTCATGTGCTGCGTTTAACTGTACCAACAGGTTTACCGTCCAAACGAGATCACATGGGATTACCTTTCACAGGTGAGACTGGAAAAATACTTTTCATTGTATTTGGTCATTATAACGTAATTTTACGAACAGATTTTCCTGACTTTGTGGCTAATATGAAGTCTCGCGCATAATAGCCGCTCGGTGAAACCTGTCTCCAAACAACGAAGTATTTCCTTCGTAACTACGCTGATAACACTTTGTGTTTTTGTCAAACACTGGAGCTTTGTATTCATTCTGAAGGTTTATTGTTATTAATATTGAATAAAAAGTAACTGGGATACATCATTGTTAATTATCATTCAAATTTTAGGTAAATTATTTTAATTTGCATCTTATATGGATTTTATAAGGGAAATACGGATTTTGGAGGTTGGTTATACAGGTTTGATTGACCAAAGGTTGACATGTATGGAAACATGAAAGACCGACTACAGTAACAGAAAGCGAGAAGAAAAGACGTTATGTTGCGAAGGAAAGGAAACGCAGGACCAAACTAATAAATATTGGCGGTCAGCGAGCACCTCGGTGTGATCAGCCGTTCGTTAGCGACAGAATGATGGCCGTAAAACCCAAAAGAAGAAGAAGAAGAAGGTAAACCTGTGCATGCACACACGGACTTCCTCTGTCCGCTTGACTGTGCAAAGCGAGCGATTTCATGCACATTATTTGCTCAGGAATCCGCTCAAATTAAATAACTTCCCAGCCACAGAATGGCCTGATATTTTGTGAGATATTGCAGAAATAAACATATATAACAATGAACAAATTTCAGAGGGAACTAAATTTCACCGATTTTATGAAATCAAAAGGCCGTCTCGCTTTAATAGATCACGGCCTGTAGTTTCTCCCGAGTTGTAAATAGACAACAGATTTGTTTTAATTCATTTGCATGTGTTAACCAACAATTTTCATTGAAACAAAATGACATGCAAAGCTCACCAACTCTTTTCTAAGCCTTTCCAGTGTCTCAGTAACGCTTCCAAACCCTTTCAGTCTCTCAGGTGGATGCCTTTGTAGCTTGTTTACAGGAAAGTCCACTGATGATTTTGTCCACTTCAGAGAATTCCAGGATTGTATGTGTCCTTCTTTAACCGCCACTGAGGTCTCCAGAGCTTTGGTTCTCTGGCTCTCTAGCTGAAATCTCCACTCCTTATATGAAGGCTTCTTTGTCTCAAGGTGTAGCTTCTCAGCCAAAGCCTTCAACCTGGAGAGATGGTCATCCTGAGTCATTGAAACACTCCTGTCCTCATCTGGATTGTTCAGGGTTACCATCAGAGTCTGTAGGACGGGCATCATCTTTATGGACATTTTAGCCAATATTAATGCTTATTGAAATGTTCAAACACACTGAAAGATAAAGCCAGAAAGGTGGTAACTGGTTATTATACGTTTACACGCACACTAATATTCCACTATTATTCGGACTATGGAATTTGATGATTCAATGAGGGTCATGTAAACATGTAAAGTTTGGATATTCCGAATTTGGCCTTAGTCTGAATTTAGTGTTTTCCAATTAAGATATGTAGGATATGCCAATATTATTTGCGTTTTAGGAGCATTCTTTGGACATGTATACAGCGCATTTGGAATATTAGAGGTTTTACGGCAACAAACGGCCTCTTGCCTGTTTACGGTCAGCTCTGTGTGTTGTACCCAAACCAACTAGACAATCAGAGTATGTACAGTTGCCTGTAAATGATAATATTAGTAAAATATTCACTTTCATAAGCTATGTAAACAGCTTAGTAGGAACAGTGTCTTTTTCGAGAATAAGGGCAAAAACTGGAATAAGTTGTGAATGTAAATAAAGAGAATTAGAGGGTTTTTTGGTTGAGTTAATTGGTGTTTTATAAATAATGAAATGCAAATTCATCCATTCAGGAAGTATTAACAAATGCGTATTTCATCTATTAGAACAAATAGCCATTAATAATTCATAGTCTCATCTCATTATCTCTAGCCGCTTTATCCTGTTCTACAGGGTCGCAGGCAAGCTGGAGCCTATCCCAGCTGGCGAAAGGCGGGGTACACCCTGGACAAGTCGCCAGGTCATCACAGGGCTGACACATAGACACAGACAACCATTCACACTCACATTCACACCTACGGTCAATTTAGAGTCACCAGTTAACCTAACCTGCATGTCTTTGGACTGTGGGGGAAACCGGAGCACCCGGAGGAAACCCACGCGGACACGGGGAGAACATGCAAACTCCGCACAGAAAGGCCCTCGCCGGCCATGGGGCTCGAACCCAGGACCTTCTTGCTGTGAGGCAACAGTGCTAACCACTACACCACCGTGCCGCCTATAATTCATAGTAAAAATATTAAAACTATTAAAAAGTTAAAATTCAAACCATATATGAGTGATTCCACGCTTATGGGTACTGAAATGGGGACATGAACTTATTTTTAAAAATTCACCTAAAACCATTTCTTTTTTTACCATCAGGTCACAAAACATGTAATCTTTAATGAATGATATGTTAAAAGATAACTTTAATTTTCTGAGATGTAATAAAAACATATTTATATGCCAAAGTCAGAACGTAACAGAAGTGTTGTGGACATATATATTCTCAATTTTAACAATGTAGAATTACTTTTTGAAACATAGGAAGGTGATGTTTTAGCAAATATAATTAATAAACATGTGTAGTAGAATAAACATACACATTCTTTCAATAAGATTAACATGGTATATAGCGAGATTGTAATTAATTTGTAACAGACGCGAGATGGACAATCGTAACAGAAGTAATGTAACAGACATCATTTTGGAACCCATAGGCTTGACTTTGGCATAGAAATATGTTTTTATTACATCTCAGAAAATTAAAGTTATCTTTTAACATATCATTCATTAAAGATTACATGTTTTGTGACCTGATGGCAAAAAAAGAAATGGTTTTAGGTGAATAAGTTCATGTCCCCATTTCAGTACCCATAAGCGTGGAATCACTCATATACAACAAGTAAATACATATTACAAAGAACATAAATCTTTATCTATACAATATGTGGCTTTCTGATACTAATCATAAGCACTGTTAAATATCTCCTTCTACTAAAAATCAAGGCACTGAATTAAATATTCAAGACTTTTAGACAACAAAACTAAAAGAAAAATGACCCACAGAGTTTTGCATAAAAAAGTCTCATGACCACCGTATCAGTTTACGTCACAAAGCATGAATGAATTGATTCTATTGTGGCAATCAGGCTAAAGTTCAGGCTAAAGCTTAAGGTACAGATTGTACTCCAACTCTTCTGGCGATAATGTTTGTCTATCGATGTGTTTCCACAACGAGGCTTATTCACTTTTTCGAGGAATTTCATATGAAGTCATATGAACTGGTTAGGTTTGTGCCTTGACTCACGACTTCAAAGTAATCTGTCATCCAGTTGCTGTCATTTAATGATTTCAGAATGATAATGATTAGAGCAAATGTTCAATCTACCTCCCTATCAGCAGGACCTGTTTCCTAGAGTCTTTGGCTGAAGTTTACTGGCTCCTGACGGTGAACAGTGAAGTAGGACACAGCAGCTGCCTGCTAAACTGGGAACCCCTAGAGTCCAGCCAGACTCTTCATCTCGCTAGTCTTCATTTCATCTGAACCGATTCTGAACAGAGGGCATCTGTCTGTTCCTTAAGACAGGCTTAATCAACAGGGCTAAAGGCTAAAATGACAGTACTTATATCAGAAAGACTTTTCAGGAGGCCCTGGGTTCGATAAATTGCTTGCCCATAAACAGTGAGGAGTAGTCACATGGACCTGCCGCAGGAATGGGGCCTGGATTATGTGATTAAGTGAATACAATGGTACTCATCAATTAATTTTTTTTTTTTTTTTAATGGGCTATTGTCTTTACATTAAAACTAATTTCTGGGAATCTATGCATGTAGCAAAATAGGTATAGAAACATACCTGCATTATAATGAAAAAGAAAGGAACACATGACTTAGAAATAATCCAGGATGTCATCCCATATGGGGTTATTTTCATATTCATTCAATGATCAGATGAATAGCTATTATCACTAAGCATTATGAAACTCTATGACATTAAAAACAGTATCAATTAAAAGTGTGGACACTATTACTGCAAATGTGTCACATCTGGAATACATCCAAATAAACCTATCAGCCCTGAATTCTGCTTGCCTGAACTCTGAATAAAATATATGATATACCTTATGGTATCCTACTAGTAATTTATATGCATACCAAACATCGCTTATGGTAATAAGTGTAATTATTAGTGTACAGGTAGTCGTCGACTTACAACTGCGTTTGGTTACGACTGACTGGTCGTAAACCGATCTGGTCGTAAGTCGGCCTATGTTAAATGAACGTAAGTATATTGTGATGTGTAATGATATTGTAATCATCTTAAAGTCTTATTTTATCAACATTTTCTTATTTCATTACCTTGGCTCATTATTTGGTTTAAGTCACTGCGTACAGTACAATTCGTTTAATATGTGCAAAACAAAAAATACGAAATACAGGTGTGAAAAATAGAAAACATTTTAGTTTGAAACATAGCAAAATACAAATGTTAAACATCGCAAAATACAAAACTTAGTGACCGCTGGCATCACTGGTGCTTGGCTGTGGGTCGTCTACGTCATCATCAGCTGTTGCAGCGCTCGGGCTGGCGGGAGCATTTGCTCGTTTCATAAACCAGGAGCTGGGGTGGAAACTGTATGACGGAGTGCGCGAGGGAGCGCGAGAGAGAGTGCGCATGTGCCTGGAGCTGGGGCGGAAACTGTTGTACGCGGCGAGAGGCGCTGCCGGGAGCTGGGGCGGAAACTGTTGTACACTCAGCTAGCTCAACTGGGAAACACTTGCCAGCCATAACCAGATGGTCGTAAAGTCAATCGGTCGTAAGTCGCATAGGTTGTAAGTCAATGACTACCTGTAATTGCTAATTACAAATAAGCTGTTCTGTGCATAAATGACTACATGAGCTTAAAACATAGAACTGAAAAGATACAGTCACGAATGGGAAATAAGGCCCAACGTTTCTTAAGTTTTAAGAAGTAAATTGTAATTTTTACACACAGTACCAGTTAAAGTTTGGACACCCCTACTCATTCATTTTCTGTTTTTTAACTATTTTCTACATTGCAGAACAATACTGAAGACATCAAAACTATGAAACAACATCTGGAACATATATGAAATGATGTCATAAGCAAAAAAGTGTCAAAAAACAAAACATGTTTCATATTTTAGATTCTTCAAAGTAGCCACCGTTGACCTTCATGACGCTTTGCACACTACTGGCATTATCTTAACCAGCTTCATGAGGTCTTCACCTGGAATGCTTTTCAATTAACACGTGCCTTGTCAAAAGTTAATTAGTGCAATTTCTTGCCTTCTTAATGTGTCTGAGATCAAACAGCAAATAGCAAATAATAAAAACAGTAAATAGTCCTATTCTACAACTGTAGTAATCCGTATTATGTCAAGAACCGCTTACATCCATCATTGCTTGAAGACATGAAGTGTATTTTAATGAATAAAAATAAATTTAGAAATTAATTAAGAAAAAAGTATGTCTGTGAAGGTTCTCAGTCATCCAGGTCATCGTAAACTGTAGGTGCTAAAGAAGGCAGCTGAACTGCTTGAAATTCTACAGGGTCGCAGGCAAGCTGGAGCCTATCCCAGCTGGCGAAAGGCGGGGTACACCCTGGACGAGTCGCCAGGTCATCACAGGGCTGACACATAGACACAGACAACCATTCACACTCACATTCACACCTACGGTCAATTTAGAGTCACCAGTTAACCTAACCTGCATGTCTTTGGACTGTGGGGGAAACTGGAGCACCCGGAGGAAACCCACGCGGACACGGGGAGAACATGCAAACTCCGCACAGACAGGCCCTCACCGGCCACTGGGCTTGAACCCAGATCCTTCTTGCTGTGAAGCGACAATGCTAAGCACTACACCACAGTGCCACGTATACAGTGGCATGCAGAAGTTTGGGCACCCTTGCTGAAAATGTCTGTTACTGTGAATAGTTAAGTGAGCAGAAGATAAACTGATCACCAAAAGGCATAAAGGTAAAGACAACACATTTCTTTTCAGCGTTTTATGCAAGATTTGTGTATTATTTTTGTTTTGTACAATTGGAGAGTAAAAAAAGAAAAGGAACACCAGGCAAAAGTTTGGGCACCCCAATACATTTGAGTTCTCAGGTAACTTTTACCAAGGTTCCAGACCTTAATTAGCTTATTGAGCTGTGGCTTGTTCAAATTCTTCGTTAGGAAAGGTCAGATGATGCAGATTTCAAAGCTGTATAAATTATCTGACTCCTCAAACTTGTCCCTAAAATCAACAGCCATGGGCTCCTCTAAGCAACTCCCTCGCATTCTGAATAATAAAATAATTGATGCTCACAAAGCAGGAGAAGGCTACAAGAACGTAGCAAAGTGTTTTCAGGTAGCTGTTTCCTCAGATTGTAATGTTATTAAGAAATGGCAGTTAACAGAAACAGAGGAGATCAAGATGAGGTCTGGAAGATGAAGAAAACTTTCTGAAAGAACTGCTCGTTGGATTGCTAGAAAGGCAAATAAAAACCCCTGTTTGACTGTAAAAAAAAGACCTTCAGAAAGATTTAGCAGACCCTGGAGTGGTGGTGCACTGCTCTATTATGCAGCGATACCTGAACAAATATGACATTCTTGAGAGAGTCATCAGAAGAAAACCTTTACTCTGTCCAAGCCACAAAATTCAGCGTCTGAAGTTTGCAAATGAACATCTAAATAAGCCTGATGCATTTTGGAAACAAGTCCTGTGGACTGATGAAATCAAAATAGAACTTTTTGGCCACAATGTGCAAAGGTATGTTTGGAGAAAAAAGGGTGCCAGATTCCAGGAAAAGAACACCTCTCCAACTCTGAAGCATGGGTGTGGATCGATCATGCTTTGGGGTTGTGTTGCAGCCAGTGGCACAGGGCACATTTCATTGGTCGAGGGAAGCATGGATTCGAATAAATACCAGCAAATTCTGGAAGCAAACATCACACCATCTGTAAAAAAGTTGAAGTTAAAAAGAGGATGGGTCCTACAATAAGACGATGATCCAAAACACACCTCAAAATCTACAATGGAATCCCTCAAGAGGCACAAGCTGAAGGTTTTGCCCTGGCCCTCACAGTCCCCTGACCTAAACATCATTGAAAATCTGTGGATAGATCTCAAAAGAGCAGTGTATGCAAGACAGCCCAAGAAATTTGTAGAACTGGAAGCCTTTTGCAAGGATGAATGTGTTAAAATCCCACAGGTAAGAAGTGAAAGATTATTAGCTGGCTACAAAAAGTGTTAACAAGCTGTGATACTTGCCAAAGGAGGTGTTACTAAGTACTGACCATGCCAGGTGCCCAAACTTTTGCTTCAGGTCCTTTTCATTTTTTGGTATTTTACGCCTGTAAATGATGGAAATAAAAATTTAATATTGTGGAAAATATTAAAGAAATGTGTCATCTTTACCCTTATGCCTTTTGGTGATCAGTTCATCTTCTGCTCACTTAACTATTCATGGTAACAGACATTTTCAGCAAGGGTGCCCAAACTGTGTGCCTATATATATGCCACTGTGTGTGTATATATATATATATATATATATATATATATATATATATATATATATATATATATATATATATATATACACACACACTCACACATAATTTTATGCTTTATATAAGTTGACCCTAATATTGTCATTTTTATTTTAACAAGGGGAAACCTTCGAAAAACCATCAGGTTTCAGGCCCTCCCCTGCATGTCTTGTATTTGTTATATTTTGTTAACCCAATTTTGTTCTTGCATGTGCAATAAACAATAAAACAAACAAACAAAAATAATAAAACAAACAATTATGGGTCACGGATGAGCTGGGGTCAATCCCAGCAGATACTGGACCAGAGATGTGGTCCACCCTGGACAGGCCACTATTCTATCACAGGGCTAATCTAATACAGAGAGACAGAAAGCCATTCACACTCACATTCTCACCTATGGGCAATTCAGGCTACATCCACACGACAACGGCAACGAGATGTTATTTAAAAAAATATCGCGTCCAAATGGGCAACGATCAGTAAAATATCAGGTCAATATGGCAACGCAACGCTTGCTGAAAATGATGCAATACATATGCCACACCTCTATGGGCGCTGTAAGATGGTCCCTTCGGAGACACCAGAACAATAGAAGAAGTAAGGACGCATGCGCATAAACTATTATGCGCGAGACTTCATATTAGCCACAAAGTCAGAAAAATCTGTTCGTAAAATTACATTATAATGACCAAATACAATGAAAAGTATTTTTCCAGTCTCACCTGTGAAAGGTAATCCCATGTGATCTCGTTTGGACGGTAAACCTGTTGGTACAGTTAAACGCAGCACATGAATGAGGCATCTTTATTCTCCGTTTTGACCCATCCAATATGGCGGTGAGGATGACGTATGATTCTATGCGGAAGGCGGCGTCTTTAATGGTCCAGAATAAATTGAATGCTACACGTTGATGGATTAATTTGTTCTTCTACGCCCTTTTTGAGGAATGTATTGTAGGACTTAAACCAACATCTGAAGAGGTGAGATCGCTCCTTTTTTTCCCTATTTTTGCTGGAGGGATTGACTCTGCCCTAAGGGCTATTCTCTCTCTCTCTCTCTCTCACTCTCTCTCTCTCACTTTGCACCATTACACAATAAATATTCACAGTGAAAATATTTTGTAAGCGCGTTTCATGAACCAAGTTATAGGATTTGTTGACAACTCGCATCGAGTTCGTTACACTTCTACCCGGCGTGAAGCACTCACAGTCATGTGGTTGTGACATCATCGTAAACAAATCCGTTCTACTCATCCAGACGACTTCGCAACGGCAACGTTGCCAGATCTTTCCACTCTGGAACCCGTTCTCAAAAGATTGCGTTTTGGGGCACCCAAAACGCCGGTGCCGTGTGGACGCCAGGCCGAAACGATAAACAATTGTATCGGATTCACCTGAATCCGTTGCCGTGTGGACAGGGCCTTAGAGTAGCCAGTTGACCTAATCCGCATGTCTTTGGACTGTAGGAGGAAACCAGAGTACCCGGAGGAAACCCACATAGGCACGAGGAGAACATACAAACTCCACACCGAAAGGCCCTATAGCCAACCAGCAGGTTCGAATCCAGAATTGGAGGCTTTTAAATGAAGCTGGCTAGCCTGACTATGAAAAGCTTCATCAGGAATAATCTTAAAAATTCCAAATATAAAAGAGTTTTGACTTATTAATACATAGCCACTGTATCACTTCATGTGTTGTTTCATAGTGCTGTTGTCTTCATTATTGTAAAAAGGAGCAGGCCTATCCAAATATTTGATTGACAGTGTACTTACTGACCTTTTATAACTTTGATGTTTAATTTTTATAAATTAATATTGCAAATACAGAAAAGAAGTTGTAAGTTCCTCAAACAAACTATACACAATAACCAACACAAAAGCCTTAGCATTCATATAGGTTGTTTTATTGATGGAATTTATTAAAAAAAAAGCTCATATGTGATTCTATAAATAGTGTCAATACACCTGCAATAACTACGACAGCTGAAAGTTCTTACTGTTGACTGTTTCTTGACAATGGAATGGATACTAGCAGAGCGGTGACACTTTTAGGACATAGGAAATCAAATCTAACATAACTGTGCTAAGAACTTAGCATGACCTGGAACATGATCATCTAAAGTAGTCTATCAAATGACTGAATAGACATAAGCTAGACACTATGTACAAGTCCATCCATCCATTATCTGTAGCCGCTTATCCGCTACAGGGTCGCAGGCAAGCTGGAGCCTATCCCAGCTGACTATGGGCGAGAGGCGGGGTACACCCTGGACAAGTCGACAGGTACTATGTACAAGTCTGTATGTCTAGTTTAAGACGTAATAACCTCAAAGATGATTACACTAGTAATAATCATATATTATAATAAAATTATACAGACTTTTTTTGTCCTCAATAATAACATTTTTTTTTATCTTCAACCTTACTTGACATGATTTGGCAAACTGAGCTGCTCTTGTACATGAGCACATTTACACTCACCGGCCACTTGATTAAGAACACCCATACACATGTTTTATGCAGTTATCTAATCAGCCTATTCCTTGACAGCAGCACTATGCATAAAATCATGCAGATATAAATCAAGAGCTTCAGTTAAGGTTCACTTCAAACATCAGAATAGGAAAAATTGTGATCTCAAAGTGTGACTCTCTCACTGTGGTATGGGTGTTTGTTTGAGCCAGATGGACTGGTTTGAGTATTTCAGAAACTGCTGACCTCCTGGGGTTTTCACACCCAACAGTCTCAAGAGTTTACACAGAATGGTGCGAAAAGCAAAAAACATTGAGTGAGCAACAGCACCTTCCTTGCTGATAAGAGAGGTCAAAGGAAAATGGCCAGATTGGTTCAAGCTGGGGCGGCACGGTGGTGTAGTGGTTAGCGCTGTCGCCTCACAGCAAGAAGGTCCTGGGTTCGAGCCCCGGGGCCGGCAAGGGCCTTTCTGTGTGGAGTTTGCATGTTCTCCCCGTGTCCGCGTGGGTTTCCTCCGGGTGCTCCGGTTTCCCCCACAGTCCAAAGACATGCAGGTTAGGTTAACTGGTGACTCTAAATTGACCGTGAGTGTGAATGGTTGTCTGTGTCTATGTGTCAGCCCTGTGATGACCTGGCGAATTGTCCAGGGTGTACCCCGCCTTTCGCCCGTAGTCAGTTGGGATAGGCTCCAGCTTACCTGCGACCCTGTAGAAGGATAAAGCGGCTAGAGATAATGAGATGAGATGGTTCAAGCTGCCAGGAAGGATATAGTAACTTCCTCATAGCAGCTCTTTACAACCATGATACCATTGTTTAAAACCGGAGATAGACACCATTTCACAAACTACAGGCCTGTTTCTTTACTCCCCCAATTCTCCAAAATACTCAAAAAACTTTTTTCAGAACATGCAAACTCCGCACAGAAAGGCCCTCGCCGGCCACGGGGCTCGAACCTGGACCTTCTTGCTGTGAGGCGACGGCGCTAACCACTACACCACCGTGCCACCCCTTTCAGAAATATGTTTTAGCATAATCTTGCCAAATAAACAGAATGTAGAAATCTTTCTTTTCTAGTAGCGTTAGCTACCCAATATGATTTCGAGTTTGAAAAGAGTTTGCTAGCATGTCAGGTGGAGTTTCACTGACTAGCTAGCTTAACGTTAAACCACCATGATGGCACAGCATGCGTTCATTTTCTGAATTCATGTCTTTGGTAACGGCATTAGGTTTTGTAAGCGCTGTGGCAATAATACAACGATGCATTGACAGAAAATGTACTTTTAATACTTAAGTATTTTTAAAAGCAAGTACTTTAGTACTTTAACTTAAGTAAAAATTTGACTGGACAACTTTCACTTGTATCGGAGTAACATTTGACCAGTGAGATCTGTACTTTGACTTAAGTAATGAAGTTGGGTACTTTGTCCACCTCTGTTTGCAAGACAGAAATAATTTTGAAAGAATTATGATGGAATCTGGGCGGCACGGTGGTGTAGTAGTTAGCACTGTCGCCTCACAGCAAGAAGGTCCTGGGTTCGAGCCCAGCGGCTGGCGAGGGCCTTTCTGTGCGGAGTTTGCATGTTCTCCCCGTGTCTGCATGGGTTTCCTCTGGGTGCTCCGGTTTCCCCCACAGTCCAAAGACATGCAGGTTAGGCTAATCAGTGGCTCCAAATTGACCGTAGGTGTGAATGTGAGTGTGAATGGTTGTCTGTGTCTATGTGTCAGCCCTGTGATGACCTGGCGACTTGTCCAGGGTGTACCCCGCCTTTCGCCCGTAGTCAGCTGGGATAGGCTCCAGCTTGCCTGTGACCCTGTAGAACAGGATAAAGCGGCTACAGATAATGGATGGATGTATGATGGAATATTAAATATAGCACACATTGTGTGAAAATGCTCAGGACATGGCCCACACACATTAGTTTGTCTTACTATCCTTGTGAGGACTTTCCACTGACATAAATTATTAATGCTATGCCTACACTGAAAGCTAACCCTAAATCACCAAAGGGGGAAATAAATAAATAAATAAATAAAGCTTGAATTATATTCATCCATCCATCCATTATCTTGAATTATAACTAAATAAAATAGATTAATAAATCAATAAATAAATATTCAGGTATTCCTTTCGTTGTGGGGACATTTGGTCCCCACCAAGATATAAAAGCACATACACACACACACACACACACACACACAGAACTGTGTACATCAAATGCACTGCAAATGCTGAGATCATTCCCAGCAGCATGACACAGGAATGGAGTAAAAGCCTGAAAGAACCACTGTAGGAGGCTGCTAGCTTACAGCTCACACACACACCTCGACATGTGCACGCGCAAATACCCACATTAGCTACAGATGCCACTGCTGTAATCTTCGGGAGCATGGACTGTGAATGCGCCATCTCTTCAGCACACACTGCACTCACAGGAGGCTCTCCAGCTTCGTGCACTCAATGCTGCAATAATGCAATAACCCTTAGACTGCAGCCGTGTAGTGATCTGATATGCGTGCAATGAAATAACACCTACCTCATGTCTTGGTGGGCAGGACCACAGGAGTGTGTATGCTTTTTCTCAGAGCATCTCTCCACTGCAGCCACCAGACTCAGAGACTCATTCATACATATGGGTGGGAGTCTTTACCCACCCACCCACCCACCCACCCACACACACACACACACACACACACGCACACACACACACACACACAAGTACTCAACAAATTTTAGAATGCAAGATAATGCAAATATATAGGCTACACTGTTAGAAATAGGGGTACAGTAGGAGTCCATTTCTGTTCCCCAAGGTACAATCTACACTACTGTAGATTTATTGTTGGACCTCAAGATAACTATGGGTACTTTTTTAGGGCCAAAGAGGTACATATATGTTCCCAAGCAATATATAAAGGGTACAAATAAGTATCTTAGAGGATCCTGCCCCAGTGATAAGCCATTGTACCCCTACAGTGGTGCTTGAAAGTTTGTGAACCCTTTAGAATTGTCTATATTTCTGCATAAATATGACCTAAAACATCATCAGATTTTCACACAAGTCCTAAAAGTAGATAAAGAGAACCCAGTTAAACAAATGAGACAAAAATATTATACTTGGTCATTTATTTATTGAGGAAAATGATCCAATATTACATATCTGTCAGTGGCAAAAGTATGTGAACCTCTAGGATTAGCAGTTAATTTGAAGGTGAAATTAGAGTCAGGTGTTTTCAATCAATGGGATGACAATCAGGAGTGAGTGGCCACCCTGTTTTACAGTATTTAAAGAACAGGGATCTATCAAAGTCTGATCTTCACAACACATGTTTGTGGAAGTGTATCATGGCACGAACAAAGGAGATTTCTGAGGACCTCAGAAAAAGCGTTGTTGATGCTCATCAGGCTGGAAAAGGTTACAAAACCATCTCTAAAGAGTTTGGACTCCACCAATCCACAGTCAGACAGATTGTGTACAAACGGAGGAAATTCCAGACTATTGTGACCCTCCCCAGGAGTGGTTGACCAACAAAGATCACTCCAAGAGCGAGGCATGTAATAGTTGGCGAGGTCACAAAGGACCCCAGGGTGACTTCTAAGCAACTGAAGGCCTCTCTCACATTGGCTAATGTTAATGTTCATGAGTCCATCATCAGGAGAACACTGAACAACAGTGGCGTGCATGGCAGAGTTGCAAGGAGAAAGCCACTGCTCTCCAAAAAGAACATGGCTGTTCGTCTGCAGTTTGCTAAAGATCACGTGGACAAGCCAGAAGGCTACTGGAAAAACGTTTTGTGGGTGGATGAGACCAAAATAGAAGTTTTTGGTTTAAACAAGAAGTGTTATGTTTGGAGAAAGGAAAACACTGCATTCCAGTATAAGAAACTTATCCGATCTGTGAAACATGGTGGTGGTAGTATCATGGTTTGGGCCTGTTTTGCTGCATCTGGGCCAGGACGGAACCACATCACGGCCTACAAAACTCACCGTCCAACATGCAGGAGCATATTGAGGTATATAAATGTTTTATTCCAAGAGAAAGCTTGCAATGAAGTTGTATGTGCTTTTAGAGCTAGCGATAATGTTGCAAACGTAGCTATGCAGTCTGGTTAGTCAAATGACTTTCTATGGATTTGCCCGCCAAGTTGCCATCACCTTGTCCATGGCTAACATTAACACGTAGCAAGTTAACTTGGACACTGTTAGTTAGCATGTAAAAACCGAGTTACACTAACATCCATCCATCCATTATCTGTAGCCGCTTATCCTGTTCTACAGGGTCGCAGGCAAGCTGGAGCCTATCCCAGCTGATTATGGGCAAGAGGCAGGGTACACCCTGGACAAGTCACCAGATCATCGCAGAGCTGACACAGAGACAAACAACCATTCACACTCACACCTACGGTCAATTTAGAATCACCAGTTAACCTAACCTGCATGTCTTTGGACTGTGGGGGAAACCGGAGCACCTGGAGGAAACCCACGTGGACACGGGGAGAACATGCAAACTCCGCACAGAAAGGCCCTCACCGGCCACGGGGCTCGAACCCGGACCTTCTTGCTGTGAGGCAACAGTGCTAACCACTACACCACTGTGCCACCAGTTACACTAACATGAATAACATTAACTTATCTGAAGTCCTTTGAGAAATGTTTTAGCATATCCTGCCAAGTAAACAGAATGTAGAAATCTCTCTTTTCTAGTAATGTTAGCTACCCAATATGATTTCGAGTTTGAAAAGAGTTTGCTAGCATGTCAGGTGAAGCTTCACTGACTAGCTAGCTTAACGTTAAACCACCATGATGGCACAGCATGCGTTCATTTTCTGAATTCACATTTCTGTCTTTGGTAATGGCATTAGGTTTTGTAAGTGTTGTGGCAATAATACAACGATGCGTTGACAGAAAATGTACTTTTAATACTTAAGTATTTTTAAAAGCAAGTACTTCAGCACTTTCAGAGTAAAGAACTGTCTTTCCTACCACCATCAGACTCCTGAACAGCTGACAGGAGTTTATAACCATGGACTACCTCCCTGTAAACTGTCCTTGACTGTTTACATCTGTTTACACTTGTTTGCACATTACTGCCCTTCTGCTGCTATCCGATCATTGCCTTATTTTTGTATTACACTACCTATTTTGCACTACATTTACCTTTATTTTGTACTATACTAGGTGGTTTTTTGTTTGTTTGGCTTTTTGCACTATATTGCCTTTACTTTGTATTCCTTCTTCCGCCTATTTATTTATTTGTAATTGGCATTCATGGTGGACAGCAAGCTAAGAATTTCATTGTACAAGAGGACATGTCCTTACTGTGCATATGAATTTGTTTGTTTGTTTGTTTGTTTGTTTGTTTGGGTCAACAACAACAGCAGTATATGTACAATAGAAGCCAATTTAGTCACCACAAACACAACAGTTCTGTGGCTGACCGAAAAGGGTTTAGGCTGAAGCAAAGCTTATAAGTGCCTAACTCACAAATCACTTGCCCTACAGGATGGTCCAAAGAGCCATACAAATAAAATACAATAACGAAAAAGAAATAACTGTCATTTGAGTAAATCTCATCTCATTATCTCTAGCCGCTTTATCCTGTTCTACAGGGTCGCAGGCAAGCTGGAGCCTATCCCAGCTGACTACGGGCGAAAGGCGGGGTACACCCTGGACAAGTCGCCAGGTCATCACAGGGCTGACACATAGACACAGACAACCATTCACACTCACATTCACGCCTACGGTCAATTTAGAGTCACCAGTTAACCTAACCTGCATGTCTTTGGACTGTGGGGGAAACCGGAGCACCCGGAGGAAACCCACACGGACACGGGGAGAACATGCAAACTCCGCACAGAAAGGCCCTCGCCGGCCACGGGGCTCGAACCCGGACCTTCTTGCTGTGAGGCGACAGCGCTAACCACTACACCACCGTGCCGCCCCGTTTAAGTAAATATAAATTTATAAATTTATATATTTCTTTATAAAACACAAAAAAGATTGAAGAAAAAAGAAAGAAAAGATATCAAGCAACATTTATTTAATCCTTTAACTATCCATACATTCTTCTCTATACTTCTCAAGTATAATGTTTTTAAGCTTTATCTTGAAATGTGCAACACTTTTACTCTCTTTAATTTCAACAGGTAAACTATTCCACAGCTTCACCCCACATACAGATATACACATACTTTTCAGCGTGGTATGAACTATTAAGTGATAGCCCCCTTCTCTATCTATAAATATTTTTTGAATATTGCCAGAAAGTAAATTGTGCAGTTTTGAAATCAATTAAATCTCTAAATGTCAGCATTTTTTACTTTAGAAACAGTGCATTAGTATGTTCATGGTATTCTACATTATTCACTATTCTTATGACCTTCTTTTGCGTAATGTATATTGACTGCAGGGTACTTTTATAGGTGTTGCCCCAAACTTCCACACAATAAGTCAGATATGGTGAAAAGAGAGTACAATACAATATGTGCAATGATTTATAGTTCAGAAGGTGCCTTATTTTACAAAGAATCCCCACTGTGCGTGCTAACTTGGACCTGACATACTTAATATGGGGTTTCCAGCTAAAGTTGTGGTCGATTATTCTCATCTCATCTCATTATCTCTAGCCGCTTTATCCTGTTCTACAGGGTCGCAGGCAAGCTGGAGCCTATCCCAGCTGACTACGGGCGAAAGGCGGGGTACACCCTGGACAAGTCGCCAGGTCATCACAGGGCTGACACATAGACACAGACAACCATTCACACTCACATTCACACCTACGGTCAATTTAGAGTCACCAGTTAACCTAACCTGCATGTCTTTGGACTGTGGGGGAAACCGGAGCACCCGGAGGAAACCCACGCGGACACAGGGAGAACATGCAAACTCCACACAGAAAGGCCCTCGCCGGCCACGGGGCTCGAACCCGGACCTTCTTGCTGTGAGGTGACAGCGCTAACCACTACACCACCGTGCCGCCCTGGTTGATTATTACCCCTAGAAATATATTCTCATATACTCTTTCCAGCTTTACACTATCAATCATTATTTCCACCAGTGTGTCCAGATGTTTATTCTGTTTACCAAAAACCATAAATTTTGTTTTTTTTATACTTAATGATAATTTATTTACATCAAACCACAGCTTTAGCTTTCCTAGTTCTTCCGAGACTACCTCCAATAGCTGCTGAAGGCTCTCCCCTACACAGAATACGTTTGTGTCATCCGCAAAAACAATATGACAATAAACACTTTGAACTTGAACTTGACTTAAGTAAAAATTTGACTGGACAACTTTCACTTGTATCTGAGTAACATTTGACCAGTGGGATCTGTACTTTGACTTAAATAATGAAGTTGGGTACTTTGTCCACCTTCTATGTACTTCTACTTTATTAATTGATAAAGCGTATTTAAACGCATCACATCAATATAAATAAAACATATAAATGCAAGTAATATAAAACTTATAAAATAAATAAATAAAATTAAAGTTCAAGGCTATAAATCATATATATCTAATTTAAAATTTCCTAAAACCACCTTCCATTTTCACTGAGGTGATCATGTAAAGCGGCCTTAAATTTTGTGTTATTCTCTATATTAACAATATCTCCTGGAAGCCAATTCCACTGATTAATCGCTCAAGGAAAGAAACTATTTGAATGCTGATTACAATTTGAATGTGGCCGTAAAAAAGTCATAGAGTTTCCACCTCTTGAAATACGAGGTAGAGGAGTAAGATACAAGTCTCTCTCGATATCAATAGTCCGATATACAATCCGATGAAACATAGCCAATCGAGAGAGAACTCTTCTACCTTCAAGGGATGGCCACTCCAATTTGTTGAGCATATCAGTTACTACCCTTGGTTCCCTCGAATAATTGTTAAAACACAATCTAGCTGCGGTACGTTGAATCATATCAAGACGATATATGTCTTTTTGAAAATAGGGATACCAGGCAGAATTTGCATATTCTATCTTAGGTCTTATTAAACTACAATAAAGTTTAGGTTTACAGGTTGCAGAGACATTTCTAAAATTCCTTCTGATGACACCGAGGCTTTGTTTAGCACGAGATGTAATGTGTGCAACATGCTCTGACCATTTTAGATTTTCAGAACACCTAAATAAGAGTAATGATGAACTCTATCTAAGCTATGATTATTGAGGACATATATTGTATCTTGAATAGTTTTTTTGGTGGAAAAACAGATAGTATGACATTTGCCAATCTTTTTCCCACTTGAAAGAAAACAAAGCACAATTTTATTCATCACACACTTGTGAAATTTCCTCTCTGCATTTAACCCATCTGAAGCAGTGAGCATACACACATACCCAGAGCAGTGGGCAGCCATGCTAACAGCACCCTGCTCAAGGGCACCCAGCCAAGGCTGTCCCATATTAACCTAACCGTATGTCTTTGAACTGTGGGGGAAACCCACACAGACACAGGGAGAACATGCAAACTCCACACAGAAAGGCCCTCACCTGCCGCTGGGTTTGAACCCAGAACCTTCTTGCTGTGAGGTGACCGTGCTAACCACTACACCACCGTGCCACCCACTTGCTTAAAGCATCTAGATCTTTCTGTAGATGCTGGCAATCAGTCAGAAAAACAGTCATCAGCAAACAACCTTATTGTTGATGTAACACATGAAGGCAAGTCATTAATGTAAAGCAAGAACAGTAATGGTCCTAGGACTGTACCTTGAGGGATTCCTGATGTTACAGAGCACGGATTTGATAAAATACCCTCCAAGGCTACCCTCTGTGTTCTCTTAGTGAGAAACACTTTGATCCAGGACAAAAGGCTGCCTTGAATTCCATAATAGCTTAACTTATAAAGTAGTATAATAATAATAATAATAATAATAATAATAATAGGGCGGCACGGTGGTGTAGTGGTTAGCACTGTCGCCTCACAGCAAGAAGGTCCGGGTTCGAGCCCCGTGGCTGGCGAGGGCCCTTCTGTGCAGAGTTTGCATGTTCTCCCCGTGTCCGCGTGGGTTTCCTCCGGGTGCTCCGGTTTCCCCCACAGTCCAAAGACATGCAGGTTAGGTTAACTGGTGACTCTAAATTGACCGTAGGTGTGAATGTGAGTGTGAATGGTTGTCTGTGTCTATGTGTCAGCCCTGTGATGACCTGGCGACTCGTCCAGGGTGTACCCCGCCTTTCGCCCGTAGTCAGCTGGGATAGGCTCCAGCTTGCCTGCGACCCTGTACAAGGCTGGATTAACTATATGGGCCTGCGGCACAGTGCCCAGGGGCACTAACCACTCACAGCCAGTGGGGGGGGGGGGCACCACATGACAGAAACTTTAAAAATATTTTTCGTAAATGTTTGTACACTTAAAATGGTTATACACTTGACATTGTTAAATAGTCATATATAATTCATTATGAACACTAATTTCATAAGAACAACAACAATAATCATAATTCTGAGCAAGAGTGGCCTATGTGACCATTAAGCCCCCTTTCCTCAACCTGTCAGTTGAGTCAGTCCACCTACGGTGAAAAGTATCAATTTTTTAAAAACCGCGGTAGAAATGAAAAATGGACAGACATCAAGTGAGTGGTTGTGCGAAGAGAAAATTAAAAAAGAGAAAGACGTGTAGCTGCAATTAAAAATGTTCCAGTGTTAGATCGTTTTTTTTTATAAAAACATCGACAACTGCTGTCACTACCAGCGCTGAAGCCGGGGAGGAGGATATGTGCGAAGCCACTTTAAGCCAGGTCGAGATCAGGTCACACCAGGCCCGGCGCCATGGGGGGGCGAAAGGGGGCGTCGCCCCCTCGTGGCTACAGCCCCGCCCCCTCAACGGAGACTCAGATCACTTAATTGTTTTCTTATGAAAATATAATGTATTATAGACGTATTAATAATTTGCATTTTCAAATACGAAATATTAAGTGGTTGCGCATTGCACAAAAATACATTTCACATAAATCACTACTAAAACTGGCACGGTAGAACAAATCTGATTGGTTGTTATGATTCTTACGTTGCAATCGTAGAATTCAACTGTATTAAGGTAGGATTATTTCAAAAAGCCTGAATTTAATATTAACCCTGTTTTAGACATATGTATCAATCCTAACTACTGGGGACTAGTTATTGTGGGTGTATGTGTGAAATGCTGACACAGCCGCGCACACACAGACCTGTGATAAGGACAAGGGTCGTGCGGGCGGGCGGGGGTTTTACATGTACACTTACAAGTGCACTGTCTCTGCAATATCCTGTAATATGCAGTCAGTTTGCGGGAGTAGTCTTTCCCCTTCCGAATTAAACGAATTCAATCACAATATTGTGAATCCATTTTCTTTCTTTGTAGGCTAAGTTTATCTCCGTTTATGTTGGTGTATGTGTTCATATATGGTCCGCTTTGTGCGCAAATAGCGTAAGAATATGTGTCGTTGACGTCACCCCCCATGCAGCGGGGGTGAAAATTCATCACTTCAGAGTGTTTAGTCCCCTACACGCCTAAACTGGGATCGCGGATTAAGTGGTTAGCGTTGACTCGGTGCGAGTCAGGAAGGCTATTACTGGTGCAGCCGCGGGGTCTGTTGATTTTTTTAAATTATGATTTTGGCCGCCGAGCCAAGTACCTTAGACTTGCATTGACGTTTTGTTTTCATGCCGCGGAGCTATTTGTATGTATTTTAAATGTAAAGGACTTGCCTGTAGGTTTGTGTGTGTTGTTTTATGTTTGGCATCTTTCCGGTTGTACCGCGTGTCTGTGAGAAAATTGGAGGGGAGGGTTAACAGGTGGGCACGGGGGCTGATAAAGCGCAACTGCCCTGGTAATATGCCACATGATTTTCCCGGACTAAAGCAACCTTCGGGGCCGTGGTTTTGTGGTTGGCGCAGTTAATTGTTTGAAACACGTTGTCAGACCGCCATCACTACTACACACTATATGAAAAAATATTTGCCCCCTTGCGATTTCTAATTGCCCCCTTAGTAAACTGTTCCTGGCGCCGGGCCTGGGTCACACCATGGTGACGAGAAGGAAGACGAGGGTGTTATGGATGTCAACCCAGCGCAGCCAACGCCAGTAGAACACAACTGATCCTGCGCTATGGGGAGAACATGGCTAGGTTCATACAGAACAGACACTCTTTGAATTGATACACATACGTACATTGTAGGGCGGCACGGTGGTGTAGTGGTTAGCGCTGTCGCCTCACAGCAAGAAGGTCCTGGGTTCGAGCCCCGTGGCCGGCGAGGGCCTTTCTGTGTGGAGTTTGCATGTTCTCCCCGTGTCCGCGTGGGTTTCCTCCGGGTGCTCCGGTTTCCCCCACAGTCCAAAGACATGCAGGTTAGGTTAACTGGTGACTCTAAATTGACCGTAGGTGTGAATGTGAGTGTGAATGGTTGTCTGTGTCTATGTGTCAGCCCTGTGATGACCTGGCGACTTGTCCAGGGTGTACCCCGCCTTTCGCCCGTAGTCAGCTGGGATAGGCTCCAGCTTGCCTGCGACCCTGTAGAAGGATAAAGCGGCTAGAGATAATGAATGAATGAATGAACGTACATTGTACATCTGAACACGCCGTACTGGATGTTATTTGAATTTATATTTCGAATTGAGACATTTGAATATGTTGCCTAGATCGATGCTATTTTAATTGATACACATTTTGAATTGACACATTTGAATATGCTGTATTGTATATAGATGGATGCTGTTCAAATTGCTGATGCTGTTTGAATTGATACACATTGTGAACTGAGACATTTTAATATGGATAGAATAGAGTATGGATGCTTTGAAGGTTTTTATTGAAACATACAAACAGGATGCGATTTGTCAAAAAACCAGAAGGGAGGATGGTTTTTTTTTTTCAATCATGAAACGACACAAAATTAAGGTAACAATAGGCTAACAGCTCAATAACATCCGATGATATCAAATGAATAACACTAAATGAAAACGAACACTAAACCAGAGATAGTAAATTCATCTTCCTATCTCTCTGACTAAATACACGAACACTAACACACAACAAAGTTCGCATTGCTTGTCGCGTTGCTATGATGTTTCTCTCATCCCATTCTCATTATCTCTAGCCGCTTTATCCTTCTACAGGGTCGCAGGCAAGCTGGAGCCTATCCCAGCTGACTATGGGCGAAAGGCGGGGTACACCCTGGACAAGTCGCCAGGTCATCACAGGGCTGACACATAGACACAGACAACCATTCACACTCACATTCACACCTACGGTCAATTTAGAGTCACCAGTTAACCTAACCTGCATGTCTTTGGACTGTGGGGGAAACCGGAGCACCCGGAGGAAACCCACGCGGACACGGGGAGAACATGCAAACTCCACACAGAAAGGCCCTCGCCGGCCACGGGGCTCGAACCCGGACCTTCTTGCTGTGAGGCGACAGCGCTAACCACTACACCACCGTGCCGCCATGTTTCTCTCCCTCCGGATTAAATGGACAGTGACTCGAAAATCACTGAAATACATGAATACTAAATGAACAGTTTGCTCTGATGGCGCAGTTCATGTGGCCTTTTCTGCTTTCCCGTCGGTGCGCTATCCGCCGCGTTTCGCCCTTCTTTAATCCACATTTCTGCGAATTTCTCAGCAGGGAAGGAACGCACGTCTGGCCCATTGACAGCAAGGAAAAGAAGGCTGTTCAGTGTGGATACATTCATTCTGTTGCGCTCATCAATAAGGATGTGATTCATGGCGCTAAATCCACATTCACACTCTGGATATTGTTTTTATTATCTACAATGTAGGCTATCTATTTGCTGCAGGCCCGGCGCCATGGGGGGGGCGAAAGGGGGCGTCGCCCCCTCATGGCTACAGCCCCGCCCCCTCAACGGAGACTCAGATCACTTGTTTTCTTATGAAAATATAGTGTATTATAGACGTATTAATAATTTGCATTTTCAAATACGAAATATTAAGTGGTTGCGCATTGCACAAAAATACATTTCACATAAATCACTACTAAAACTGGCACGGTAGAACAAATCTGATTGGTTGTTATGATTCTTACGTTGCAATCGTAGAATTCAACTGTATTAAGGTAGGATTATTTCAAAAAGCCTGAATTTAATATTAACCCTGTTTTAGACATATGTATCAATCCTAACTACTAGGGACTAAGCTACTAGTTGTGTGTGTGTGTGTGTGTGTGTGTGTGTGTGTGTGTGTGTGAAATGCTGACAGCCGCGCACACACAGACCTGTGATAAGGACAAGGGTCGTGCGGGCGGGCGGGGGTTTTACATGTACACTTAAGTGCACTGTCTCTGCAATATCCTGTAATATGCAGTCAGTTTGCGGGAGTAGTCTTTCCCCTTCCGAATTAAACGAATTCAATCACAATATTGTGAATCCATTTTCTTTCTTTGTAGGCTAAGTTTATCTCCGTTTATGTTGGTGTATGTGTTCATATATGGTCCGCTTTGTGCGCAAATAGCGTAAGAATATGTGTCGTTGACGTCACCCCCCATGCAGCGGGGGTGAAAATTCATCACTTCAGAGTGTTTAGTCCCCTACACGCCTAAACTGGGATCGCGGATTAAGTGGTTAGCGTTGACTCGGTGCGAGTCAGGAAGGCTATTACTGGTGCAGCCGCGGGGTCTGTTGATTTTTTTAAATTATGATTTTGGCCGCCGAGCCAAGTACCTTAGACTTGCATTGACGTTTTGTTTTCATGCCGCGGAGCTATTTGTATGTATTTTAAATGTAAAGGACTTGCCTGTAGGTTTGTGTGTGTTGTTTTATGTTTGGCATCTTTCCGGTTGTACCACGTGTCTGTGAGAAAATCGGAGGGGAGGGTTAACAGGTGGGCACGGGGGTTGATAAAGCGCAACTGCCCTGGTAATATGCCACATGATTTTCCCGGACTAAAGCAACCTTCGGGGCCGTGGTTTTGTGGTTGACGCAGTTAATTGTTTGAAACACGTTGTCAGACCGCCATCACTACTACACACTATATGAAAAAATATTTGCCCCCTTGCGATTTCTAATTGCCCCCTTAGTAAACTGTTCCTGGCGCCGGGCCTGATTTGCTGGCGACGTTCGTGAACATCAAAGCTGCCACTTCGGGTCATTTTGAAAGTGAGTGCAATGTAGACCATAGAATAGAATAGAATAGAATTTCATCACATAGAGTATAATGAGATTCAGAGCTGCTCCATAAAGTGCACACACACATAGAAAAAAAAGAAAAGGTATGTACAATATACAATATACAAAAACTACTATTGAACTACTAGCTACTATATACAGACACATTTGTATAGGTCCTGCATGGAGAATACACCCAAGACAAAGCACAGTAGATAAAACCTTAAGGGCAAGTAAAGTGGCTGATAGTAGCAGCATCCAGTGGTGTGCAACCATGTGTAACATAATTACAAGTATATTGGCATTACAATTACAGTGTATATATATATATATATATATATATATATATATATATATATATATATACACACACGTACATACAGTTCAAGTTGGCATCAATACTCCAGTAGTATAAGTAAAGTGGCCATAGAAAACTGTGTCACAACATGCCTGTCATGTCAACTTTTTTTTTTTTTTTTTGGTTTGTTTGTTTTATTGACGGGGTTGTCCCCGAGGATTTTTTTTTTTCAGCAGAGATAAAAACCAGAGGGGGGGATGATCCCCACCAGCAAATCGCACCCAGCATACAAATATATGCTGCTCATTTTTGAATAAGACATTTCAATATGCCTACATGCATATCGTTGGTTGTTTTCAGTGAATTTGATGGGCTGATGTCTCATCTCATCTCATTATCTCTAGCCGCTTTATCCTTCTACAGGGTCGCAGGCAAGCTGGAGCCTATCCCAGCTGACTACGGGCGAAAGGCGGGGTACACCCTGGACAAGTCGCCAGGTCATCACAGGGCTGACACATAGACACAGACAACCATTCACACACTCATTCACACCTACGGTCAATTTAGAGTCACCAGTTAACCTAACCTGCATGTCTTTGGACTGTGGGGGAAACCGGAGCACCCGGAGGAAACCCACGCGGACACGGGGAGAACATGCAAACTCCACACAGAAAGGCCCTCGCCGGCCCCAGGGCTCGAACCCAGGACCTTCTTGCTGTGAGGGGACAGCGCTAACCACTACACCACCGTGCCGCCATGGGCTGATGTAGCCTACTTAATACATTTTCAATGAGGAAGAATGACCTTATGTGTACTATTGTTTATGTATATGCTACTATTTTTGACAGCAAAGGGCAAGGTTTGTGAGTGTGTGCAGGAGGTTACTGAACGCGTGCACGCAGGGTGGTGGTGGTGTGTGTCGGGGGGGCACTTGAGGTATAGTGCCCAGGGGCACCGCATTGGCTTTAATACGGCACTGACCCTGTAGAACAGATTAAAGCGGCTAGAGATAATGAGATGAGATGAATAATAATAATACTATCAAACACCACATTTCCCTGCAAGTGAGCGCCTGCTGTTGAGGGGCGGGACCATTGCAGAACTGAAGCCTGCTATTGGCTCATCGAGCTGTCTGTCACAACTTGAGGCTCACTTTGAGGAAGTGAGCAACCCGGTAATAATAAATACAATAAAGCTTGGGGCAGGTTGCTTGTAAAACAGTAAGTGTTTGATTTAGTGACTTATCACGGCTGAGTATAGTCGTAGTTACTCGTTATGGTACAGGAGCAGATATTTTTAACTTGGTTCTGGTCAGTTGGTGGAAATTTGTTTGGGGCTTTTGGAGTCTCTGTGTCACACAGAGTGTGTGGACTGGATTCTGCCTCACTGGTATGTTGTTTAAATGTTATATAATATAATATAAAGCTGTGTTTGGGGCTAATGTAGAAGATAGAGAAGTGTTTGGAGCTCAGCTAGCGTCTTAGCATTAGCTAGTTGTCAAATGTTTTCCACACGGTTAGCTAGCTGTGGTAAATTCCTCTGCTTGCCACCAAGCTCAGGAATGTGTCTCTGACTCGCTTTAATTCGTTGTTATTCTTCTCAAATCCACTCTTAACTCTGACTAACACTAGAATAATCAAGTATTTCTCACTTGTTTTAAAATAACTTGGATTGTATTGGGTTATTCGGTAGTGGGAGGCCAAGTCGGCTAGTTTAGCATTATAGCACCAAAGGAAGAACCTGGGTCAAACTGCTCTTCATAAACTCTTTTTTTTTTTTTTTTTAAATAATCAGCTATCTAGCCCTTAAAATGATCAGATTTAATTTGCAATTGCTCAGTAGAGTTTACACACAACCATGAATGTCCATGTGAGACCTAGAAAAGTCTAAATGAACCTTTTTTTAAACATGTATATAAATAAATAAGGCCTTCACAGCTGCAAATCTGATATGCCAGTTGACACTCATCTAAGGTAACTCAAAGTACAGAAGACTTCATGTGTCCTCTTTCCATTCTGAACTTTTCACAGCGTAAGGCTTAAAAAAAAACATAAATGACATCTGAGTTGATGCACTTCTTCTTTCTCGCAGTAAGGACTGGTTCCTCGTTCCTGCTCGCAGGATGCATCTCCAGGTTCTTCTGTGTGTTCTTGCAGCATGCTATGAATCAGCTGCTGTTCTGAATGTGACGAGCAATGAACAGAAAGGCGATGGAAAAGATGTAATCCCACTCCTGATTGTATCGTTTGATGGTTTCCGGGCAGATTATCTGGAAAAATACCCATTACCTAACCTGCAGAAATTCTTCTCTGATGGTGTTCTTATTGATCACGTGAGCAATGTCTTTACTACTAAAACCTTTCCTAATCATTACAGTCTTGCCACTGGATTGTATGCGGAAAGTCATGGAATCCTGGCAAGTAGGATGTATGACTCCGAGACAGGAAAACATTTTACTGTTCAGAATTCGAGCGATCCTTTCTGGTGGAATGAAGCAACGCCGATTTGGGTGTCTGTGCAGAACAGGAATTATAAATCTGCAGCTGCAATGTGGCCAGGAACGGATTTGTTGATTCAAAACCGTACCTCGACCTACTTCTTAAAATATGACCCAAAGGTTGGCTTTAATGAAAGACTGGAAAACTTAACAAAATGGCTCACTGAAGACAATTTGGTCAAGTTTGCTGCTCTGTACTACGAAGAACCTGATAAGACTGGACACCACTATGGACCAGAAAACACCACAATGATGGCCAAGGCGCTGAAAGAAGTCGATGACCATGTAGGATTTCTGATCTACCACCTCAACCAGACAGGACTGTGGGGGAAAGTTAATGTAATTATTACTAGTGATCATGGCATGGCGCAGTGCTCCCAAGACCGACTTATCAAGCTTGATGAGTGTGTTGATCGGAATAGCTATGTTTTGGTGGATGCCACTCCAGTGGCTGCCATCATACCACGCAATGGTGAGTGTTTGCCATTAAGTAAGTGTGCTATTCACTGTGAACTGAGTAACTGTGTAATATTCACCATAACAATTAACAACTGGAAGTTTAAAATCTCACCAGAGGTGTCAACATCAGTAATATGTTTTCAGGATTACCATTTCGGTCTCCTTTCTACAGCCATACAAAAGACAGCTGGTATTTACACTTTGCTGCTTTTTCAGTTAAACCAGAAGTCAAACTAAGCACGAGTAAAATGCGGTCAGTGTAAAAGTTAATTCACTGAAAGGGAAAAGACCGCGGATGTGAAAGGCATTCATGGTTACTCTTGCGTTACACTGACTTTGTCGGTTTGTTTTACGGTGGTGCTTGAAAGTTTGTGAACCCTTTAGAATTTTCTATATTTCTGCATAAATATGACCTAAAACAATATCAGATTTCCACAAGTCCTAAAAGTAGACAAAGAGAACCCAGTTAAACAAATGAGACAAAAATATTTTATACTTGGTCATTTATTTATTGAGGAAAATGATCCAATATTACATATCTGTGAGTGGCAAAAGTATGTGAACCTTTGCTTTCAGTATCTGCTGTGACCCCCTTGTGCAGCAATAACTGCAGCTAAACGTTTCCAGTAACTGTTGATCAGTCCTGCACACCGGCTTGGAGGAATTTTAGCCCATTCCTCCGTACAGAACAGCTTCAACTCTGGGATGTTGGTGGGTTTCCTCACATGAACTGCTCGCTTGAGGTCCTTCCACAATATTTCCATTGGATTAAGGTCAGGACTTTGACTTGGCCATTCCAAAACATTCACTTTATTCTTCTTTAACCATTCTTTGGTAGAACGACTTGTGTGCTTAGGATCGTTGTTTTGCTGCATGACCCACCTTCTTTTGAGATTCAGTTCATGGACAGATGTCCTGACATTTTCCTTTAGAATTTGCTGGTATAATTCAGAATTCATTGTTCCATCAATGATGGCAAGCCGTCCTGGACCAGATGCAGCAAAACAGGCCCAAACCATGATACTACCACCACCATGTTTCACAGATGGGATAAGGTTCTTATGCTGGAATGCAGTGTTTTTCCTTTCTCCAAACATAAAGCTTTTCATTTAAACCAAAAAGTTCTATTTTGGTCTCATCCGTCCACAAAACATTTTTCCAATAGCCTTCTGGCTTGTCCACGTGATCTTTAGCAAACTGCAGACGAGCAGCAATGTTTTTTTGGAGAGCAGTGGCTTTCTCCTTGCAATCCTGCCATGCACACTATTGTTGTTCAGTGTTCTCCTGATGGTGGACTCATGAACATTAACATTAGCCAATGTCAGAGAGGCCTTTAGTTGCTTAGAAGTTACCCTGGGGTCCTTTGTGACCTCGCTGACTATTACACACCTTGCTCTTGGAGTGATCTTTGTTGGTCGACCACTCCTGGGGAGGGTAACAGTGGTCTTGAATTTCCTCCATTTGTACACAATCTGTCTGACTGTGGATTGGTGGAGTCCAAACTCTTTAGAGATGGTTTTGTAACCTTTTCCAGCCTGATGAGCATCAAAAACGCTTTTTCTGAGGTCCTCAGAAATCTCCTTGGTTCGTGCCATGATACACTTCCACAAACATGTGTTGTGAAGATCAGACTTTGATAGATCCCTGTTCTTTAAATAAAACAGGGTGCCCACTCACACCTGATTGCCATCCCATTGATTGAAAACACCTGACTCTAATTTCACCTTCAAATTAACTGCTAATCCTAGAGGTTCACATACTTTTACCACTCACAGATATTGGATCATTTTCCTCAATAAATAAATGACCAAGTATATTTTTGTCTCATTTGTTTAACTGAGTTCTCTTTATCTACTTTTAGGACTTGTGTGAAAATCTGATGATGTTTTAGGTCATATTTATGCGGAAATGTAGAAAATTCTAAAGGGTTCACAAACTTTCAAGCACCACTGTTGATTTGTTCAATAATAAAACCAAATGCCCTGCATTATAAGTAATGACGTATACGGTATTATTTTTATTTTTTTAAATAATGCTTTTTTTTTTAATGTGCATCTGACATCAACCAAACTGCAACCTGGATATTTTGTCATGTTTTATATAAATAATATAATGAAAAGTTTTTACACACACCTAGTTACAAACATTTTATACAGATTACAGATAAGTATTAGATCAGCCACTAAATATCGTATCACTTATGCTGTTAGTATGGAGCAGTCACTTCCATCAAAATGGGTGTTTTTGTTTGTTTGTTTTAAATTATGAAGGGTACAGTTCTGTTTTTCTTGTTTTCAATGTTGGCACCATGGTCCCAGTCCAATCCCAGTGTTTTTGAGAGGAAATCTGTACCATTTTATTTAACAGTTTGAGGTGAAAGATTTCTGTTTTTGTTTTTTTTTCCTTTTCAGATTCCTCAGATCTGTACAGAAAACTTAGCAAATGCAATAATCACATGAAGGCTTACAAGAAAGCTGCCATACCTGACAGGCTGCACTACAAAAACAATAAACGTATTCAGCCCATCATCCTGGTGGCTGATGAAGGTTGGACAATTGTTCAGCAAGGCAACCTCCCACGATGTAAGTGGTGTCCAATCAAGTTAGAATTATCAAATGACTGCTGAAATGTAGTATGCTTACAGTGCTGTTTAAATGTTCAGTGTTTTATTTTGACATTGATCCTGTATTGTGTGGTTTCCCCCCCATAGTGGGTGATCATGGCTATGATAACTCTCTGCCCAGCATGCAACCCTTCCTAGCGGCGCAGGGCCCTGCTTTTCGGAAAGGCTACCGGATGAGCACCATAAACAGCGTGGATCTCTACCCACTCATGTGCAACCTCCTGGGCATCCCTGAGATGCCTAATAATGGCAGCTTCTCCAGCGTGCGCTGTGTGCTGCTCAGAGAGAAGTGCTCAGACCTGGCAGCAGTGGTAGGCATCGTCATCGGTGCACTCATAGTGCTCACCACCATCACCCTCCTCTTCAGACTGCTAAAGAACAGGGAGCAATCCTCGTCACGGCCGTTTGCCCGCTTGGAGCTGGAGGAGGAGGACGACGATGATCCTTTGCTCGAATGAGTGCGAAAATCTTTAGGGTTGGTTGAAGTACATGCAGTATGTTTTTGTCCAAAAAGAAAATAAATAAATAAAAAGCACAAATAGGCAAAAGATGAATGAAGGAAATGATTGTAGGTTAGGAGCTCTACTTCTGTAGCAAAATTTTGCCTATTTTCTCCTATAGCTATCCAAAGATTAAGACTGCTCTTTTGTTATTAAGCAACAGCGTCCCATAATGTTCAAACACATTCCCGCTTACTTGTGGGTTGTTGGGGTTTTTTTTCTCTCTCTTCTGTTTTCGGTATATCATGAGAATATTAAGATGTTAGAGATGAGGACTCTATATAGTGATGTTAATATGTAGTCTTTCAGTATAAAGCATTTGCAAATGAATGTCAGGTCATATCTAATGTAAAATCGCATAATATCGAATACTTCTATTATTTTTAAAGCGGCTATTTTGGGGCACATATGACACAAACTATAGTAAACTAATAAGTCAGACAGGTATAGGTATTATCAGGTATGCTCAAGTGCAATGTTCATTTGACTTAATGGCTTACTGGAAATGCACTGAGAATTTTCATATTATGCATCGCTTCACGGGTTTGAGGAGTTTTCTGATCTCAAGCATAGTACCAGGAGCTGAAGCAATCAAGTTACTGAGTCATGTACACTGTGTATTTATTTCCCTTTTTTTTAATGCTTTTATTAAGAGTATATGAATCGTTTTTCTCCTGCTTCCTCAGTGAATATTGATCATGTTTAGTGTTAAAGGAAATTTCTATTTTTCTATGTTGGTAGTATATAAGTGTAGACTATTCAGTGATGTGAAAAATATGCTTTTAATCAGTTCAATTAAAAGAGCTTGTTTGGGGTTTTTTGGTTTTAAATGATTGAGTTTCTTGCACTTAGATGTTTGTATTTATGGTGAGAGGGGTTTAAGGGCTGTTTCACTGTTTTCTTGAAGTCTTCCTTGAAAGGTATTTGTACTGTAACTATGCAAGAGAGAATTTCAGGTACTGATACGTTGCAGGAGCTTTTGCGGAGCTGTGTTTGCGTTTAAACTGTGGTTGTGTTAGATTTTCTTTGTGATATTTAGTAATGTTATTTTACGGCAGCGTAAACGGTTTGCTAGATGTGAAGTAGTAATACATTGACAGATGTAATATGGTTACATCTGAACCAGTAGAGGTCACGCTTTCTAATGTGCATCTTATAATGTGGCTCACAGTAGTGTGTACAATTATTCTTAAGAGGATAATATTCTGAATTTGATACAGGTCTTGTAAACGTATATTCCATTTGGATGTTCTGAATTTAGCCTTATTCCCAATTTAGCATTTTCTGATTTTAAGATGTGCGATATGCTGATATTTGGGTTTTAGGAGCATTATTTGAACCTGTACGCAGTGCTTTCAGAATGTGTATCGCAATTGGGGTTTTTATAGCAGTTTACAACACACTGCCTCTTACCTGTTTATGGTCAGCTCTGTGTGTTTTGTACACAAACTAGACATGTGGAGTATGCATGGCTGCATGTAAATGGGAACGATGGAATATTTTTCATTAGCCATGTAAACAGCTTGGTAGACTTGTTGTCTTTTTCTGAATAAGGGGAAGAAATGGAATATTTTGTGAATGTAAACGTAATAAATAATATATAAGACTCCTAAGCTTTCCTGGAATCATCTTTGGTTTCAAAAAAAACTGGATGAAACAAAATGAGTGACTGGTACATTTGAAGTTGATTTTACTCATGCATCTCAAAAAATTAGGATATTGTGAAATTTTTTTTTGGTAATTTGATTAAAGTAAACTTTCATATGTTCTATGTTCGTTACATATAAAGTGAAATAGTTCAAGATTTTTTTGTTTTGTTCTGATTTTGATGATTATGGCTTAGAGCTCATGAAAATCTGAAATCCAGTATCTCGAGTTATTAGAATATTTCTTAAGATCAATCAAAAAAGGATTTACAATACAGAAATGTCCAAACGTATGTTCATTTATACACTCAGCACTTGGTTGGGGCTTGTTTACCATGAATTACTTCATCAATGTGGTGTGGCATGGAGGTGATCAGCCTGTGGTACTCATGAGGTGTTATTGAAGCCTAGGTTGCTTTGATAGTGGCCTTCAGCTGATCTGTGTTTTTGGGTTGGGTGTTTCTCATTTTCCTCTTGGCAATACCCCATAATTCTCTATGGGGTTCAGGTCAGGAGAGTTGGCTGGCCAATCAAGCACAATAATATCATGGTCAGCAAACTATTTGGTAGTAGTTTTGGCGCTGTGGGTAGATGCCAAGTCCTGCTGGAAAAGGAAATCAGCATCTCCATAAAGCTTGTCAGCAGATGGAAGCATGAAGTGCTCTAAAATCTGGCAGATGGCTGCATTGACTTTGGACTTGACAAAACACAGTGGACCAGCACCAGCAGATGACATTGCACCCAAATCATCAGACTGTGGAAACTTCACACTGGACTTCAAACACCTTGGATTGTGTCTCTCCACTTTTCCTCCAGACTTTAGGACCTTGATTTCCAAATTAAATGCAAAATTTATTTTCATCTGGAAAGAAGACTTTGGACCACTGAGCAACAGTCCAGTTCTTTCTCTCCTTAGCCCAGGTAAGACGCTTCTGACATTTGTCTCTGGTTCAGGAGTGACTTGATATTAGGAATGGAACAGTTGTAGCCTCTTTCCTGAAGACGTCTGTGCGTGGTGCCTCTTGATGTACTGACACCAGCCTCAGTCCGTTCCTTGTGAAGCTCTTCCAGGTTCTTGAATTGACTTTTCTTGACAATCCTCTCAAGGCTGTAGTCATCCCTGTTGCTTGTGCACCTTTTCCAGCCAACCTTTTCAGCAATGACCTCCTGTGGCTTACCCTCCTTGTGGAGGGTGTCGGTGATCATCTTCTGGACAACTGTCAAGTCAGTATTCTTTTCCATAATTGTGGTCGCGTGTACTGAACTAGACCGAGAGATACATGGTATTTATACTGTTTTTCTCAAACTTGAAATGAAATATTTTGAGATTTTTTTAGGCCATGATTATCAAAATTAAAATAGCAAAATGCTTGAAACATTTTAATTTACATGTAATGAGTCTAGAATATACTAAATTTTCACATTCTTTAATAACTGATGGAAAAAATTGAACATTTTCATGATATTTGAATTTTTTGAGATGTTCTAGTAGTTGGGATAGTAAATTTAATTGCCCGTGTACTGTATGTGGACGAACTTGCAGCTCTAACAAGTTTTAAGTCAAGTGTTTTTCCTGTAATAAAGTCCCCTTCAGCACAGTAAATTACAGTGCCATTGCTATTTATTTAACCAAATTATCAATTATTCAGCCCAATTGACTACTTTTACATTATCCATAATGCTTTGCGGGCGGCACGGTGGTGTAGTGGTTAGCGCTGTCGCCTCACAGCAAGAAGGTCCGGATTCGAGCCCCGTGGCCAGCGAGGGCCTTTCTGTGTGGAGTTTGCATGTTCTCCCCGTGTCCGCGTGGGTTTCCTCCGGGTGCTCCGGTTTCCCCCACAGTCCAAAGACATGCAGGTTAGGTTAACTGGTGACTCTAAATTGACCGTAGGTGTGAATGCGAGTGTGAATGGTTGTCTGTGTCTATGTGTCAGCCCTGTGATGACCTGGCGACTTGTCCAGGGTGTACCCCGCCTTTCGCCCGTAGTCAGCTGGGATAGGCTCCAGCTTGCCTGCGACCCTGTAGAACAGGATAAAGCGGCTAGAGATAATGAGATGAGATCAATTATTCAATAAGTAGATCCTTGTTTACCTAGTAATAACTGTTTAAATCATAAGACCTAAGTAAAGACCTGAGCCCTAGGTGGGGGCCCTGTATATGTGGTGTGTGTGTTAAGAGTTGAGCAAGCCGCTATATTTAGAGAGTGGAATGTCCAGCTCCTTTCTCCACCTCAGGCCATAGCCCACCTCTGACTCACTATATATATAGCATATGCTGCACTTTCCAACAGGTTATCATTTTCACAATAACTACTCATCAGTATTATCCAATTTTTATATTAACCTTTTTTTAGTTTTCCTTCATGCTTTATATTCAGGAGATTCTCATCGTTTGACGCAGAGATAATGTTGGTGGAGGTTAGATATTCAAGCAGTTTATCAGATGAGCTTTCAGTGTATCTACTTATACTGCAATACTGTATTGGTTCTCGAATCGTACTCTTTTAATCACCATTTATCAGTTACTGGTGTATCATGTCCTTTAGTGCTTAAGCATTACTCATCCCCCTGGATCTTGAACACTCTGTCTGGATTTTCACACTATCTGAAGTAGGACATCTCGTTCCTGTGCTCCCAGAGTGACTCAGTTCCTGACTTATTTTTTACAGGAAAGGCTGAAAAAAGTGATTGATTGCTGGCAGGACATAAAGGCCAGAGAGTGAGAGTGTGTGGAGGGAGTGTAGGTGACACAGGAGCAGACATTCGGAGCTCCTCCCTCTCCTCTTTGCCGGTTATTTTTGGCCTGAGTGTGACAGTGAGAGCATGCTGTACCCCTGACAGCTGGGCCCAGGGGCCAAATCAAAACAAGGCTGCACCTCGTGCACTTGTTGCATGATCAAGACCATCACTAGAGCCAGCTGGAGGTACAGTAAGGAGGTTCTTTGGTGAGCAAGCTTTCTCTTGCTTACTGGCTATCCCACCCGGAGCTCAGTGGCACGTTTGGGTGAAGGAACGTTAATAAAGCCTGAGTTAAAATGACCGACTTGGTCTCTTCAAATGAAGAGGATAAGGATCCTGACATTGAATTGTTTGTAAAGGTAAGGATGCATGGCATGCTAGGATCAACCTTTATGTAATTCACTTTAGCTATCATGAGAAAGCTCTTTGCACAGTCTTTGGATTCAGTATTGAACAATGTTTTGACGTGTGCATGTTGTGTAGGTCTGTGTCTTAGTGTTTGGTCAGCAGCACTTGGTCAGTGAAGCAGAAGTACTGAAGTGCTGAGCTGAAATGGACAGGTGTCTCAGTAGCACACTCTCTGCCCAGGAGGCACACTCCCTCCTGAATTATTTCTGCCTTCCTATCAACACTGCAACGCTCTAATTCCTCAGCAGGGGTGCTACACTAGATTAAATCAGATCTGTGCTAGTGTCTCTGGATTGCTCCATCAGGCTTAATAGAGCACCGAGAACATTTAAAGATGGTGGAAATGATGTGATTATTGCGATAATGAAAGATCAGATCAACTGCACCATCAGCTGAAGCACTCTAAGTTATGTCAGTATTTTTTTGTGTGTGTGTAATTGCTCCATATCTTAGTTTATCAGGATCTATATAGCAGTTGACGTGTTAAATTGCATATCACTATTCAGTCACACATCTGTGGTACAACCAGTGGGAAAATCCCATACAACTGACCGTCTTGGTGTCTTATGAAAGTATTAAGGAGGGTAAAGTGGACCTAATGGTAGAAGCAGATCTTGTATGAATACCTGACAGTGTGTGAAACTATTCACAGAAACCTTACTGTATTAAATCAATGTAAATTTTCCAAAATAGTCAAAAGAAGAAACTTTGAATCCTCACTGCAGGCCTTTGAAATCGAAGCGCTCTGCATTTGAACCTGAAATGAAGAGGTTATAAAACAAAATCGAATGAAATGGGTTAGAATGGAGTCAAGCTCAAGGTTCTGTTGACAAGTCAGACTCGAACCGTTTGGGTCGAGGGCTAATGAGGCAAGTAATGGAATTTCCATCAATAATTCAGCTCCAGTTGGGATCCGGTGACTGGCTCAGTTTTCCGGCCCAGTTCAATGTTGCTATTGGATAGCAGGAGCGCTTCATTTCAGATATGGATTGTGATTGCTCCCTTGTTTGGTTCCTATGATTGACTAGAGATAAGGATTAGCTGCTAGGACAAAAGGCTCCACCTGATTCATGCAACTGCGCATGTCACTCAAGGGTGTAATAATCTTGAGTCTGGCCCCATGACCCTGACTCACATATTGACGTTATAAATTACCCTCCATAGCTTTAAAGCAGGGCAATGTTTCCACAACACAAGTTGGAAAAAGTAACAAAGAAATTAATTATGGCTTTTAATGACTTTGTTCATGTCATAAATACATACAGTGGTGCTTGGAAGTTTGCGAACCCTTTAGAATTTTCGATATTTCTGCATAAATATGACCTAAAACATCATCAGATTTTCACACAAGTCCTAAAAGTAGATAAAGAGAACTCAGTTAAACAAACGAGACAAAAATATTATACTTGGTCATTTATTTATTGAGGAAAATGAGCCAATATTACATATCTGTGAGTGGCAAAAGTATGTGAACCTCTAGGATTAGCAGTTAATTTGAAGGTGAAATTAGAGTCAGGTGTTTTCAATCAATGGGATGACAATCAGGTGTGAGTGGGCACCCTGTTTTATTTAAAGAACAGGGATCTATCAAAGTCTGATCTTCACAACACATGTTTGTGGAAGTGTATCATGGCATCAACCAAGGAGATTTCTGAGGACCTCAGAAAAAGCGTTGTTGATGCTCATCAGGCTGGAAAAGGTTAAAAAACCATCTCTAAAGAGTTTGGACTCCACCAATCCACAGTCAGACAGATTGTGTACAAATGGAGGAAATTCAAGCCCATTGTTACCCTCCCCAGGAGTGGTCGACCAACAAAGATCACTCCAAGAGCGAGGCATGTAATAGTCGGCGAGGTCACAAAGGACCCCAGGGTAACTTCTAAGCGACTGAAGGCCTCTCTGACACTGGCTAATGTTAATGTTCATGAGTCCACCATCAGAAGAACACTGAACAACAATGATGTGCATGACAGGGTTGCAAGGAGAAAGCCACTGCTCACCAAAAAGAATAGTGCTGCTCATTTTCAGTTTGCTAAAATCATGTGGACAAGCCAGAAGGCTATTGGAAAAATTTTTTGTGGACAGATGAGACCAAAATAGAACTTTTTGGTTTAAATGAGAAGTGTTATGTTTGGAGAAAGGAAAATACTACATTCCAGCATAAGAACCTTATCCCATCTGTGAAACATGGTGGTGGTAGTATCATGGTTTGGGCCTGTTTTGCTGCATCTGGGCCAGGACGGCTTGCCATCATTGATGGAACAATGAATTCTGAATTATACCAGCAAATTCTAAAGGAAAATGTCAGGACGTCTGTCCATGAACTGAATCTCAAGAGAAGGTGGGTCATGCAGCAAGACAACGACCCTAAGCACACAAGTCATTCTACCAAAGAATGGTTAAAGAAGAATAAAGTTAATGTTTTGGAATGGCCAAGTCAAAGTCCTGACCTTAATCCAATCGAAATGTTGTGGAAGGACCTGACGCGAGCAGTTCATGTGAGGAAACCCACCAACATCCCAGAGTTGAAGCTGTTCTGTACAGAGGAATGGGCTAAAATTCCTCCAAGCCAGTGTGCAGGACTGATCAAACAGTTACAGGAAACGTTTAGTTGCAGTTATTGCTGCACAAGGGGGTCACACCAGATACTGAAAACAAAGGTTCACATACTTTTGCCACTCACAGATGTGTAATGTTGGATCATTTTCCTCAACCAATAAATGACCAAGTATAATATTTTTATCTCATTTGTTTAACTGGGTTCTCTTTATCTACTTTTAGGACTTGTATGAACATCTGATGTTGTTTTAGGTCATATTTATGCAGAAATATAGAAAATTCTAAAGGGTTCACAAACTTTCAAGCACCACTGTAAGTATCCATCCATCCATGTACCCCCAAGAGGTCATTATTGGTCCTCAAGGTAACTATGTGTACCTTTTTAGAGCCAAAAATGTACGGATATGTTCCAAAGTAGTATATAAAGGGTACAAATACGTACCTTCGAGGATACTGCCCCAGTGACAAGCTGTTGTACCACTAAAGGTACAATAATGTACTTTATTTAGAGTGCAGTCACCAGGCCTCAACCTAATTCGGCACCTACTCGTAGATTTTGGTGATTGTGTTAGACAGTGCTCTTCACCAATATCATCAAAACACTAAGTGAGGAAATACTTCTTGGAAAAATGGTGTTCATCCCTCCGGTACCGTTCCAGAGATATGTGGAATCAACGCCAAAGTGCTTGGTGGCGCTTTTATGGTGGCTCATGGAGGCTCAAAACCTTACTAAGCCACTTCGTAGTTTTTTGTTTTGTTTTTGTATAGCACTTTAAACCCTAAGCGCACAGTGGTTTGTACAGAAATCGATGTCAATTTAGATCCCTTCTGTGCAAGCTAGTGGTGGCAGTTGCAAGAAAAGACTCCCTGAGGTGACTTGAGAGGAACCAGTCTCAAAAGTGAACCGCTTTCTTCTTTGTGTGACACCAGAGAGTGTGGTTATAAATCATTCCCCATCTTCAACAGTATACTATAAAGTCACTCAATTCTTCCAGCTTGTCCCACTTATGTGTGTGGGGTCGCTGCTATGTGTACCCTATTGATCCACATGTCATATTAATTGGAGCATAGTTTTATGCCAGATGTCCTTCCTGGGGCAACCCTCACATTTCCAGGCTTGGGAAAACAACCATTCAAACATAAACAATTTAGCGTAGCCAGTTAATCTGGCTGCATGTCTTTGGACAGTGGGGGAAACCGGAGCACCCAGAGGAAACCCGCACAGACACAGGGAGAAGATGCAAACTCCACACAGAAAGGCCCTCACCAACCACAAACCCAGAACCTTCTTGCTGTAAGGCAACAGTGCTAACCATTACACCACTGTCCTGCCCAACTATATACTATGAAGTCAAACAGTACCAAGTCCACTGAAGGGATATTCATTACAATCATGAACATGTGAACTGGAGTCCTAGAATAAGCACAAGAATGTCTTTCTGCTCAATTTTTAATAAACAAATGATAGCCCTCTTTTTAGATTATAGTTTCTTTATGCTATAAACACCGAGTGTCATGAGTAGAACGGTTGTTCTTTAACCCTTTGATGCAAAACATGGGTTAAAAGTGACCCGGCTGAGTTTTTATCTTCTATATCTTTGCAATAAATTAATTCCATCATTCAGTATTCAAGGTATTCCTCAATTAACTTCTTTTTGATCATCATACATCCTTATTTTATTTTTTCCTTTCTTACTTTTTGAATAAAAACCCTTTTTGTATCACTACCCTTCTAATGCACAACATGGGTCAAAAACGACCTGCATTCATTTTCCAGGTTATTTCATGTATGGCTGAGTGTTTCTATGATATACTTTTGAAATAAATTCATTTTGTCATTTACTTTTCCAAATATGCAGTAAATATCTTGTTTTTGTTTAGCACAAATCATCATTTTTATTTTTCCTTTCTTAAGTTATGAACAAGCACAGCTTTTGTAATTCTACATCAAGTTTACACACATGGGTCAGAACCGACCCGCATGCATTTACTCCAGCGTTTGGTGGGAACTGTGAATTGTGCTTGTGTCAGACATTTCACAGCTCAGCACAGCGCCCTTTGCCCATCTAATACATGTAAGTAATGATTTTCAATTGTTCTAACATTACCTTAGAAAAAAATTGATTATGTTTAGGTTCCCTTGAGAGTGAGTAGATTACTTGTCAGAAAGTTACAAGTAATTACTATTAGCTACCGAGCTGTTGACATATTCTACATTAGTTAGCTAATTTTATTGTAGTTGGCTTAGCTAACTACATAGTTAATAAATAAATAACTGGCCCCATTCACTGCTAAAGTAATTACTTGAAACAAATTATTATTATAGTATTAAGACATTTAATTTTAAATCACACTTGGATGACCCATGTGTAGTAATATAAAAATTATTTTTGTTCATAAAGTAGGAAAGAAAAAATTAAATTAATGATTTGTGGTAATTAAAAACAAGATATTTAAAGAATACTTGGAATATTCAATCTCATCTCATCTCATTATCAGTAGCCGCTTTATCCTGTTCTACAGGGTCGCAGGCGAGCTGGAGCCTATCCCAGCTGACTACGGGCGAAAGGCGGGGTACACCCTGGACAAGTCGCCAGGTCATCACAGGGCTGACACATAGACACAGACAACCATTCACACTCACATTCACACCTACGGTCAATTTAGAGTCACCAGTTAACCTAACCTGCATGTCTTTGGACTGTGGGGGAAACCGGAGCACCCGGAGGAAACCCACGCGGACACGGGGAGAACATGCAAACTCCACACAGAAAGGCCCTCATCGGCCGCAGGGCTCGAACCCGGACCCTCTTGCTGTGAGGCGACAGCGCTAACCACTACACCACCGTGCCGCCGGAATATTCAATCATAAAATAAATTGATTTCAAAAGACAGAGCAAAGAAAAACTCAGTCAGCATGAAATAACCTGGAAAATGAATGCGGGTCATTTTTGACCCATGTTGTGCATTAGAAGGGGTGTGCATATGTTTTGCATCAAAGGGTTAATGATGAATTTTGTCCTATTGGATTGTTTCACTTCAGGCAGGCAGTGATGGGGAGAGCATTGGGAATTGTCCCTTCTCCCAAAGACTCTTCATGATCCTATGGCTGAAAGGGGTGGTGTTCAATGTCACCACTGTTGATCTGAAAAGGTAATAATATGGTCATGAACATGGGTATATTTTGGGTGGTATAATGTCTGAGTGTTCATGTATAATCTGTTGTTGTCTGTCATTGCTCCTCAGGAAACCACCTGATCTACATAACCTGGCGCCTGGAACACACCCGCCTTTTCTCACCTTCAATGGTGAGGTGCGGACTGATGTCAACAAAATCGAAGAGTACCTAGAGGAGATGCTAGCACCTCCAAAGTGTGTAGTAAAAGCAGGGTTGGGCTTTTTTGTTGTTCTGCCTGTGCAAGTTCAATGCCACCTTACTGCCTCTGTTCTCTCAAGGTACCCGAAACTAGCGACAAAAAACAGGGAATCAAACACAGCAGGAAATGATATCTTCGCTAAGTTCTCTGCATACATAAAGAACACAAAGCCTGAGGCGAACACAAGTAAGTGGCACATTTTATGGTGATTCAGATGCCACTCGTGTTCAGGAAGTCCTCTCTGGACCAGTGTACACCTTTTCACCTTGCAGGTCTGCAGCGAGGGTTACTGAAGGCTCTGAAGAAACTAGATGACTTCCTTAACTCTCCTCTACCTGAAGAGATCGATGCAGATAGCATGGAGGAAGAGAAATGCTCCACACGTAAATACCTTGATGGCAATGAATTAACACTAGCAGACTGCAACCTTCTCCCAAAACTTCATGTAGTCAAGGTAAGACCTTTGATTTCAAAAGCCAGGAATAATGTTCCACTATTTTAAATTTTATACATTGTTTAAGCCCATTGGAGATTTCCCATTGAAGACATTCTCATTTCAAGGTTGTTTCTAAGAAATACCGTAACTTTGAGATACCATCAGAGTACAGTGGAGTGTGGCGCTATCTAAAGAACGCCTACGCACGGGACGAGTTCACGAACACGTGTGCAGCTGACAGAGAAATCGAACTGGCTTACCAGGACGTAGCCAGGCGGCTGGGCAGGTGAAATCTAGTTCAAGAGCTGATTTTTACTGACAAAAACTACAATGAGAGGTGACTTCTTTGTCATATGAACGTGTTTAATACATTTGATAAATAATGCATGACATTAACATTTTTTTTTCAGGGGGAATTTTTGAGTTAGCAACTTTATTGTGTGTGTTGCCTTGAGGACGCCATATTGGATTGGTCCTATAAATGCCCTAGATAGACTGTTGCCTGGTCTGATGCTGCCTGTGTACATTTTACATGTCGTTGTCGTTTTGCTCCCTGGGTGTAAATGGCACGAATCTGTCTAATCAGCAACTCTGTAATGGGCTTGAGAAAAGACTGTGCCACTAAACTAGTTCTATTATTAAAATCTCTGCAGCCTTCATTCTCCTGAAATGCACAAGGCAGCGTGTTTCATTTGCTTCCAGTTTGCAGTCAAATCACCAGAGTTAAATAAACCTATAGTGCTCTTTAGAATGCAGTTTAAATATGCACACATTATGCTATGGGGTGCCAAGTGTCACCGGGCCCATTTTGTGGACGAAATGGAGAAAATGAAGACGAAATTATAAAACACTGTGATGCCTTTCCTCCATGAAAGGCACACATCAGTTTTCATTGTGTCCACGAAATGATGAAGACAGTATGTCATTTCGTGTGTTTGAAATCTCATCTCATCTCATCTCATTATCTCTAGCCGCTTTATCCTTCTACAGGGTCGCAGGCAAGCTGGAGCCTATCTCAGCTGACTACGGGCGAAAGGCGGGGTACACCCTGGACAAGTCGCCAGGTCATCACAGGACTGACACATGGACATAAACAACCATTCACACTCACATTCACACCTACGGTCAATTTAGAGTCACCAGTTAACCTAACCTGCATGTCTTTGGACTGTGGGGGAAACCGGAGCACCCGGAGGAAACCCACGCGGACACGGGGAGAACATGCAAACTCCGCACAGAAAGGCCCTCGCCGGCCACGGGGCTCGAACCCGGACCTTCTTGCTGTGAGGCAACAGCGCTAACCACTACACCACCGTGCCGCCGTGTGTGAAATCACGAAATGCATTTTGTCAATCACGGAATGCATTCCCTATATCACGAAATTCATGGTGTCAATCACGACATATATTTCGTCCACAGAACGCATTCTGGACATCACAACATGTATTTCGTCCACGGAATGCATAAGATGCATCACGAAATGAATTTCGTCAATGACAGAGCGCATTTCGTCCATCACAAAATGCATTTTGTCCCACGAAACACATTCTGTGATGGACGAAATGCATTTCGTGATTTCACACACACGAAATGACATACTGTCTTCATCATTTCGTGGACACAATGAAAATTGATGTGTGCATTTCATGGACGAAAGGCATCACGGTGTTTTATAATTTCGTCTTCGTTTTCTCCATTTCGTCGGACGAAATGCATTTCGTCCACGAAATGGGCCCGGTGACACTTGGCACCCCATATTATGCATCATCAACTGAATACTATAGAATTTAATTCTGCACTGAATCTATTATAGCTATGATCTTGTCATTATCTTCGATCAAGAGTTTTGTGCAGTTTGGTTCCTTCTGTATTCTGTGAACCTGTTAAAATACATCACATGCAACAACATGTTCTTAGCATATTTATTATAAAACTGCTATACACTTAACTGTTTGATTACAGGGCCGGTCCCACAATACCAATAACTATAACTACAACTATAACGATAACTATAAATAAATCGGTCCCCTGCCGTTTATATGGTTTGTGGTCACACTAGACCGATAACGAAACCTATACTTCGTTTGCAACCACGTGACCAAAACTGCTTGCATCATTGACTGCCGCCATGTTGGAGGATATACTATACACACACATACACAGTGGAAAGAGTACAGACTGGAAGGTACATTTAGAAGCTTGTAGTCATTTCTCAAATCTATTTTAAAAGCAATCATTTTGACTGCTTCAAAAGAGAGGTATCTAATGCCGCTTTTCCACTACCAACGCGGTTGAGTTGGGCTGAGTCGAGCTGAGTGGGGCTGTTGGGGTTGCATTTCGACTACAACCACGCTGAACCGTGCTGGCTGGAAGTGGGTGGACACATTGGGTGGAGTTAGCGAAAGTGGGTGGACGTCACGTGATGTCGTTAGGCGGCGCAAACAGTGACATCAGTGATCTTTTAAGCGGTAGTCTCACGACCCTGATAGTAAACAATAAACATGGAGGACATGGAGTCGTTAGTGTTGCTGGTCTTGGTGCTGTAGCTTGTTGTCGGTGACAGCGCCAACAGATACTGGCAAGAGCGTATAGATGAGGCGAGGCGCATAAGGCTTCATAATTCTCGTAATTCGTAATTCTTCTTCTTCCAGGTTTACAGTGTTTACAGATCCCAGCGTGCTCGCGGGGCGTGTGTGGACATGTGAGGACACTCCTCCTAACCAATCAGTGCACAGGGGAGTGTCTCCTCACGCCCCTAGCCCCACTCGGCTCGGTTTGGCTCACTTCAGCCCCACTCCAAAACCGTGCGAGTTTTGGGTGCTGAGTAAGGCTGAAGCAAGCTGAGTTGTGCTGCTCTGAGGTAGTCGAAACGCGAGCCGTGTTGGGCTGAAGTGAGCTGAAAAAGAGTAGTGGAAAAGGGCCATAATACACTATATAACATATTTATTTATAAAAGAGCAGAGATGGCGGCAGGAAGTTTTGGATGAGGGGGCGACGTGTCATGGGCCAAAGGTGCGCCAAATCTAGGGGGTTCCGGGGCATTTTTTTCTATATGAAACAGAACCGATTTTACTATAACGTAATTACGTCTACTTAGTATTGTTGAGAGGATAACACCCTCTTACCATGGGTTTGGTACTTTCTACTGTGTTTACATGTGAGTAAATACACATACAATGTTCAAATGTACCTTGCTTAATTGAAGGAACCAAAGTAGCGCATTCTCTCGTCATTGAAAGACGGGAACGCAGAAGCAATAGGGGTCAAGTCCATGGTGTCCACGACATCTTTATGTGCATGTAGCAGTGTAAGTCGTTGTTCAGCCATCGAAGACTTACGGTATGTCAACACCCTTTTCAAGGTGGAGAAAGCTCTTTCAGATGTTGCAGATGCCTCCGGGGCGCCGGGATGAAGGGACGCAGTGGGATTTAATAAGGGAAAACAAAGGCGCTCAGCGGGCTGTTTATTCACACTACTCTCTCCTTTCCTTCCTTATAAATAGTCAAAGGACTCCCATCATAACCCCCCCTAAAATTATTAAAACATAATTTTTTGGGGGTGGGGGACCGCCCTGCCCACCCTCTGCCGCCTGCCCTCTGCCGCCGCCACTGAAAAGCACTCACCGGGCGAGGAGGCTGCAGTATTTGAGGTAGGGGATTGACATGAATCTTGTTCGATTGACTCTGTGATCATTTGGGAAGATTCTTCAATAATTTTGCACTTCTTTCTGCGCTCTGTAGGCCTAGCATTTCGAGCTACCTCTTTAGTAGCTACCATCTTTGATTTTGTTGTGGCCCGTATTTTGTGTTGGAGCCCAGTCTGGATCCGGAAAATTGGAGAGATCAGCTGGTTTCCCTAATGGAAAGAAAAAGCAAAATAAAAGCAGCAGCATCAAAAATGATATACAGCTCTTCTTAAAATGAAATAATCGTAGAAGCCTTTGATTGTCAGCTCACGCACTCGATGATCACAGCTTTGTCACATTTCACAGTGGCGAGTTTCTGCATGAGCAGGCTGTTAAACGATCCAATATCTCTTATATACTGCCATCTTTCTTTCATTAATAACTAGCTAGTTCGTAGGTCGTACCATTGATAAAATGTTCACTGCAGACTCGTGTGGTTTTTGCTTTCTCACATCACTTAGATCAGCCCGGTTTATGTTGGACAGCCACTGATGTCTACGCTCCATAGACAACTCTCTTGTTTTATCTCTGTGATTATTTATAATTGCTGGAATTCTAAAGAACTTACTCGTGCATCTCAAAAAATTAGAATACCATGAAAAAGTTCCTTTTTTTCATAATTTAATTCAAAAAGGTAAACTTTAATATATTCTATATTCATTACATGTAAAGTGAAATATTTAAAGCCTTTTTTGTTTTAATTTTGATGATTATGGCTTATAGCTCATGAAAATCAGAAATCCAGTATCTCAAATTATTAGAATATTCCCTAAGATCAATCAAAAAAAGGATTTACAATACAGAAATGTCCAACTTCTGAAAAGTATATTCATTTATACACTCAATACTTGGTTGGGGCTCCTTTACCATGAATTACTGTATCAATGCGGTGTGGCATGGAGGTGATCAGTCTGTGGCACTGCTGAGGTGTTATTGAAGCCCAGGTTGCTTTGATAGTGGCCTTCAGCGTATCTGTATTTTTGGGTCGGGTGTTTCTCATCTTCCTCTTGACAATACCCCATAGATTCTCTATGGGGTTCAGGTCAGGCAAGTTGGCTGGCCAATCAAACACACTAATATCATGGTCAGCAAACCATTTGGTAGTAGTTTTGGCACTGTGGGTAGGTGCTAAGTCCTGCTGGAAAAGGAAATCAGCATCTCCAAAAAGCTCATCAGCAGATGGAAGCATGAAGTGCTCTAAAATCTCCTGGTAGATGGCTGTGTTGACTTTGGACTTGATAAAATACAGTGGACCAACACCAGCAGATGACATGGCACCCCAAATCATCACAGACTGTGGAAACTTCACACTGGGCTTCAAACACCTTGGATTCTGTGCCTCTCCACTCTTCCTCCAGACTCTAGAACCGTCATTTCCAAATTAAATGCAAAATGTACTTTCATCTGAAAAGAGGACTTAGTTTGGACCACTGAGCAACAGTCCATTTCTTTCTCTCCTGAGCCCAGATAAGACACTTCTGACATTGTCTCTGGCTCAGGAGTAGTTTGATATTAGGAATGCAAAAGTTATATCCCCTTTCTTGAAGATGTCTGTTCGTGATGGGTCTTGATACACTGACACCAGCCTCAGTCCACTCCTTGTGAAGCTCTCCCAAGTTCTTGAATCAACTTTTCTTGACAATCCTCTCAAGACTGCGGCCATCCCTGTTGCTTGTGCACCTTTTCCAGCCACCCTTTTCAGCAGTGACCTTTTGTGGCTTACCCTCCTTGTGGAGGGCATCAGTGATCATCTTCTGGACAACAGTCAAGTCAGCAGTCTTCCCCATGATTGTGGTTGTGTGTACTGAACTAGACCGAGAGATACACTGTGTTCATACTGTTTTACTCAAACTCGAAATGAAATATTCTAATATTTTGCGATGGTTTTTTTTTATGTTTTTGTACTGTATGCCATACTGATTAAAATTAAAATAGAAAAATGCTTGAAACATTTTAGTTTATGTGTAATGAGTCTATACATTTTCACTTTCTTAAATAACTCATGGAAAATATTGAACTTTTTCACAATATTCTAATTTTTTGAGATGCACTAGTATAAGTCCCCTTGTCTCGAATAGAGTTGTGCCCGCGTCCAATTACAGCACAAAGATTAGGCATAGCAAAGAAACACAAGGAATTCTTGAGCGCAACAACCTCTCGAGCATATCTTCTATAGTAAACGTGCGCCGCGTGAGTTTGTGCATATCCTCCAACATGGCCACCTTCCAGTGCAAAGCCTCATGCATAATTAGCTATGATGTCACATGGAAACAAAGAATAGCCCAGGCCTGGGTTTATCCATATCGATGAGATTGCTTCTGGAACGATTTTTCCAGACCTGGGCCTGATCCAATAAAACATCTGACCAATCAGGTAATTGTTTACGTGTAACGTTGTCTGAGCACATGGTATTTTTCCACGGGCATCTTTGCATCATGAAGTCATGGAATACAAATTCACTGAAAATAAAAAATATAATACAAAGCACGGATCTTTCATTCACGGCTATGTGATTTTCCATGAAATATCAATAGCAAATTACTAAAGTAAACATATAAATGCAGGTAAGATATTTTAATTATGAAGCTCGGCAAACCAAACATTTAATTGTTTTAGACTTCTTAATTTTTTATCCACGATACATCATCTGTATGAAATCGGTAACCAATCTGTAATATACTGAAACGTCCGTGACCAATCCGTAAATTATTAGCATCTGTGATTCATCTGTATTAAAATCCGTAACCACTCAATATTTTGTATCCTTTATTATATTTCTATAATCCGTGACCTATCCGTATTATATCAACCATTGGAGTATGTACATGGGTTGTTTTGAAGTCCAACCTGTACAGTATGACCCGGAATAATGTGCTACTACTTGGAAAAAACTTCCATGACTGTTCCTACAGTGGTGCTTGAAAGTTTGTGAACCCTTTAGAATTTTCTATATTTCTGCATAAATATGACCTAAAACATCATCAGATTTTCACACAAGTCCTAAAAGTAGACAAAGAGAACCCAGTTTAAAAAATGAGACAAAAATATTATACTTGGTCATTTATTAATTGAGGAAAATAAACCAATATTGCATATATGTGAGTGGTAAAAGTATGTGAACCTTTGCTTTCAGTATCTGGTGTGACCCCCTTGTGCAGCAATAACTGCAACTAAACGTTTGCGGTAACTGTTGATCAGTCCTGCACACCGGCTTGGAGGAATTTTAGCCCATTCCTCCGTACAGAACAGCTTCAACTCTGGGATGTTGGTGGGTTTCCTCACATGAACTGCTCACTTCAGGTCCTTCCACAGCATTTCGATTGGATTAAAGTCAAGACTTTGACTTGGCCATTCCAGAACATTAACTTTTTATTCTTTTTTAACCATTCTTTGGTAGAACGACTTGTGTGCTTAGGGTCATTGTCTTGCTGCATGACCCACCTTCTCTTGAGATTCAATTCATGGACAGATGTCCTGACATTTTCCTTTAGAATTTGCTGGCATAATTCAGAATTCATTGTTCCATCAATGATGGCAAGCCGTCCTGGCCCAGATGCAGCAAAACAGGCCCAAACCATGATACTACCACCACCATGTTTCACAGATGGGATAAGGTTCTTATGCTGGAATGCAGTGTTTTCCCTTCTCCAAACATAATGCTTCTCATTTAAATCAAAAAGTTCTATTTTGGTCTCATCTGTCCACAAAACATTTTTCCAATAGCCTTCTGGCTTGTCCATGTGATCTTTAGCAAACTACAGATGAGCAACAATGTTCTTTTTGGACAGCAGTGGCTTTCTCCTTGCAATCCTGCCATGCACACCATAGTTGTTCAGTGTTCTCCTGATGATGGACTCATGAACATTAACATTAGCCAACATGAGAGAGGCCTTCAGTTGCTTAGAAGTTACCATGGGGTCCTTTGTGACCTCGCTGACTATTACATGCCTTGCTCTTGGAGTGATCTTTGTTGGTCGACCACTCCTGGGGAGGGTAACAATGGTCTTGAATTTCCTCCATTTGTATACAATCTGTCTGACTGTGGATTGGTGGAGTCCAAACTCTTTAGAGATGGTTTTGTAACCTTTTCCAGCCTGATGAGCATCAACAACGCTTTTTCTGAGGTCCTCAGAAATCTCCTTTGTTCGTGCCATGATACACTTCCACAAACATGTGTTGTGAAGATCAGACTTTGATAGATCCCTGTTCTTTAAATAAAACAGGGTGCCCACTCACACCTGATTGTCATCCCATTGATTGAAAACACCTGACTCTAATTTCACCTTCAAATTAACTGCTCATCCTAGAGGTTCACATACTCTTGCCACTCACAGATATGTAATATTGGCTCATTTTCCTCAATAAATATATGACCAAGTATAATATTTTTGTCTCGTTTGTTTAACTGGGTTCTCTTTATCTACTTTAAAGACTTGTGTGAAAATCTGATGATGTTTTAGGTCATATTTATGCAGAAATATAGAAAATTCTAAAGGGTTCGCAAACTTTCAAGCAGCACTGTAAGTTGCATGCATTTATTTACCTGAATGTCAGGACCAACTGATATTATAGTCGGGATTATAGCTGTGGTGTGACTGCCCCAGACTGGAACTAAACTCAGGCAGATGGATAGTCAGAGTTGGAGTTATAGGTATAGTTATCGGTGTTGTAGGAGCGGGCCCACTGTATGTGCTGACATTTTATGTTTATTTGAGAACAGTATTGTATGTTGAGATTGAACTTCAGTAAGCCACAAACATATCCATTCCCTGCACTCCTTGTGATGATCAGTGCAGAGGCTAATCTACATTACAGGAGCTGTCAGAGGTTCTAGTGAACAAACCACGCCATCTTGTGATAAAGCAGGAGAAGTCAAAAAAGCGATGGCACACTCTAACAACGTCCACCATCAAGTGCAAAAGTTTGCATACTCTTAAAGCAAAGGAATGGAACGAACAGTTCCACAGACATTTCTTCATTATGACAATGAATATAAATGTTATTAAATCTCTGCCAGTTCTGCAAACGTTTGCCCTCAAATCACTCTCAAAGGTTTTGCATCAATGTTCTATTTAATTCACCGAAGCCATTTTATGTGATTCTACACTGTAGCTAAAATATTGACATGGCATTGTAATTATTGTTAGTCTTATTAATAATGATATAACTGCTCATGTACAATGTCCCAATTTATTTGTTAATGAATTTTTGGATAGATCTTGTATATTTCTATCCTCTGCTATATGCCACAGTGGTTGTACTGAAATCTCTTCTAATGGCAAATAAATCTATTTTTTATAATGTTGTTTTGCATTATATATTTATTGTATTATATATACAGTGCTGGGCGGCACGGTGGTGTAGTGGTTAGCGCTGTCGCCTCACAGCAAGAAGGTCCTGGGTTCGAGCCCCATGGCTGGCGAGGGCCTTTCTGTGCGGAGTTTGCATGTTCTCCCCGTGTCCACGTGGGTTTCCTCCGGGTGCTCCGGTTTCCCCCACAGTCCAAAGACATGCAGGTTAGGTTAACTGGTGACTCTAAATTGACCGTAGGTGTGAATATGAGTGTGAATGGTTGTCTGTGTCTATGTGTCAGCCCTGTGATGACCTGGCGACTTGTCCAGGGTGTACCCCGCCTTTCGCCCGTAGTCAGCTGGGATAGGCTCCAGCTTGCCTGCGACCCTGTAGAACAGGATAAAGCGGCTAGAGATAATGAGATGAGATGAGATATACAGTGCTGAGCGTAAATGAGTACACCCCCTTTGAAAAGTAGCATTTTAAACAATATCTCAATGAACACAAACAATTTCCAAAATGTTGACAAGACACAGTTTAATATAACATCTGTTTAACTTATAACGTGAAAGTAAGGTTAATAATATAAACTTAGATTACACATTTTTTCAGTTTTACTCAAATTAGGGTGGTGCAAAAATGAGTACAACCCACAACAAAAACTACTACATCTAGTACTTTGTATGGCCTCCATGATTTTTAATGACGGCACCAAGTTTCTAGGCATGGAATGAACAAGTTGGCGACATTTTGCAACATCAATCTTTTTCCATTCTTCAGCAATGACCTCTTTTAGTGGCTGGATGGAGAGTGATGCTCAACTTGTCTCTTCAGAATTCCCCACAGGTGTTCGATTGGGTTCAGATCAGGAGACATACTTGGCCACTGAATCACTTTCACTCTGTTCTTCTTCAGAAATCCAACAGTGGGCTTAGATGTGTGTTTAGTCATGTTGGACAAGTGCACAACGAGCAAGGGCACGGAGTGATGGTAGCATCTTCTCTTTCAGTATAGAGCAATACATCTGTGAATTCATGATGCCATCAATGAAATGCAGCTCCCCGACACCAGCAGCACTCATGCAGCCCCACATAAGGGCACTGCCACCACCATGTTTCACTGTAGGCACCATGCATTTTTCTTTGTATTCCTCACCTTTGCGACGCCATACAGTTTTGAAGCCATCAGTTCCAAAAACATTCATCTTGGTCTCATCACTCCAGAGTATAGAGTCCCAGTAGTCTTCATCTTTGTCAGCATGGGCCCTGGCAAACTCTAGGCGGGCTTTTTTGTGCCTGGGCTTTAGGAGAGGCTTCTTTCTTGGACGGCATCCATGCATGCCATTCCTCTGCAGTGTACGCCATATTGTGTCACGGGAAATAGTCACTCCAGTTTGGCTTTCTATTTCTTTAGATAACTGCAGTGAACTTGCATGCCGATTTTCTTCAACGCTTCTCATCAGAAGATGCTCCTGTCGAGGTGTTAACTTCCGTGGATGACCTGGACGTCTCTGTGAGATGGTTGCACTTCCATCTTTCTTAAATTTTTGTACTACTTTTGCTACAGTATTCTGACTGATAAGTAAAGCTTTGCTGATCTTCTTGTAGCCTTCACCTTTGTGGTGTAAAGAAATTATTTTCTTTGGGGAATTCTGAAGAAGACTTGAAGACTTGGTGCTGTCATTAAAAATCATGGCATACAAAGTACTAGATGTAGTAGTTTTTGTTGTGGGGTGTACTCCTTTTTGCACCACCCTAATTTGAATAAAACTGAAAAAGTTATATTATTAACCTTACTTTCACGTTATACTGTAAGTTAAACAGATGTTATATTAAATTTTGTCTTTTCAACATTTTGGAAATTGTTTGTGTTCATTGAGATATTGTTTAAAATGTTACTTTTCAAAGGGGGTGTACTCATTTACGCTGAGTACTCTATATACGGGTATATTTATCCACATTCACCAGATATGAGCAATCGTGCGCTCTGATTGGCTACTCTACTACTAGGATATCAGCTAATATGGACCCTTTTCACGTGACGTCACGACAAACGCGGCCGCCATTTTGGACATGTACTACCAGTAGTTTACCACAGCCAACACTGAGGAACGGCAGCAAAGAAAGTTTTTACTTTCAGCAAGACTTCCATCATGCCACTATATTGTTGTGCACCTGGATGTAGTAACCATCAACAAACAAGGCAAGGTTTATCATTTTATCGGATCCCGACGGAGAAGATGGTTAGCGGCCATTAACAGATTGGCAGCCCTCGGCATACCAATGCTTGTGTAGTGACCACTTTGTTGGAGGTAAGACGAATAAAATTAGCCAGAAAAGGCATTACATTGCTGTTAACATTCTGTGGCGGCGAGCGTGTAACCAAATAGGTTAAAATAACCCATTGTAACCTCTTTGTTCTTCTGTAGTAGCTATTGTTGACTAGCTAATGTCAACAAGTAGCTGGTATGTTACTGTAGCAATGTTTACGTTCAGTCATTTGGATGACTGTTAAAACCTTTCAGTCTCAAGTTTTTCCTTTACTGTATTTACTAGTTTACTGTAATTATGATCCGGCAGCTATTTACACCGGATCCAGTGTAAATAGCTGCCGGAGCCAACGTCCGAGGTTCCGGAGCACGCTCCGGCTTGCTCCCCCTCAAATTAAGCAGCGTGCTCCGGCTTGCTCCCGGAGTGCTCCGGCTGAGGTTCCGGAGTGCGCTCCGGCCGAGGTTCCCCTCAAATTAAGCAGCGCGCTCCGGCTTGCTCCCGGAGTGCTCCGGCCGAGGTTCCGGAGTGCGCTCCGGCCGAGGTTCCCCTCAAATTAAGCAGCGCGCTCCGGCTTGCTCCCGGAGTGCTCCGGCCGAGGTTCCGGAGTGCGCTCCAGCCGAGGTTCCCCTCAAATTAAGCAGCGTGCACCGGCTTGCTCCCGGAGTGCTCCGGCTGAGGTTCCGGAGTGCGCTCCGGCCGAGGTTCCCCTCAAATTAAGCAGTGCGTTCCGGCTTGCTCCCGGAGTGCTCCGGCCGAGGTTCCGGAGCGCTCTCCAGCCGAGGTTCCCCTCAAATTAAGCAGCGCGCTCCGGCTTGCTCCGGAGCAAGCCGGAGCGCGCTGCTTAATTTGAGGGGGAGCAAGCCGGCGCGCGCTCCGGAACCTCGGCCGGAGCACTCCTGGAGCAAGCCGGAGCGCGCTCCGGAACCTCGGCCGGAGCACTCCTGGAGCAAGCCGGAGCGTGCTCCGGAACCTCGGACGTTGGCGTGTATGTGTATGGCGATGGGTTTTTAACGACATAGGTATACAGATCATGTGGGCCGAAGTCAGGTAAAGACGAGGGCTTCGTGTACTTCCGTACGTCAGTGAACGATCCTGGTGGAAGCAGGTAAACGTCGTTCTCTAAGCCTGCTAACCTCAATTTTTGCAAATACCTCTCCCTCTGCTCGCCCTGTAAATGCCGTACGTCGCTGGATAGTGAAGGTGTTTTCTGCATCTCGCTCCTTTTTCTTTTATGTTTTTCGTTTGTCGCCTTCCTCGCATTCAAACTGATTCGAGCCGAAGTCCACTACATGTCCAAAATGGCGGTCGCGTTTACGAAGGTCACGTGACTGAAAAGGGTCTATACCGTGAGCAGAGAAAAACAAAATGCCGGCGCGTGTTGCTGAACCAACCAAGGAGGAAACAGAAACTCTACTCGAAAACAAAAACCCAAAAAATACAAAACAAAGGCAACAAAATATGGAATAAAAGTATTTGATGGTAAGAACATATCTTTTTTATTTTTCAAGAATTATTATTATTATTATTATTATTATTATAGCATTTTTCACAAATTGCTCCTGTCATTTCGCTGGTTTGTTTACATTCTTAGTGGAAATGATTTTGTCGGACGTTTTGTGTAAAGTTTTTATTTATCGAATTTGCAAAAGGTAAAAATAAAAATGTACGATTCGATTTCATGGAATAGCTGTTAAATATAGTGTAATGATATATGTATATAAATATCGTGTAATAGCAATACTTCAACATTTTCCATCATACAGTGTGCATGAACATAAAGTGCTAGCAGTATTTAATCAATTGTTTAGGCAAATTTAACTTCAATTAATAAGTAAGCAAAAAGTTTTGACACCAATAGCCTGTACCTGTCCTCACGGACACTACCGTGTGCATGAAAATTCCCTGCCACACCGTCACATTGCTCTCCTGCTCTCCGTGTCAGACTTGGTTGACAACAGAATAACACACACTGCAGTGTAATATGTGGATGAATATCACACTGGTGGAGATCTGGGTGAAACCGGAGAGGTGTTCCTCAGCTACGGCTGCATGGCCTGGGGCTGCTCAGCCTCCTGGGCTTTAATTATTGCACTTCCTGTGGAGGAAGCCCTTTCACCAGCTCAGGCCTGTCCAGCCTGTTTCTTTCACTGGAAATTCAAACCATCTGTATATACGTCTACAATCTTTTTTGGCCACTGGTGGTAGGGGGGCTGTCAAACATGCACCTCACTCCTTCCTTGATTACTTAAGCAAGCTTTGCGGCATTCAGGATGATAAAATGTCTTGCCTTGAGCACACGGGTCCAGACATTCAGTTTGTTACACCACACATATCATCATGTCCCTTCAGGCTCTCGATGGAACATAATGAAGAGAGACACTTCAGTAATACATCTGTGGTGCATTTGATGTCTTTTATTCCTTCTTTTCAGTATTACGTGTAGCAATTGAGGACTGACCTGAAACCAGAAGTGGCAGAAGAAGAGATGCCAGGCATAAAATCCTTATTCAAATTATACTCTTCTAAACTGTTATAAAAAAAAAAAATACAGCTTCAAATCATGTACTCAAGGAAAGATCAAATGCACAAACCTTTGTAGTTACTAAGTAAAAGTACAAGAAAGAATGACAAAATATAAAGAAATTACTTTAAAAATCATTAAATTACAAATGACATTTGTCACTTTTCACATATCAAAACATCAGCTAAAAACAGCAAGCAAAAGCTAAACCCCAAATATTAGCTAGCATGCTACTAACATTGACAATGCAGTATAATTAATAGTTATTCCAAGAAATCGAGTCGTACATGAGCTGATAGCTGATGAGGCGCGTAGCACCGAGTCGGCTATAAGCCATGTACAATGAGACTGAGTGGAATAACTGTTTTATTCTATCCACATTCAATGGATTTTGGGAAACAGAGCACTTTTATTTATTTATTTATTTATTTATTTTGCAAATTTGATAAATAAAAACTTCATACAAAATAATTTCCACTTAGAATGTAAACAAACTGGTGAATTGACTGTAGCAATTTGTGAAAAATGCTATGATAAAAATTGTTGAAAAATAAAGATATATTCTTACCGTCAAATATTTTTATTCCATATTTTGTTGCTTTTTACCTCCGCCAAGGAGGTTATGTTTTCGGTAGCGTTGGTTTGTTTGTTTGTTTGTTGGTTTGTCTGTTAGCAACATTACGGAAAAAGTAATGAACGGATTGCTCTGAAATTTTTTCCAGAGGTGTGACTGGGCACAAGTAACAATCCATTAAATTTTGGCGGTGATCCGGATCGCCATCTGGATCTCGGAATTTTTTAAAGGATTCTTGGCGGAGGTCTGCGCTCTCCGAGTGCTTTTCTAGTTTTTTCTCTTTTTTTTTGCAGTTTTCTTCTTCTTCTTCTTCAGGTTTTTTTTTTGGTGGTTGGCAAACCAACTCATCTCATCTCATCTAATTATCTCTAGCCGCTTTATCCTGTTCTACAGGGTCGCAGGCAAGCTGGAGCCTATCCCAGCTGACTACGGGCGAAAGGCGGGGTACACCCTGGACAAGTCGCCAGGTCATCACAGGGCTGACACATAGACACAGACAACCATTCACACTCACATTCACACCTACGGTCAATTTAGAGTCACCAGTTAACCTAACCTGCATGTCTTTGGACTGTGGGGGAAACCGGAGCACCCGGAGGAAACCCACGCGGACACGGGAGAACATGCAAACTCCACACAGAAAGGCCCTCGTCAGCCACAGGGCTCGAACCCAGACCTTCTTGCTGTGAGGTGACAGCGCTAACCACTACACCACCGTGCCGCCCGGCAAACCAACTTAAAGGTGCATTAGCGCCACCGACTGGGCTGGAGTGTGGAACAGGCGATATTGGAGGAAAAAACACTATATTCTTCTAGCTATTTTTAATTTTTTCTTACCTTTATTTAACCAAGAAAGACTCCTTGAGATTAAAAATCTCTTTTACAAGAACGTCCTGGCCATGGTTATTATTTCTGTTTCTTTTCAATACTTGATAAAAATTTTTGAGGTTTTGTTACCTCACCCACAACAGAGTAAGCAGTGCGAGGTATTGTAATCAGTGCAGTTTGTTTCTTTGTGTGTCAAATCAAATCAAATCAAGTTTATTTGTATAGCGCTTTTAACAATAAACATTGTCGCAAAGCAGCTTTACAGAATTTGAACGACTTAAAACATGAGCTAATTTTATCCCTAATCTATCCCCAATGAGCAAGCCTGTGGCGACGGTGGCAAGGAAAAACTCCCTCAGACGACATGAGGAAGAAACCTCGAGAGGAACCAGACTCAAAAGGGAACCCATCCTCATTTGGGCAACAACAGACAGCCTGACTATAATATTAACAGTTTTAACAGGTATAACCCTCAACTGTCCTCATGGGGCCGTCCTTCACAGGAGCGGTGCGATAAAACTCTGACCAGACACAGGGCACCAGGATGGATCAAGCAGGTCCGAGGGGCAGAAGAGGCCAGCATCTCAATCCCAGGATCAACATGTAACTCAGAGGGACAGACTGGGGGGGGAAGAGAATGTGTGTCACCAATGTGTGTCTGTCTGTTAACAATCTAGTATCTAGACGGTTGCACCGATTAACTTCAAATTTTCAGGGTAGGTGGGCAATGGTCCGTAGATTACCTGATTAAATTTTGGGGGTAATCGGGTCAAGGTGAAGGTCAACCTTTTGGTCAAAATAATATTTTTCCATTATAACTCAAAAACGGTTGCCGATAGACAGATGTTTACTACTATGAGCATATAGGAACTCCCATATGGCCTTTCATTTGGCACCATGATCTATGACCTTGAGTGACTTTGAAAGGTCAAACTCAAGGTCACAGATTTTCAGAGGGCTGTAACTTGAAAACGGTTGATGGTAGATAGATATTTACCATTATCAACTTATAGGAAGTGCCATATGGGCTTTCATTTGGCACCATGATCTTTGACCTTGAAAGGTCAAACTGAAGGTCATGGGTTTTCAAAGGGCTATAACTTTAAAATGATTCATGAGAGCCAGGTGTTTACCATTATCAACATATAAGAAGTCCCATATGGGCTTTCAGTTGCATGCCTTGAATGACTTTGAAATGTCAAACTCACGGTCATGGATTTTCATAGGACTATAACCTGACAGCTGATGATTGAGAAATATTACCATTATCAAGGTATAAAATAAGTGCTGCTGGGTGAGGCTTGTTTTGCCTGGCAACACTTGTTTTCGAGTAGATTTTATTTCATCCTCGGTTGGTTCAGCAACACGCACCGCCATTTTGTTTTTCACTACTCATGGTATATGAGCTGATAGCCTAGTAGTAGAGTAGCCAATCAGAGCATGTGATTTCTCATATCCAGTGAATGTGGCTAGAATAATACTCATTTTAATATGTGAATAATGCTAATAGCTAGCTATCTTTAATACAAATTGGGTAGATAAATGTAAAACAGCTAACAACAGAGCAAAAAGTATTAGGTCACTTACCACAGAGTGTGTAGCGTCATTAGTGTCACTTAACTATCATTGTCCAAATAGCCTTGTAATAACTCCATCAATGGATCTGCTCGAAGTAGTCTTGCAAGAAAAAAAAAAAAGGCAGCTGGTGGTTTCCAAAAATATTCCAGTTATTTTAGATCAATGTATGTTTTTGAAATTTAAGTGAAAAGTACAGAATTTTCTTGTGAAATGTAGTGATGTAAAGTCATTATGAGACAAATAAGTCACTATTGCTCACTAACTATAGCCCACATCTTTCTACTGGTTTGTGCTTTAACATTCATCATTATCATGGAAGATTTCCTGCTTCACAGTCAGGGAATTTTCACGATATTGAATGAGAGGCTTAAAAATGTAATACTACCTAGCCAGCTTTATTTTTCTTTCTTTCTTTCAAACCAAACAAAACATACAGTTCTGCCATTTTTCCCTCTCTGTAATTTGTACTTTGATGGGATAATGTGTGCTTAGTCTGTTTACTTCTAGTTTACGCCTGTTATCTCACATGCACCTTCTCAGTCACTGCTGTCTTAATGATGTGTTATGGATGTGTCAGTGAAGCTGACTTAGATGAATTTGCCTCAGTGCACACAAAACCTTGGAGGCATTCACTAAGTGTAATCATTTCACATGGTTGTCACTGATAGGCTACATGAATATACAGTCTGGGCTAGAAAAAATCAGCCCCAGCATCTAATTCCTACCATTATGTGTTTTCTGTTTACTTCTGACCATATGGAGTGTTGTTCTCATCTCATCTCATTATCTGTAGCCGCTTTATCCTGTTCTACAGGGTCGCAGGCAAGCTGGAGCCTATCCCAGCTGACTACGGGCGAAAGGCGGGGTACACCCTGGACAAGTCGCCAGGTCATCACAGGGCTGACACATAGACACAGACAACCATTCACACTCACATTCACACCTACGGTCAATTTAGAGTCACCAGTTAACCTAACCTGCATGTCTTTGGACTGTGGGGGAAACCGGAGCACCCGGAGGAAACCCACACGGACACGGGGAGAACATGCAAACTCCGCACAGAAAGGCCCTCGCCGGCCATGGGGCTCGAACCCGGACCTTCTTGCTGTGAGGCGACAGTGCTAACCACTACACCACCGTGCCGCCTGGAGTGTTGTTGCTTACAAAAAATCTATATAATAAGCGGCAAAGTTTGTTTGTTTGTTTGTCTTGAACTAATCCTGCCATTTCTCGATGGATTTTCATCAAATTTGGCAAGTAGGTCTGGGGAATAACCCAGAATTTTGCAGATATAAACAAAATTCATGTACAGGCCCCTGGTGGGCCCCTGGGTGGTGGATGTTTGGATTTTTGTTTGTCATGGGTTAACATCACCATTCCTCGACGGATCTTCACCAAATTTGACATGGAAGTCTGGAGGCAACCCAGAATTTTCCAAAACCCTGGCAACACCAGGTAACCCGCTAGTAATATATAATCCACTTTAAAACATTAGCTAACATGAAATAAGATGATGTCGAAAATTGTTGGATGGCAAAAATTGAGCTTTATTTTTTATATACATTTTCCCTGAAAGCCTACAGCCCAATCACAGTCATGCTTATATTCAGTACAATGGCACTTTTGCTCATATGATATTGTTTAAATGTACCTTTATGGAAGAAAACTTGCATTCCCATAGCCATGATTAGTTATATGGCTGAGGAGAAAACAACCCAGATAGCAGAGGGTCGTTGATTCGACGTGGAATCATCGGCATGTTCTTCGACCTATACGCCGTCAAATCACCGTCGATCACCGACGTTGATTTAACACCGCTTTGCTCATACGAGTTTCCGTTGAAACGATGTTGAAAAGTGGCTGGTGGTCGACAGAGAATAGACCCCCTTTCACCCTTTATTCAACTACGTATTTCGGTTGATTTATAGTTGAATTTTCGGCGATGATTCATCCAACTTTACTTCCTGTTTTATGTACAACAGGAAGGCTACAAATTAATCAAAACAGGCTAAATTAAACTAGCTAACAATAAAGCATCGGGGCTCTTGCCTAGGATGAACACACACATGCATACTTCAACCATGAAAGTGAAACTTAATTTATGTCAATGTGCGTAGGCTACGTCCTGTTTAATGTACAACAGGATATAAAAATGCATGCAACAATGCACCTCTCCTAATGTTTGTCAAGCTATCTAATGAGGCATAACTTTTAACATTTATAAGGAACAGAACACACTTGAACAAGTTCTTAGAAACATTTTATGATTTATTTATAATTGTGGCCTATTCCTCCTGCGGCGCAGACCTGTACATGGAAACAGAAAAACATAACCAAAATTAATTTGATGCAGCATTGATAAAGAAAGTCAGCAGTAGGCTATGGGTTTCTAAATGCCACCCTACCTCATTATTTGGACATGGGGAAAAACTATATTTAAAATCCAAAGAGGGATGGAGGGAGGAAAATTAAAACAAAAGAAAGAAATGAAATATAGAGTAGAGAATATTTGATAAAATTAAGGATGTTTTTATTCAGTAAACATTTAAAAAAATGTTCTACAACACTCTAGCCTAGTGACTTACCAGTAACAAAATAGACTTGAAGTATTCAGATCCGCTCTGCATAAAGCAGCTAAATCCTCTCTCTGTCTCCCGGCAGAAAGCTCCTTGGTTTGCTTGTGTCTCAATCACAGCTGGTATTCTGTAGAAAGACTTCTTTTCACCTTTCCCATCAGCTTTGTTAGAACCCTAACACAGCACAAAAAGTTTACCGTTGTAGGTTTATGATGAACCAAGTGCCTCGTGGGTTCACATACTGCGCGCTGCCTTTATTTCCCCCAAATCACGAGTTTGTTGGTCTTCCAATGTGGCGCAGGGTTTGTTTACTTCCGGTTTCGGGTGACGTCAGTGAAAGGGGTCTAATGGGGGCATTACCGCCACCCACTGGATTGGGGTGTAAAGCAGTCTGAACAAAACGTGTAAACATAAACATAGGAGAAATGAACCCGTTTTTCTAACTCGTCCTCAGTCTACTTTTCTTTTTTGATTAGTCTGGATTTGATATTGTAAATTTAAATGTGAATCAATGTATATTCATCAGACATGAACAAATGAATAAATCTTGAGTAATCTTGTGTGTCCGGGGCGCGGTGTCGCGGGGGGGGATCGAATGAACCCTCCGATCCCCCCTGGCTACGGGCCAGTTGCTCATCCTACCAATGTTGAAAACTGGCCGGCAAAAGTGACGATGGTTCAACGTCGTATATTCAACCTTCTCTGACGGTCGACAGATCAACCTTTACCCATGTTGATTCAACGGTGATAAATCGACCCTCTAAGACGGCGGAGAAATCGACGTTTCACGGCGCCGTTTCAACGTTGATTTTCTGACGTACGACGGAAACCGACCATTCTGACCAAAACTCTACGTCGTTTCAACGACCCTCTGCTATCGGGGAATAGACCTCAGTGAGTGCTAACCTTTCAGCGCCAGTTCTTAACCTTAACTCACAGAGAACTCAGGTCATTAACCTTCATCCTACCAAGTGGGGTCCATCTGGACCCCGCACCTATATGTTTGTTTGCCATTTTAAAAATATGTGATATACTGCCTCACCGTTTTATGAATTTGTTGGAATTTATGTCTTAATTAAAACACTAAAGCACCGGAAGATCACTTTTTTGCATTGTGAAGGTATAATTAATTTGTTACTGGGGTCCAACCGGACCCCAGAGTAAAGTTTATCTGTCTTTCATTTTATAATTGAATAGCACACTGAAAGTTAACTTCTTTTATTTCTTTTATGTTCCATAATGAAACTACCAAGGCATTCCTTCTTGGGGTCCGTGTGGACCCCACTGCTGCAATAAGCACAGGCTGCAAAACAAAAGCCCTAAATTATTTTACAATTACTTTTTTGTTTTAAATTCTGTAAGAAAAGACCTAAGTTGTAATCCAGAATGTTTTACAGCTGCATGAGCTGCAAAAATCATGTATATAATGGCAATTTTTTTTGTGGCGCTATAATTTGCTACATGTATGCTAGTTATTGCAATATTATTGCAATGTTATTGCATTTATAATACATCATTGATATTCAGCCATAGTGGATTTTGTTCTTCAATAAAGTTATGTCTGTTTGCTGCATTGAATTGGTTCTTACTGCATTGATTTCAAGGTATTCCCTCCTGGGGTCCATACGGACCCCACCTGGTAGTTTGTGTATGTAAAATTGGCTGGTAGGATGAAGGTTAAGTGTGTTCTTTATGCCTTGGGCCCTTTAGTGTATTGCTGTTATTAATACAAGATGTTCTGAACAAAACTTATCTGGTGATTTTGTCTTTATAAGCTTTAATTTTAAAGAAAAGTATTGGGGTCCAAACGGACCCCACATGGTAAGATTAAGGTGTAAAATAGCATGGTAGGATGAGGGTTAAAATGACCTGATAAAGGCAGGGTTTGAAATTAGATTTGGTTTATTTTTCAGGCCAGCTGCGCCTATACCCCAGCACATTTTCATGAGTGGAGTTTATCATATAGTGTCCCATACCATTTTCATACCAAAGACCAGGCTTGGACCGGGGTTATTTGTTCAATGTTCAATGTTCAACCCTTCTTTTGGCAAGTCAAACCAAGAGCGTCAACTCTGGGTAACCCCTGGTATTAACAATTCAGATAAGACCTGGGTCACAACTCGGAAGAGATGCATAACAATTAACTCACAGGCTGGAAATGGGTAGATATCACACACACACACACACACACACACACACACACACTGTATCTCATGTGTTCTTTTCCTCTTGACTGCATTGTTTCTGTGCCTGTCATAAACGAGCCTTTCTCTGCCCTGGTTTTCGTTGACACCCCACACGATGAGACATGAATAAGTATTTGGATTCATTTGTACATCATTTGTGCACGCAAAAAAAAAAAAATTGTAAGTTTACACCGTGTGTGCGCGCTTGTGTGTGCCTACAGGACAAAGCACTGTTTGCATGAGATTCATTAGTCACGCCCTGGCTGTTAGCGATCCGGGTGGTGCTATTCACATTGAAATGTCCTTGGTCAACGCTGGTTAACCTTTTCAAACACAAATCAATGTGGGTATAACCTGGGTCGGCCACTCGGTACGAAAGAAGTATAATAGGTCTGTGCCTTTTGGATGTTTTCTCAAGCTAACATCCAAAAGGTTTCATTGTGCAACTTAATGGCTTCAACATGCAAATGAGCCTGGACAGTCCCTCCCAAGCGTTATTTCCAAGAAAGAACATATTAATTGGTGAACCAGTCCATAACACTACATGCTCACTCGAGCAGAATCTGTCGGGTGTTGTGAAATAATGATGCGCATTATTAGTATGAATCCCTTGACATATGTTCATCTGTATTTATTGTAGAGCTTTCCTCCAGCTTGTATGGTGTGAAAATGAAAGAGGCCACTGACTAGCAGTTCTCACTTCCCACATGATTTAACTTATACCGAAGTGGCAATTACATTTTCATAGCTCTAAAACCAATCCACATGCATCGTAATGTAAAGCAGAACCTGAGCCACAGACAGTGCCAAAGGGCCTTGCACGAGGCATGCTAGTTCACCACAAGCAGGCTCAAGTCCCCGACATCAGAGGCTTTTTGGACAGTGGAGTCAGTCCTTGATCGAGAGAACCTGCAGTTCAGTTAAGGTTTTTCAAAAACAAGCGCTTGCTTCATCCTTATAATTATAGGTTAATACACAGAGCTGGATTTGAGCAGCGCAGCACAGTAATATCTTCTGAGATCTTGTTGGATTTGTTACTGAGAGCTGGTTGTGCATCACTGACATTGCCTACACACTAAATAATACCAAATGTTTCAGCTCGTCCCTATTTCAAACAGCAGGGTAATTGTGGGTATAGATTGGTCAGATCCCGATTTAGACTTCAGTGCTGTCCGTCTGCACCTCATGAAAAGATCCAAGCGGTTCCACGTTTTATGGTGGAAAATTAGACGTGTTCATGCCGAGGGTGTATGTGATGGCGTTCAGCATTGTTTGCTTTGGTAAGAACATTTTTTGTCCCGGGCCAAGTTAACTTTTTGGATCTTTCATGAACTGCATATAGCTTTTCTTCATGTACAGCACGTTAACTTTCCATCCTACAGTGCACTCCTTTCAACATACTGTCTTCAAAGTTGATTTGCACATGCCAGTACAGCATGATGTTCATTTTCTTATTGGAGCTCCTGAACTTGTTTTGTCAATCTACAGCAAAAAGCTGTTTGTCAGAGTCGCTGCAATGGCAACTTATTACCTGAAGCCACACTTGTCTTTAGAATACTATCTAGAGTCACCTGAAAATGGCACACATACAGCACGTGAAACAAGGCTGAAGTAAACGCAACAAGTTTTCCACTAACTCACAGTAAATCACACATGCACTCTGTAAGCTGAGGAACGGCTCTTTCATGGCTGTACCATGACATGCTTTGAGGAAAGGGCCAGCGTTGATGTCAGGCCGGCCACGGAGTGCAGTGGACCGTGGCAGATTGAGAGGGTGAGTCCGACATTCTGTAAAGTTGTCACTCTATGACACATGCATTTGTTTAGCTTTTGGCACTCCATTGCTTCCATGGAGGTGTCAGAACAGGGTCTTTCTTCTGTTTTGCACATCTTTTTTCTCCCTCTGCTTTCAAATCTAAGTTTCTTTCTGAAAGAAAGGGGAAAGTAATGATGTGCTGGAATCTGCAAGCAGGGAGGCATTTTGTATCAATAAGACGATGGGCGTTAAGATGCTAGTGTCTTCCCGAGCCATGCAGGAATCCAACCAGCTTATAGCACGGCTCAGTTCCCTGGTTGCCCTGCTTGAAAACGGCACCCTGATGATCAGTCTATATTTAAAAGCACACTGAGGCCCGAGCCAAATGCCTTCCACAACAGAGGCGAAATGCACCGCATAGTAGTTTGACTTCTTCCAAAACATTAAAAAAAAAAAAACCCTGAATCCGGAGAGCATTATTTCTAGAATCTAAAACCAACCACCCAGCATGGAGAGACTGATTGCATATGTATACATGGCACAAAGCTCAGATTAAGATTTCTGCTTGTGCATCAGAATGCTGTCTTGCCATGGTTTCCATGGGCCACAGCCACCCACTCTCTCTGACTCAGAACAACGTTTGTGGATATGACTGAGTTTCCGTTTATGCGCCTGGCATTCTCTCTTCTGCTGTCGGCTCTTCTGGTCTGCCCGCTGGCGGTAGGCCATGCCAGGTCTGTGGTAGGCTGCCATGAAGGAGAAAGTGCAGAGGACACCACTGGCCTCTTTCATCACTCACTCTTTCCCTTTCCTCGAATGAATCTCAATGTTTAGAACCCAGTTCACATAAGCTGTCCAACAAATGTAAATATCGTCATAGCTCATCTGTTAAAATCACTGATCTACTCCCGCTTATATTTTCCTGTTTGTCCAGCTTTTTTTAAACAATGAAATTTCATTCAGCCTCTGAGGACATGGGGTATAAACAAGTTTTGAGCTTATAAACACAAAATAAACCCAACAGTGGAATTTATACCGTCATTGTTTTATAACTGAACTGATGGGTCTTCCTAACATGCCATTAAAATAGTGCTTTGAAAGGCTTCGCATGAGGTTCGAGATGCAAACATTCACACATGCAAAAGCATTTTCTTTTGGAACTTCACCAATATAGGAGCAATATTGATATGAAACTCATCAAATCTCAGCTGTGAGTCTTAACTTCTCTCCATACATGCCTTTCAGGACTGAGGCTTTTCTGTTTCAGTTTTGTACTGTGAACTCAAGTAGGCTGTCATTGGCATTGTTGTTGATGTCTAGCAAAGAATGGAGCTGGAGTAGAAGATTTTCGACAGGATATTACCCAAGTTGCCTTTGAGGAGATGGTGAAGATGACCACAGCCAAAACACCAGTGGTTTGGTCTGAGAAAAAACAAACAAACAAACAAACAAGCAACAACAAAATGTTATAGGTTCCAAGCACAGGCCAAGCTGGTCAAACTGATAGACCAACTTTGCCAGTTGTAAGTGCTGGGAGATGGAAACAGTTTCTGAATTACTGTTACTAATGCTACATCGTAGACAAGTTGCTTTAATACGGTAACACAACAGTCAGGCAATTAGCAAATCTCAAACATTTACTGGTCACAAGTAATAATGAAGCTGAAAAATAACATACTAGCTACACTGTAAAAAAAAAATGAATAACCTGGTTGCCTTAAAATTTTGAGTTCATTAAAACTCATATAGGCAGTACGGTGGTGTAGCGGTTAGCACTGTCACCTCACAGCAAGAAGGTCCGGGTTCGAGCCCCGTGGCCGGCGAGGGCCTTTCTGTGTGGAGTTTGCATGTTCTCCCCGTGTCCGCGTGGGTTTCGTCTGGGTGCTCCGGTTTCCCCCACAGTCCAAAGACATGCAGGTTAGGTTAACTGGTGACTCTAAATTGACCGTAGGTGTGAATGCGAGTGTGAATGGTTGTTTGTCTCTATGTGTCAGCCCTGCGCTGATCTGGCGACTTGTCCAGGGTGTACCCCGCCTCTCGCCCATAGTCATGCCAGCAACCTGTAGAACAGGATAAGTGGCTACAGATAATGGATGGATGGATAAAACTCATACAGTAAGTTAACATAATGAGGCAATCAAGTTGGGCGGCACGGTGGTGTAGTGGTTAGCGCTGTCGCCTCACAGCAAGAAGGTCCTGGGTTCGAGCCCCAGGGCCGGCAAGGGCCTTTCTGTGTGGAGTTTGCATGTTCTCCCTGTGTCCGCGTGGGTTTCCTCCGGGTGCTCCGGTTTCCCCCACAGTCCAAAGACATGCAGGTTAGGTTAACTGGTGACTCTAAATTGACCGTAGGTGTGAATGTGAGTGTGAATGGTTGTCTGTGTCTATGTGTCAGCCCTGTGATGACCTGGCGACTTGTCCAGGGTGTACCCCGCCTTTCGCCCATAGTCAGCTGGGATAGGCTCCAGCTTGCCTGCGACCCTGTAGAAGGATAAAGCGGCTAGAGATAATGAGATGAGATGAGATGAGGCAATCAAGTTGCATTGTGCTAACTTTCTATATGAGTTTCAACAAACTTGAAATTTTAAAGCAATCAGGTTAATCACTTTTTTTAAGTTAACACAACTAATTCTTTTTTACAGTGTAGCAAAGACCAGCTTGACTAACTCAGCCTGTATTTTGACAGCTAGCAACATTTTAGACTCTTTCGAATCTAGCAACAAATCTGTATATGGTATAGATATGGCTCGCCAGCGTTCAGTTGAGAGAGCAGATTCACTCGACTCACCACCACTGTGTAAAGCCTGACTTAGTTGTGCTTGTACAAGCCTGCTCCAAATATTCATATCAGTAATTTTCATAGAATCCAAAGTGAGTTTAACCAGTCAAAAGTTTGGACACACCTTCTAATTCAATGTTTTTTCTTTATTTTTATTAATTAAAAGACACTTCTTCATGTCTTAAAGTAATGACGGATGTCGTTTCTCTTTACTTATTTGAGCGGTTCTTGACATAGATTACTACAGTTGTGGAATAGGGCTATTTACTGTCTTTTTATTATTATTTACTATTTGATCTCAAACACATTAAGAAGGGAAGAAATTGCACTAATTAACTTTTGATGAAGCACCTGTTAATTGAAAAGCATTCCAGGTGACGACCTCATGAAGCTGGTTAAGATAACGCCAATATTGTGCAAAGCGTCATCAAGGTGAACGCTGGAGACTTTGAAGAATCTAAAGTATGAAACATATTTTGGCTTTTTAGCACTCTTCTTTTTGTTTACTACATAATTCGATATATGTCCCACATGTTATTTCATAGTGTTGTCAACTTCAGTATTGTTCTACAATGTAGAAAATAGTCAAAATACCAAAAAAAACCTGTGGGGGGAGGCACAGTGGTGTAGTGGTTAGCACTGTCACCTCACAGCAAGAAGGTCCGGGTTCGAGCCCCGTGGCCGGCGAGGGCCTTTCTGTGTGGAGTTTGCATGTTCTCCCTGTGTCCGCGTGGGTTTCCTCCGGGTGCTCCAGTTTCCCCCACAGTCCAAAGACATGCAGGTTAGGTTAACTGGTGACTCTAAATTGACCGTAGGTGTGAATGTGAGTGTGAATGGTTGTCTGTGTCTATGTGTCAGCCCTGTGATGACCTGGCGACTTGTCCAGGGTGTACCCCGCCTTTCGCCCGTAGTCAGCTGGGATAGGCTCCAGCTTGCCTGCGACCCTGTAGAACAGGATAAGCGGGTACAGATAACGGATGGATATATATATATATATATATATATATATACAGTGCAATGCAATAATGAGTACACCCCCCCTGAAAAATGACATTTTTCACAGTATTAAAATGAACACAAACAATATGTCCCAAACAGTTCCTTGATGATGTTTATTGCACTATGTTCTTACATTATAACTCAAGCAGAAAGGTGAAAAGATGCCTTAAATTACATATTTTTCTGTTTCCGTGAAAGTGGGGTGGAGCAAAAGTGAGTACACCCCACAACAAACTCACTTACATCCAGTACATTTAGTACTTTGTATGGCCTCCATTATTTGCAATGACAGCCCCAAGTCTCCTTGGCATGGAGTGCACAAGTTGACAACATTTGGCTACATCAATCTTTTTCCATTCTTCAAGGATGACATCTTTCAGAGCCTGGATGTTGGATGGAGAGTGATGCTCAACCTGCCTCTTCAGTATTCCCCAAAGATGTTCAGATCAGGTGACATACTTGGCCATGGAATCACTCTCACCCTGTTCCTCTTCAGAAAGTCAGCAGTGGCCTTAGATGTGTGTTTTGGGTCATTGTCATGTTGAAAAATGGCACGACGACCAACGGCCCGAAGTGATGGAAGCATCTTAGCTTTCAGTATAGAGCAGTACATTTGAGAATTCATGATGCCATCAATGAAATGCAGTTCTCCAACACCCGCAGCACTCATGCAACCCCACATAAGAACACTACCCCCTCCATGTTTCACTGTGGGCACCATGCATTTTTCCTTGTACTCCTCACCCTTGCGACACCAGACTGTTTTGAAGCCATCAGTTTCAAAAAGATTGATTTTGGTCTCATCACTCCAGAGTATAGAGTCCCAGTAGCCTTCGTCCTTTTCAGCATGTGCCCTGGCGAACTCTAGACGGGCTTTTTTGTGACTGGGCTTTAGGAGAGGCTTCCTTCGGGGACGACACCCATGCATGCCATTCCGCTGCACTGTACGGCATATTGTGTCATGTGACACATTCACTCCAATTTCAGTCTCTACTTCCTTAGATACCTGTTGTGCACTTGCATGCCGATTTTCCTCAACTTTTCTCATTACAAGCCGCTCCTGCCTGGGTGTTAATTTTCTTGGCCGGCCTGTACGTCTCTGTACTTTGGCTGCAGTTCCATCTGTCTTGAATTTTTGGATCACTTTTGCAACCGTGTTCTTACTGATAAGTAAGGCTTTACTGATCTTCTTGTAGCCCTCACCTCTCTTGTGTAAAGCAATAATCCGCTTTCTCAGATCCAGAGACATTTCCTGGCCATGAGGTGCCATTGCTGACAGCAGGAAATGGGAAAGGGTGGTTTGCTTTAGGTAACAGCCTTTTGTAGCCAACTGCCTAATTAACACCTGTGTAATGACTAATTAGACTCACCTGTGGTTAATTGTTTGTTCAGGTCCACATTGGTAGCCTAAAAAGTTGCTTTACTCAGAACCCTTCAGTGGGGTGTACTCATTTCTGCACCACACAAATTTCACTAAAACTGAAATAAAAATCATTTAAGTTATATTATTAGCCTTTGTTTTGATTTCAAAAGCTCAACAGAACCTGTGTTTAACTTAGTCTGGGAACATTTTGGAAATATATCTTTGTGTTCCTTGTTATATTGCGTGAAATGTTACTTTTCAAAGAGGGTGTACTCATTATTGCATTGCACTGTATATATATATATATATATATATATATATATATATATATATATATATATATATGAGAAATCACGAGGTCTGGTTGGCTACTCTACTACAAGGATAACAGTTCATATACCATGAGTAGACGAAAATAAAATGGCGGAGCGTGTTGCTGAACCAGCTGAGGACAAAATAAAAACTCTACTTGAGAACAAAACCCCAAAAATTACAAAAAAAAGCAACAGAATATGGAATGAAAGTGTGTGTGTATGTTTTGGTATCTTGTATTGGAACAAATAATTTCTTCATTCTGATGTATTCATATTCAGTCAAATCCCTAGAGGATGTATTCCCAAGGACCTATTCAATTCTATTCTATTCTGTCTTCAGAAAATCTTTCTTCTCCACATTTTGATATGTAAATCATCATGACAATCCAATAAATATTCATATTAGTCTGCTACGTTATTTGTTAACTTCTAGCACCTTTCTGAGCGGGCATTAGCTCCATACCCCCAGAAGATCTGGCAAAACTTGAGGTAAAGTGTTCTGTGTGGAATGCTCCATCTTTCTGAGTATTTAACTGTTTGAGGTATGTTTATAAGGAACTGAACCCAACTGTTCCTGAGTGTGTCATGGAATCGTGGTCCTTCACATCCATTTGAGTTTGTTTTTGCTCTTTTGGCAAAATGTTTCAGTGGACACATGAGGGCAGCATTTCTTTCTGTTGCTCTGCAAACTTGTGAGCATGATGCCATGGGGTTTGACCTTTATGACTTGTACATCAGCATGCTTTAAAATTTCTCCAAGAACCTGCTTTATCTTAATTACTTGCCACTTTCTTTTGACTTAAGTTCTCATAATGATAACTTAATATGTTAGAATAATTCAATATTTTTCTCATAATTCTGACTTCCATCCATCTATCCGTCCCCTGTAGCCGCTTATCCTGTTCTACAGGGTCGCAGGCAAGCTGGAGCCTATCCCAGCTGACTATGGGTGAGAGGTGGGGTACACCCTGAACCAGAGCATTTTTTAACATAGTTACTGGTCTCCCAGTGGCCAGATTTGGTCTCCTAGTCAATGCCAAACCAGCTTCACTGGGAGACCAAATTTTAAACCAAGTTATGTCTTATCATTTGGTTCAATCAGTTGCAATTAATTAACCAAGTACCATGTAAGTATACATTTAACAAGGAAAACAAAGATCCATGTTATAAGATATACACACAAGATCATGTTGGTTAAGAAAAACAAAACTAAAATTTGGTTACTGAGATGGCTGATGTCAGAATCCGATGTCATTACTGTGTAACTTTGAGTGTCTTTGACATAACATTTGTGCTTGGTAATTGCTCTTGATAGCTGTGTAGTCACTGTAGTGTGTTTGTCTGTATGGTGATTGGTGAACCACTTTGCATCACAGAATATGCCGCAGCGGTGCAGCCGCATGGACTCTGGGGCCTGTGATTGTATTGCCCAGACCAGTTGGTCTCCTGTGGAAAATCCTTAAAAAATGCTTTGCCCCGAACAAGTCGCCAGATCATTACAGGGCTGACACATAGACACAGACAACCATTCACACTCACATTCACACCTACAGTCAATTTAGAGTCACCAGTTAACCTAACTTGCATGTCTTTGGGGGAAACCGGAGCACCCGGAGGAAACCCACGCAGACACGGCGAGAACATACAAACTCCACACAGAAAGGCCCCTGTCAGCTGCTGTGCTCGAACCCAGAGCCTTCTTGCTGTGAGGTGACAGTGCTAACCACTACGCCGCCCTCATAAATCCATGTTCATGCCATTGTAAGCATTTCAATTTGATTGTCAATTAATGGAACCAATTCAATATAATTGCATTTCTTTTAAGATAGATGCAGCCACACGCTGGGCTCGAACCCAGAACCTTTTCGCTGTGAGGCGACAGTGCTAACCATTACACCACCATGCCACCAAAAAACAAACAAAAATTCTCAGTTTGAACATTTGCTATGTTGTCTTTGTACTACTTTCAATGAAGTACAGGGTTTCCATGATTCGCAAATCTTTATATTCTGTTTTTCTTTATGTTTTACACGGTGTCCCAACTTTTTTGGAATTGAGGTTGTAAAAAAGTCATTATTATGACATAATAAGTCATAATTACGACATAGTATTTCTTAATCGTGAAATGCAAAGTTATAATTATGAGATATGTGCTCATTATTATGACATATTAGGTGGCTTCTTTTCTTTCTTTTTTTTTTCAAGTGGTGTAAACGGGTTTCCACCTCGAAACCCTGACAGGTAATACTGAGGAGAAGGCTTTGGTGTGGAGTTCTCTCAAACATTCATGCAGTGTCATTTCAGACTTACACTTACTCATTCCTCATCAAACATCAAATCTGCTCTCTATTCATAAGTTTCTCCAGTCTCATGTGAAGCTCTGCTGTGCTCTAAGTGAGCTGTGCGCATTCAGTGTCTGTGCCGCCCTCTTCCTCCTCCTCCACCTCCTCCTCCTTCTTCTTCTCCTCCTCCTCCTCCTGCTCCCGGGAGCTTCACACTTCATTTGTCCGGATCTCCCTCCCGGTGGCAGCAAATATTTCACCGACACTGACCGCTCGGCTGCCGGTGTAAATCACGGCTGTGTGTGTATGGCTGAGACAGCGCAGGGACACCGAGTGGCTCTGTTTTCACATGGAAAGCACGGGCGTCTGGGCCGCTCTCGATGGCAAGGTGCCATCGTTAAACTCGTGGATTGGGATTGCTTGTGAAATGATTCTGGGGCCATCGGGTTGTTTTTAGGTCTGTGAGAAATGAGCAGGCCTCCTCGCGACACGCAGTGAAACCGGAGCCCTCGTAATTCACGCGCAGAGAAATATGGGAAATGACGCGTAAATCAGAGTTGCTCAAATAAAGACGGAGACGTGAGAAAGAAACACAGGGGTTCTGTTGGTTTGGATCGTGCAGCTCACGGCAGCTGGGAGAAATCAGATTTATTAATCCTACCGAGTCCCAAAAGGTGATTTTTGTTTTCTTGTATGCACAAGTTATTATCTTGTGCACACAAGATAATTATCTCGCATAAAGTAATAATCATGTGTGCACAAGACAATAACTTGTACATGCGACATACAACCCCGATTCCAAAAAAGTTGGGACAAAGTACAAATTGTAAATAAAAATGGAATGCAATAATTTACAAATCTCAAAAACTGATATTGTATTCACAATAGAACATAGACAACATATCAAATGTCGAAAGTGAGACATTTTGAAATTTCATGCCAAATATTGGCTCATTTGAAATTTCATGACAGCAACACATCTCAAAAAAGTTGGGACGGGGCAATAAGAGGCTGGAAAAGTTAAAGGTACAAAAAAGGAACAGCTGGAGGACCAAATTGCAACTCATTAGGTCAATTGGCAATAGGTCATTAACATGACTGGGTATAAAAAGAGCATCTTGGAGTGGCAGCGGCTCTCAGAAGTAAAGATGGGAAGAGGACCACCAATCCCCCTAATTCTGCGCCGGCAAATAGTGGGGTAATATCAGAAAGGAGTTCGACAGTGTAAAATTGCAAAGAGTTTGAACATATCATCATCTACAGTGCATAATATCATCAAAAGATTCAGAGAATCTGGAAGAATCTCTGTGTGTAAGGGTCAAGGCCGGAAGACCATACCGGGTGCCCGTGATCTTTGGGCCCTTAGACGGCACTGCATCACATACAGGCATGCTTCTGTATTGGAAATCACAAAATGGGCTCAGGAATATTTCCAGGGAACATTATCTGTGAACACAATTCACCGTGCCATCCGCCGTTGCCAGCTAAAACTCTATAGTTCAAAGAAGAAGCCGTATCTAAACATGATCCAGAAGCGCAGACGTCTTCTCTGGGCCAAGGCTCATTTAAAATGGACTGTGGCAAAGTGGAAAACTGTTCTGTGGTCAGACGAATCAAAATTTGAAGTTCTTTATGGAAATCAGGGACGCCGTGTCATTCGGACTAAAGAGGAGAAGGACGACCCAAGTTGTTATCGGCGCCCAGTTCAGAAGCCTGCATCTCTGATGGTATGGGGTTGCATTAGTGCGTGTGCCATGGGCAGCTTACACATCTGGAAAGACACCATCAATGCTGAAAGGTATATCCAGGTTCTAGAGCAACATATGCTCCCATCCAGACGACGTCTCTTTCAGGGAAGACCTTGCATTTTCCAACATGACCATGCCAAACCACATACTGCATCAATTACAGCATCATGGCTGCGTAGAAGAAGGGTCCGGGTACTGAACTGGCCAGCCTGCAGTCCAGATCTTTCATCCATAGAAAACATTTGGCGCATCATAAAACGGAAGATACGACAAAAAAGACCTAAGACAGTTGAACAACTAGAATCCTACATTAGACAAGAATGGGTTAACATTCCTATCCCTAAACTTGAGCAACTTGTCTCCTCAGTCCCCAGACGTTTACAGACTGTTGTAAAGAGAAAAGGGGATGTCTCACAGTGGTAAACATGGCCTTGTCCCAACTTTTTTGAGATGTGTTGTCGTCATGAAATTTAAAATCACCTAATTTTTCTCTTTAAATGATACATTTTCTCAGTTTAAACATTTGATATGTCATCTATGTTCTATTCTGAATAAAATATGGAATTTTGAAACTTCCACATCATTGCATTCCGTTTTTATTTACAATTTGTACTTTGTCCCAACTTTTTTGGAATCGGGGTTGTAAATAACTTGTGTGCACACATTATTATCTCATGCACACAAGATAATTGATAATTGTGAGCACAATATAATTACATCAAGTTATTATCTTGTACACACTTGTAATTATCTCGCACAAGGTAACAATCGTGTGTGCACAAGATAATAACTTGTTCATACGAAGTAAATAACTTGTGTGCACAAAATAATTATCTCGCACAAGGTAATAATTGTGTGCACAAGATAATAACTTGTGCATACGATATAAACAACTTGCGTGCACAAGTTCTTATCTCATGTGATAAGGTCATTGTGAGCACAAGATAATTATAGCAAGTTATTATCTTGTACCCACTTGTAATTATCTCGCACAAGGTAACAATTGTGTGTGCACAAGATAATAACTTGTGCATACGAAATAAATAATTTGTGTGCACAGGTTATTTATCTTGTGTTAACAAGATAACTAAAAGGGCACTCAATAGAGTACATACCTCCACCAAGCCACATATCAACGTCAAAATCAAATCACGTGAGCCTAGGATAATGTTAAATCTGCGTACCAAATTTCATCAAAATCCGTTCACTGCTTTTTGAGTTACATTCAAGTCAAAAAGTCAAAGTCCTTTTCATGCTAGGATCTGTTCTTCTCCTGTCCCAGTACTAACCAGCTCTTTAAGGCTTATGGGTGCGGCGCTGATCTTTGTTTCAATAGCTCTCAGCCTCTCACCTATACAGCTAGGGTTACAGCAGGGGGCTAGTCCTCTGGTAACCACAAGAGTTTGACTCCACACTCACATCTGTATTGCAGCATGCCTTGCCAGACAGTAGTAGGTACCATTTTTATAATGGTCTTTGGTATAACCCAACTGTGAGTAGAACTCACAATCTCCCATTCGAAAGGCAGACACGCTAACCACTAGGCCAACTCACAGTTTGAGTTACATTGTGAACAGACAAAAAAAATCCTGGCTCCACATACTGTACCTATCCAGGGTTACGTCAAAATCTAATCAACTGTTCCTTGGCCCATGGGCCACCTTTCCTCAAAATGTCATCAAAATCCGTTCACTACTTTTTGAGTTATGTTGGGAACAAACAAACGGAGGTGAAAACATAACCTGCTCCAACACAGTTTGTGGAGATAGTTATCTTGTTCCTACAATATAAAACTTGTGCACGCAAGATTTAAAAAAAAAAATCACATTTAGAGGCTCTGTATTAATCACATAGACTTTTCATGACCCGTGCAAGCTTGTGATGAAGTCCTTTCAAAAAGCTCATCATGTCTTCCTCTGGCCTTGTCCTTTACAGCACACCAGCACTCCTGAACTGTTAACAACTGAAAGCTAACGAGAACGTAAGAAAAATACGCCAGCGATATGGCGATTTGATCATTAGATGACTGTACACTCTCGGCTATAGACTTCATTAGCAGAGCTGACAGCATTTGTAATCTTACTAGAGGACATTCCTATCAATCATCCATCCATCCATCCATCCATCCATCCATAACAGCTTATCCTGTGCAGGATCACGGGCAAACTGGAGCCTATCCCAGCTGACTATGGGCGAGAGGCGGGGTACACCCTGGACAAGTCGCCAGAACATCGCATGGCTGACACATAGAAACACAAACAACCATTCACACTCACATTCACACCTACGGTCAATTTAGAGCCACCATTTTACCTAACCTGCATGTCTTTGGACTGTGAGGGAAACCCACATAAACACAGGGAGAACATGCAAACTCCACAAAGAAAGGCCCCCGTCAGCCACTGGCCTTGAACCCAGAACTTTCTTGCTGTGAGACAACAGCGCTAACCACTACACCACCTCCTATCAATCATGCACTGTTTTTTTAATTACTGTTATTATACTTGTGTTTAAGAAATGTGCAAAACATAAACGATCCAACATGTCCATGTGACCTAACTAAAATGTAAACTGTTGGTTTTGGTACGAAACATGATTAATAATAATAATAATAATTATTATTATTTTGTACAGGACGGCACGGTGGTGTAGTAGTTAGCACTGTCGCTTCACAGCAAGAAGGTCCAGGTTCGAGCCCCGTGGCCGGCGAGGGCCTTTCTGTGTGGAGTTTGCATGTTCTCCCCGTGGGTTTCCTCCGGGTGCTCCGGTTTCCCCCACAGTCCAAAGACATGCAGGTTAGGTTAACTGGTGACTCTAAATTGAGCGTAGGTGTGAATGTGAGTGTGAATGGTTGTCTGTGTCTATGTGTCAGCCCTGTGATGACCTGGCGACTTGTCCAGGGTGTACCCCGCCTTTCGCCCGTAGTCAGCTGGGATAGGCTCCAGCTTGCCTGCGACCCTGTAGAACAGGATAAAGCGGCTAGAGATAATGAGATGAGATGAGATGAGATGAGATTATTTTGTACACAGAAAAAAAAAAACAACAACGTGAGAGCAATCTATATTTAACAGGATATATTTAATTTAAAATGAAATGTTATTATTTAATGAAAACTGCATGTATCTGATGTTTATGTAAGTGCAGTTATATAAAATATACTCTTTAAGTACACAAGAAGGTCTTTTTGAGCCAGTGTGCCATGGTCAAAACAAAAAGAATGATCAAGAGCACATGGGACGCTAAAAGTCCCCCCCCCCCCCCCCCCCCCCGCCCCCCCGCCCCTTCCTTAAACTTAAACATTTCGGTTTCATGCCACAAAAAAGACTTTGGTGTCCGTGATGTTATTCATTTTAAAAATATATTTTTTAAATTTACAAATAATATAATTTATAAAACTTTTCCTTGCTTCCAACTAATCAGTGCTTCTTTAATAAATATAAGATTATAATGGAAATTTATTTCTTTAAAAATATCATTGATCATTTTGCTAGTAAAATGCTCGAATAAATCCTCAAACCATACGTAACTTAAACCTCCATAACATATTTTATTTTAAAAATGGTACATGATAACAGGACATGATAACAACACTGACAAACCTAAGACTTTTTTCAAATCTATAGGTTCTTCTGTTGTCCTTCTGAGGAACTCGGAACCTTACCGCTGTTTTTTTTTTTAATCACAGAGGGTTCCAATAAGATCTCTTTTAGGATATTATGAAACATAAGCGGGGCGGCACAGTGATGTAGTGGTTAGCGCTGTCGCCTCACAGCAAGAAGGTCCGGGTTCGAGCCCCGTGGGTGGCGAGGGCCTTTCTGTGTGGAGTTTGCATGTTCTCCCCGTGTCCGCGTGGGTTTCCTCCGGGTGCTCCGGTTTCCCCCACAGTCCAAAGACATGCAGGTTAGGTTAACTGGTGACTCTAAATTGACCGTAGGTGTGAATGTGAGTGTGAATGGTTGTCTGTGTCTATGTGTCAGCCCTGTGATGACCTGGCGACTTGTCCAGGGTGTACCCCGCCTTTTGCCCGTAGTCAGCTGGGATAGGCTCCAGCTTGCTTGTGACCCTGTAGAACAGGATAAAGCGGCTACAGATAATGAGATGAGATGAGATGAAACATAAGCTATCCAAATAACTGGATGGCATGGTGGTGTAGTGGTTCACACTGTTGCCTCACAGCAAGAAGGTCCTGGGTTTGAGCCCAGTGGTCGACAGCGGCCCTTCTATGTGGAGTTTGCATGTTCTCCCCATGTCTGTGTGGGTTTGATCCGGTTTCCCCCAAAGACATGCAGTTAGGTTAACTGGCTACTCTAAATTGTCCATAGGTGTGAATGATTGTTTCCCAAGCCCAGAAATGGGAGGATTCTTGGGTTGCACGTGACGTCACATCCGCCTCATTGGTTATTCAGAACTTTAGCTGGTGGTCTACCAAAACTCAGTTGACAAAGCATTTGTATGAAGAAGGTGCATTGCTCGCATGAAAAATGCCTTACACTTGCATTGTTTTAGGTTGTTCGAATCGATCAAACCATGAAACTGATAAAAGTTTCTTCAGGGTTCCCCGTGAACTAATAAAAAAAGAGTGAACAAACACAGGATTTCACAAAAAGACGTTGAGAAAGGTGGCTTTTGAAACTCTCACTGAAATCGAAGGGAGCCGAGTCGAAGCATGCTCGAGTTTGCAGTGATCACTTGGTGAAAGGTTTGTATTTCCCTCTCAGCTATGGCCTTAGTGTTTTCCAAGCACTTTTCTTGCTATGTGTCGTTATTTTACGATACGTTTTTTAGTCACGAAGCGCTAAAGTCCCCAGCTGTTTCTTTGTTTACTCCTCACAAAGTCCATATGCATGAAGGTTGTGACAAAATTCTTCCCCAGCCGTACAGTTACAATGCGCCGTGATCACTTCTCCGTCTTGTTTAACTAAGATCCAGGTCTTTAAAGGGGTTTCTGATGATCTTTGTGAATGATTTACCTGAGAGATAAGAGCCAACACAAGTGAGAATCAAGCGAACTGTTGTTTGTTTACACTTCAACTTGCAGCACTTCGTTGTAAAGATGCAAACGAAAAGCTTAAAAAAAATGTACTTACACGGGCAAAAACAATACAGGATTCATTCTGCAGCGACTTGATCCCGAGGTCCTTTACCCAGCCACGTACAAAAAAGTTGTAAGCCTCCATACTCTTCCACACTTTCATCTGTTTTGCGGTGTAGAAGGACGTCTGCAACACCAGATAGTTCGAGATGTCGGGGAACTCGACTGAAGGGTAGTTTTCGAGATCGTATGACAAATCCTTCTTTCCCAGACTGTAGGGGTCGATTCCATTGCACATAGCAATCTTCTGAATAGATCTAAAGCGAGCAGTGGCTTCTAGATTACGAGCGTACTCTGATAAGTTATCGCTAGTTGTTTGCACTACAGCAGCCTTTTTGGTTTGCTAGACCACCAGCTGTTTTACCAGAAGTGAAATCGCGAAGAAAAGTCACATGACTGAAACCCAAGAATTGCAGCAGGAAGGGCATCTGGTGTAAAACTATGTTACAATTAATATGACATGTGAATCAGTGTCCAATGTGATATGGACCCCAACCTGGCAATAGTGCTGGACGAAGAAGAAGAAGAAGTTATCCGAATAACTGTTGAAGAACATCTTAAATGTACCCTTTTAATATTATTATTATATCAGCCTGGACAGCTACAGGACCTACATGACAGCTGCCATAAAAAAGCACTGAAACACAGGAAACATCGTTACTATGCTAACTAGTTAAAGTTGATGTATGATTTAGTGATGTAATGGGAACCTCTTCTCTGGAAAGCGCTTACTCATGTGAATGAGTGTTTTTCTAATGTAATATACAGTTCTGCCTTTTTGCTGCAAGTAGCCACAGAAATGATACACACTTCTGAGTCATTAGGGGAAGTTGTCCACCCAAAAGAAAAACCAACAGTGGACGAAGTTTTCTAGTCTTTCAGCGAGAGTCATATTTCTGACTGGCCATAGCAGACATGATCACACAGTACCTAACATACAGAACATAAATCAGACTTGGATCATGAATTTGTCAACTGTTTTTACAATTCTTCACCTCAAGGAAGAGAAATTTTTGTATAATTTTTTTTATCGAGACATTTCAATCCATTATTTTTTGTACACAAAAATTACATAATATTGGCTGGCGTTGAGTGATCTATCAGATATTTTGCATTCAGCTAGCATGATATTGTATGAGTCGAAGACATGTAGCTGAATGGAATATATATGATAGACCATGAAAAAAAGCCAGCTAATATTATTCTCATCTCATCATCTCTAGCCGCTTTATCCTGTTCTACAGGGTTGCAGGCAAGCTGGAGCCTATCCCAGCTGACTACGGGCGAAAGGCGGGGTACACCCTGGACAAGTCGCCAGGTCATCACAGGGCTGACACATAGACACAGACAACCATTCATACTCACATTCACACCTACGGTCAATTTAGAGTCACCAGTTAGCCTAACCTGCATGTCTTTGGACTGTGGGGGAAAACGGAGCACCCGGAGGAAACCCACGGGGACACGGGGAGAACATGCAAACTCCGCACAGAAAGGCCCCCGTCGGCCACGGGGCTCGAACCCAGACTTTCTTGCTGGGAGGCAACAGCGCTAACCACTACACCACCATGCCGCAGCCATTATTATTATTATTATTATTATTATTATTATTATACATACACACTCTCTTCATATCAGTGTTCTCAAAGGCCAACGCTAGCTTACCAGTGACTCGGTGCTGTTAGTGTGGCAGTGCATTTACCTTCCAGCCGGTGTAGTGTTAGCGAAGGCCAATGCTATAGCGTACGCCAGTGCTAGCACAGTCAAGCCAAATATTATTATTATTATTATTATTATTATTATTATCCCTGTGTAAGTTACTTAGTTACTTTTAAAATCAACATCGACAACTATATACAATGGAGCAACCTGGGAACCAAAATTCTCTCAAAACCTTCCGCTTTTAATGCAGCAAGCCTCGCAGCCATGTTTGTTTACAAATTGTTACAGTCACTCAGAAGTTTTTCATCTCCGACATGCCTCTTTTCCAGTTTTTCGATGTCCGTTGGTATGTTTTTCTCTTGTAAATATGCATGAAGAATATATAATGAAGTTTTGGTAGCCTTTCAGGTGTTCAGAGTGTCTTCACTTTCAGTTTTCAGTTTATTTATTTAGTGCTTAAACCTAGCAGTAGCACTGAATTAGCTGAATTCTCTCTTTCCTGGCCGACAAAGAAATGATTGTGTGCATGCGCAGCAGAAAAGTTTTGTCATTGGATTTTCGATGAGCTCCAAAGTGTGACGTCGTGTTATCTTGACAACGTGCAATATTGTAACAATATTGTACATTCATTCTCCATTGGGGAGAGTGGCGTAATACACGGAGGATAAGCAATATGATAACAATATTGCATGGTTTCAATAAACCCACTAGAAGGGAATAGTTGTAGAATACATGTTTTTATTCCATGGAAAAAGTGGCTGGCATTGAGTGGTCTATCAGATATATTCCATTCAGCTAGCAAGATATTGAACAAGTTCGAAGACGAGTTCAATATCATGCTAGCTGAATGGAATATATCTGATAGACCACAAAAAAGTGCCAGTCAATATTATTAATTTGTGCTAGCAACAGTAGTGCAAATTGTTACTCTCACTCAGGATCTTTCTCCTTTATTCTTCTTCTTCCTCTTATTATTATCCTAAGGGTTTTTTTTAGGATGCTATTTCTCCCTCAGTTTTCAACCAATCATCACCAAATTCGACATGAAGAATAGCCCTGGGCTGAATTACGTTGCTATGACTTTTGGTGCTGATCTGGATCACTGATCTGGAATGAGCCATGAAAAACAGGATTTTTTTTTCAATCACTTATAACTGTCAATTTTCATGATTTTTTTCTGATCAGTTTTTTAAAAATTTTGTTCAGAGAGGCAGGGCACAACTTTTCCTCACTCATTCTCTATCTCTTACCGTTCCGGATCTATGGGGTATGGTGACCAGATGTCCCAGTTTGTAACAGCTAGCACAAATTACTGTGACTTTAGTCACAGTCTCTATTTAGTTATTATTATACATACACATTCGATGGAACAATTATAGATTTGTTTACAAATTGTCACAGTTGCTCGCCAGTGTGGAAGTTTTACATGTAATACGTATCTTATGGAATTTTCAATTCGCTGTGAGAGTTTACTGTGGGCACCGCTGATGAACAAAGAAATGCTTCTGTGCATGCTCAGCAGAAAACTTTCTCATTGAATATTTGCATCAGCTCTGACGTGTGACATCATGTTGTCTTGACAACCATACAATATCGTAAATCATATTCAGTGCTCACTTTCCATTGGGTAGAGTGATGTAATACATGTAGGATAAGCGATATGCTAACAATATCGCATGCTGTTGAACCAAATTAATGAAACCTGCTAGAAGGGAATAGAATAAGTTTTTATTCCATCGAAAAAATTTCCTGTATGTATAATTGATGATATTTTACTTTCGAAACTTGAATGGAATCGGGCATGACATAGTTTTGCGTCTTGAACATTTTACGTAGCAGAAAGAACACATCCAGAAAACTTCAAAAAAAAAAAGAAAGAAAGTGGGCGGCACAGTGGTGTAGCACTGTCGCCTCACAGCAAGAAGGTTCTGGGTTCGAGCCCAGCGGCCGGCGAGGGCCTTTCTGTGTGGAGTTTGCATGTTCTCCCCGTGTCTGCATGGGTTTCCTCTGGGTGCTCCGGTTTCCCCTACAGTCCAAAGACATGCAGTTAGGTTAACGTGGGGCGGCCTTGGGCTGAAGTGCCCTTGAGCAAGGTACCGAACCCCTGACTGCTCCCCGGGCGCTGTAGTGTGGCTGCCCACTGCTCTGGGGGTGTGCGTGTGTTCACTGCTTCAGATGGGTTAAATGCAGAGGATGAATTTCACTGTGCTTGAAGTATGCATGCGACAAATAAAGGTTTCTTCTTCTTCTTCTCTATTCCAACAAACCCTATAGCATGTCAATGAGAAATAACCTGACTATAAATGTGTCAAAATTATTTACACATGGCACTCGAAAAGCCCATTGACTTCCCATACTGATGTGATCCAACCCAAACACCGAGCCAAGCTGAACTTTAGGATGTTTGTATTCGCTGATATGATTGTTTAAAGGGCCTTCAGTGCAGCTTTAGGCAAACAGTCAGCAATGTGTTTAAAGATCACACTGCCTTAACTGATTCTTGACATGGAACAAATCAGTTTGCATTAATCACATGACTTACAATGGGACATTTGTGCTTTGTGTCCGGTATGTTTTGAAAGGCTTTGGCAGAAATCCTATAAATGGTAAAGTCTGGCAGAGTGACAGGAAATCTTAAAGAATCCTATGGAGATTTGAGTCTGTACTCTATATTAGCAAGACATATCCAGATAAGACTCCTTCAATAAACAGACTCGGTGAATATCAACATAACCATCTCCTCATCTTACCAAATTCAAATCAGAGTCAAGCACTCGGCTGTGGAGGAGACCCAAACATTTAGGGCCAGATCTCAGATTGGCATCAGAGATGTGTGAAAAAAAAAAAAAAACCACAAAAAACCCCAAAACAAAACAATGATTCAGGTTTGACATGTCAGCTTAGGAATGTTAATGTAAAATACAGATCTGTTGCACCTCAGGCCTTTATAAAGAGGTCTTGCAAAGTATATACATCATTCTCAGCCAAACAAAGAGCCTGAATCTGTGCAGAACGGCCGAGTATTCAATAAGCTGTTATTTATGAAATGTCAGCTGACAATACTACCAGTTCAGCCGGAACTAAATGTATCTCATGAGATACGTCCTGAAATAACGACTGTTGTGTGATGCACTAAACACATCTTTGGCTTTTTCACATGATCATGTGTGAGTTTTCCAAACTGTCTGTGCATGAGCGTGTTATTCTAACTGTCACTAATAATGATGTATGAGACACAGCATGAACTAAAGACTGTAGTCTGCACGCAGATTTTGCCTTTTTCATTGATTGTGCAGGGGCTTTCCAGAGCACTAATACCTGCAGAGTACAAACTGGTGGTGCCCGAATCTAATATGTTATTATAACTGTCAGTCAGTAAAAGGAAGTTAAAATAAGTTTTTGCACTTCCCTTGACCATTCCAGTGGTCGTTCATTTTTCTTAGGAAGCACCTGCTGTACAATCACATTTATTGAGGTGAAGTTCTAAAGATAGGATTCTGAAAACAAAAACCAAAAACAAACAAAAAAGAGTGCTCTGAGAGCACAATATCCCCCGCTGGCCATAACTCTGGTAAAATGTGACTGAATTGAAGGAAATCGTAATATGCGTATTACCAACATATAACAAAGAATCTTGCCAAGTTTCATGAAATTCCTCCATAAATTGTGAGAGGAGTTGATTTCAGAAAGTGAGTACCCTTCCCGGGCGGCACGGTGGTGTAGTGGTTAGCGTTGTCGCCTCACAGCAAGAAGGTCCAGGTTCGAGCCCCGTGGCCGGCGAGGGCCTTTCTGTGCGGAGTTTGCATGTTCTCCCCGTGTCTGCGTGGGTTTCCTCCGGGTGCTCCGGTTTCCCCCACAGTCCAAAGACATGCAGGTTAGGTTAACTGGTGACTCTAAATTGACCGTAGGTGTGAATGTGAGTGTGAATGGTTGTCTGTGTCTATGTGTCAGCCCTGTGATGACCTGGCGACTTGTCCAGGGTGTACCCCGCCTTTCGCCCGTAGTCAGCTGGGATAGGCTCCAGCTTGCCTGCGACCCTGTAGAAGGATAAAGCGGCTACAGATGATGAGATGAGATGAGATGAGTACCCTTCCCAGGACGGACAGACGGACATCGCCATGACATAATCCCCCTTCGGAAATTCGTCCACAAATTGTGCGAGGAGTTGACTTCAGAAGGAAAACACACTCTCATGAAATTGTCAAATTTTAAATCTGTTAATCAAGGGCTGTAACTCTGGTAAAATGTGACCAAATTTAACAAAATTACAATATGTGTATTAGTGACATATAAGAAAGAATCCTGCCAAGTTTTGTGAAATTCCTCCAAAAATTGTGAGAGGAGTTGAGTTCAGAAGTTGAGCACCCTGCCCCGGGACGGACAGATGGACATGGCCACGACATAATCCCACTTCGGAAATTTGTCCACAAATTGTGCGAAGAGTTGACTTCAGAAGGAAAACACACTCATGAAATTGTCAAATTATAAATTTGCTAATCAAGGGCTGTAACTCGGGGCGGCACGGTGGTGTAGTGGTTAGCACTATCGCCTCACAGCAAGAAGGTCCGGGTTCGAGCCCTGTGGCCGGCGAGGGCCTTTCTGTGCGGAGTTTGCATGTTCTCCCCGTGTCCGCGTGGGTTTCCTCCGGGCGCTCCGGTTTCCCCCGCAGTCCAAAGACATGCAGGTTAGGTTAACTGGTGACTCTAAATTGATCGTAGGTGTGAATGTGAGTGTGAATGGTTGTCTGTGTCTATGTGTCAGCCCTGTGATGACCTGGCGACTTGTCCAGGGTGTACCCCGCCTTTCGCCCGTAGTCAGCTGGGATAGGCTCCAGCTTGCCTGCGACCCTGTAGAACAGGATAAAGCTGCTAGAGATAATGAGATGAGATGAGATAAGAAAGAATCCTGCCAAGTTTTGTGAAATTCCTTCAAAAATTGTGAGAGGAGTTGAGTTCAGGAGTTGAGCACCCTTCCCGGGACGGACGGATGGACATCGCCACGACATAATCCCACTTCGGGCCTTTCGGCCAGTGGGGGATAAAACAGTATTGGATATTGTATATCATCCAGGATAATAATGTCCCAGAGTCTGATTTTATGATTGCCTTCTCACCTTAGTGTGAAAAATCTAGCCAAGGCAAATGTTGTTGTTTTTTTTTTAAACAAAATCTTTCTTTTTATTCTCCAAGACCAATGATACAATCATTAGAAATGTTTTATCTCACAATTTTAACAGGACCTGTTAGTCCTACAGAAACTGCTGGAAGTTTCACAAATAAATGAGTTCAACCAATGAAAAGAAGTGAGACAGAAAACCAGGGTGACTGATCAACTAGACATAAAAATCTGTACAGTATGTGCATGGAAAGCAATGGTAAAAGTAAACAAAATGTTCTGCAGCAGTTTACAAACTAAACGTCTATGAAGGTTATTCAAAACAATGCATATTTACGTATAAAAGGGTTTATTTCCAGAATATTACATGCAAAACACTGTATTTGAGAGACATGTTTGAACATACCGTGCCAAATTTTGCATTTGTTGCTTTCAACTGGCCAATCTGAACCTACTCGCTGTGACTTATTCCCGTCCTCAGACTGCAGGCCTCTGCTTTGCTAGGCCACTTAATCAGAGAGGAAAATTCAGTTTTGGTTAGTTATGAAACCCAAGTGACCCCCGAAGACCTCAAAGCTGTGAACGCCGCCAATCAGTCAACTCCGAGTGCGCTGGATTTCAGTTGGAGATGAAAAATCCTGGAACTGACTCCAGCAGCGGATTTGCTGACCACAGCCTCTGATTAACATTACTCGCTAGGCCATTCATAAAGCTCAGGGCTCCGACATGAGCCACACATTTGTCAGCTATTTAATGCAAACCCAAAACTGCTCGCGAGCCTTTGCAATGTCACTAAAACATATACTTCAGACAGAACAAGTCAAACTTTTGGTATTATTTATCACTGGCATAAAGCAGTTATCAGAAATATTTTTTCAATCATGGTAACAGTGCAGAGGTTCTTTAAGTCTTTTGCAGTATTGTAAACATGTTCGCTCTTCTCACAGCCAAAAGACAACAGTTTCAAGAAAATGAGGAATCAGATGTGAAAGGAGATGCTGGAAAACCGTATGATCACTTTGAGCCAGAGTGACATTTTTGTGCTCTCACCAACAGTCAGTCCAGTTAAACCCAAGTTAAAACCCTGATTAATATTATAGCAGTACTGTAACGCACACAAATACAAGAAAATCAAATCTCGCTTGATTACTCGACGGGACTCGAAGTGGGCCGAACTGTGTGCGTTCATGTATTAGTTGTAAACTCAACCTGGCTCGAGCTCTGTACCTAAGAGACGACTCTCGTGACCTTATGATTGGCTGCTTAGCTGTTCCCTTTCCCCCATGGCATCGAAGCTTCAATTCAAAACCAAGCAAAGACAAAAAGAAAATAAAAGAAGTGCTTTGATCCAGATTAAAAAAAAAAAAAAATTACATTGGTTTTCCCAGGGTGCTGCCTGCAGCCTTTTAAGTTACAATTTACAAATGAAGTATCACGTGTTTGTCTGAATCCAAAAAACACACACGCACACATACACACACACACATATTCAAAGACTGTGATTGAATCTTGTAAAAAAATTACACCTTTACAAATATAAAATTGGTGACATTTTTTGCAAATCTCCTGTCAGTTAGAAATCAATCAATCTTGACACATGGTTCACCAAGCAATAAATAAATCACAATTAGAAACAAAAATAGTATTAAGGAAGCAATTTAGATGGTTAAAAGTGGCCGATTGTCTGTATGCTGGAATATCTGATTACAAAATTTGCATAATGAAATGTAACATGTTCAATTCTACTGTGCTTTAGGAAATGACCTGGAATATCCGACATACATTTTTCCCACTTGTCATGAAATCATATTTCTGGGATGTATTCATGCACAAAAGCAAAATGCGATCCATTTGAGATTTTTGTAAAAATATATTTTTAAATATATATATTTCCCAGGATCTGGATAAGTGGCGGAAAATGAATGGATGGATGGATGGATATTTTTTTTGCATAGAATTCACCTGACCTCATCCATGCACAGTTAATGGTCCAGTTAAGAATAAAAGGCCAAATCCTCATTGATTGTGTACATTGTACATGTATTCAGAGCTCACGATTGAAATGCATTGTGATTGTTAGGGTGCTGTAAACTGAAAGAAATCTAGGCAGCCTGAACACAGCTCCTTGTTTCCATGGAAAGAGTGAGACAACTGCTGCGTGCTATTGGTCTTGCTCGTAGTCACTCAGTATCGTTAAATAAAAGTAAAATTGAAAAATAAATTAACTTGATAAAACATCGGCTAAACAAAGTCAGAATAAGAACTGAGAGCGGAATATGTCACACGTGTAAATCAATGCTTCACTCAGTTCAAGACTTGGGTCTTATCTTTGCAAGTGCCCCTCAATTTTAAGCCAACTGCCCCTCCCTGTGTATGCAGCTTTCTAAGGAGGAAACAACTCAAGCGCAAAAAAAAAAAAAAAAAAGATCAGAGTCTGACATCTTTCCTTCATTGTTTACATATTGGATATGTGTTTGCCTTACAGTAAAGATAAAAAATTAAATTACTAAGGAGTAAATATACAATTAAGTTATTAATCATTCCCAAAATATTATTCAAGCGTCTTAAATTTTGTCCCTCTAACCACTTTGCATAATTTACGGTTTATATGGCTTATATTGCTTCTTAGTACCATATATGCTACAATTTTATACATAAATTAAGAAGATCTGAGGGCATATACATAATCAGGTACCGTCAAATATATCTGACTTTTCACTCATAAATTAAAAAAAAAAAAATTCAGTGTTAAAAAATTTCTAAAATACACTGAGTTAGTATGAAAACAGTCTCAGTCAATAGTCTGGGAAATGCATACCTAATACGATAAAAGTTCTACTGGTTTAGTTCAGCAATAGAGCGCTTGCATGGCTCTCACTGGTTCTGCAGTGGAACGTCTGATCGGTCACAATAATGCATGGACTTGTAAATTAAAGTACTAAAGTTACACTGCTTTCTGAACTGATCAATTTGTAGCATTTGTGCTTTGAAACCAATTCCATAAGGGCTATTACTACTGAGATTTGCGTAGCTTGTGAGCATTGCTACGTAGACCTGTGTAACCCTCCAAATATGGCTGAGCCCTATCAGTATGGCCGCCACACCGATTCGTCCATCCTCCCGCTCGAGTTGAGAGCAGTGGGTGAGCTGCTATGGCTACCATCAGCCTCGGTGCCTTCAGTCTGAGCTGACAGGTTGGGATTGATGCCTGTTGAGGCGCTGGTGCATGGTGGCAGCATCCGCGTTGGGGAACGTTCTCCCCCTGGCACCATGGAGAATTGGTACGAGCCGGACGAAGCCCCGTAGTACAGATATGGCGTGCTGCTGGTCTGGAATGGCCCACTCTGGTTCTGGGTGGATCCTGGGTATGGTGGTGGCAGGTAGGTGTGGTAGTGGGTGGTGCCTGACATGCCTAGAGACATACCCGATGTCACAGGAGTAGGTGTGTAGGTGAATGTGGCGGGGTAGTGCATCCTGGGACTAGAGAAACGTGTCTCGGTAAGAGAGGACAGGCTGGGAAACTGGCGCTCGAACTGGCGTGGGTCGGCTGCAAAAGGGCTCAGATCTGATGTACCTGAAACAGAGAAATGCAGGTAGTGTGTTTAGTACATTTACTTACAAGTTATGGAAGCATTAAACACAGATATAGGAACTCTAGAATCGAGTGCAGATTGTCCCATACTGAGTTCAACTAAATTAAGAATGAAAATCTTGCCATACTGGGCAGCATTTGGACGTAAAAATCACCAACACCCCAAAGGATGAGAACAAGGGATTACTTTTCACAAGGAAAAACACAAAGAGTGTGTTTTTATTTTATGAAGGACATTAAGCATGAGGTTAGGCTTTTAATGCTAGTTTATGGTTTATTACTATTTCTTAGAGTTTAGCTTCTCTTTAAATTGACCTCAGTTCTCAGCTAACGTTCCTTTGTTTGGTAGTAAATGTCAAATTTGGGATAATTATTGGTGATTGAGTGCCACTGACATAATCAGGTAGGCTATGATTATCATGATCTCCCTTATCAAAAAGAAGTATACTTCAAGTTCATTTTAATAAACTTTAATATACTTTAATAAGTTAAAGTATATTTCCTTAAGTATACTTTTGTGTACCAAGTATACTGATATCAATGTACTTACAGTATACTTGTAAGTAAACTAATCTAATGCTTCTTGGGACAAAATTGGCCCGTTTTTAGTTTATAAAAAGTATACTTTAAGTCTAAGAGAAATAAACTTTGAGTATACAACTAGTATTTTTTATTTTGTACTGTAAGTATACCACAAGTAAACTTATATACTAATGGTTTACTAGTTCTATACTTGTAGTCCACTCTTTAGTTTACAAAAGCATACTTCATAGTATACTGGAAATATACTACTGGTTTACTCGTTACACACTTCTAGTCCACTTTTTAGTTTATAAAAGTTTACTTTCTAGCATATCGGAAATATACTATTAGTTACTGGTTATATACACCTAGTCCACTTTTTAGTTTTGAAGTCTACTGCAATTACCCTTCTAGGTATACTATTAGTTTTCTAGCCCGAACCCTTACCAGTAGACAACTGAAGTGTTTTGTACCTTAAGTTACAATGAAGTTATAAAGGTAAGAATTCACAAAATAACAGCAGATACTCAGGATTAACAACATATTCATTTTCTTTAAAAATCTAAATTTAAAGCAACATTGGATTAAATGCCAAAGTATAAAAACATGGCAATGACAACTGGAATTGACATCCAAGCTCTACACAACTACAGGACAAGTACACTTAAATATAAGGCACAAATATTTTAATACTTTATTAGACTTTTCTTAAGTATATCTTGATCAAAAGTTTAAGTATAAGCTTAATATACTTAGACTTTTCTATATACTTTTCAGTATAAGCCAAGTATACTTATGTATAACTTTATTAAGTATATCTCTGATAAGTAAATAAAAAATAAACTGAAAGCATACTCTCTTATTTTTAGCTTAAAAGAAGTATACTGGAAGCACACTTGAATAAACTTCTTTTATGTAAGGGATAACTCAGCTGCTATCCTGAGGCATTTATCACATTAGGTCCAGATAACATGAAGCTATTAGTTAGTTAGATAGATAGATAGATAGATAGATAGATAGATAGATAGATAGATAGATAGATAGATAGATAGATAGATAGATAGATAGATTGATTGATTGATTGATTGATTGATTGATTGATTGATTGATTAAGCTGGGAAACTGGTTTGTTACAGCAGCAAGTTATCAGACGTGTGAAAAGGAAAAGACATACTGTACAACATAAAATAGAATTTAAAAAAAAGATCCCAAGAACAAGCCGACTATACAATATACAGATAAAAATGTAATGAGATATGTATGTGTGTGTGTGTGTGGGGGGGGGGGGCGGCACGGTGGTGTAGTGGTTAGCACTGTCGCCTCACAGCAAGAAGGTTCTGGGTTTGAGCCCAGAGGCCAACGGGGGCCTTTCTGTGTGAAGTTTGTATGTTTTCTCCGCATGTCTGTGTGGGTTTCCTCTGGGTGCTGTGGTTTCCCCCACAGTCCAAAGACATGCAGGTTAGGTTAACTGGTGGCTCTGAATTGACCAAATGTGAGTGTGAGAGTGTTGAGAGGAGAAAACTTCTATAATAATCCAGTAGAAGGCAACGGGAAACCACTACTGTAATGTTCCCTAAACACTTTGAGGGCTGAAGCTGTCAGATTGACCACGTCACTGTGGTGATATGCCAATATATATATATATATATATATATATATATATATATATATATATATATATATAAAATGTTAATTTAGGATGAATATTCTTACATGAAGCTTATACTTCCTCATTCTCATGATATGAATTAAAAAAATAACTCTCATCCGGTTTAATATTGTTAAAGCTAGACGGCCTTTTGATTTCATAAAATCGGTAAAATTTAGTTCCCTCTGAAATTTGGTCATTGTGATGCATGTTTATTTCTGTAATATCTCACAAAATATCAGGCCATTCTGTGGCTGGGAAGTTATTTAATTTGAGGGGATTCCCGAGCAAATAACGTGCATGAAATCACTCGCTTCGTGCAGTCAAGCAGACAGAGGAAGTCCATGTGCACATGCGCAGGTTTATCTCTTCTTCTTCTTTTGGTTTTACGGCAGCTGGCGTCCACAGTGTTGCATTACTGCCATCTACAGGTTTACCTTGACCGTGCACTGACAGTTCCATCATTCTGTCGCTAAACAAACAGCTGATCACACCGAGGTGCTCGCTGAGCGCCGATATTTATTAGTTTGGTCCTGCGTTTCCTTTCCTTCGCAACATAACGTCTTTTCTTCTCACTTTCCGTTACTGTATTCGGTCTTTCACGTTTCATTCGCACACTCGCCCTCCATTTTTCTCTCCTGTTTCAAATTTGTATCCCACAATGCCTTGCATGAACGGGGAAAGCCCAGCACATGATGCATGACGTAATATTGTGAATTGGGTCATGGTGAAGCAGGAAAACATAGCAGAGAATTTAGGGCCACATGGCCCTAAATTCATTAATTGTTCTATTAAAAAACCCTAATAAAATTGGAAGTCTGTGATTCGAATTCAGTAGCTTTCGCTCCACTAAACAAAAATAATTGTGTGTCGGGGAAAATTCTTTTTATGACCTACACTTGAAAAATCTGAAAGGCAGTCTACCTTTAAACTAATATTCTCATTCTTAGAAGGTGTCAGTAGTTTTATGTTGATTTCTATTCCACTGTACATTTGGATTAGCCACGCTCTGCCCACGGTTTCAGGAGTCAGGCTCAAGGCTCAATGAAATTACTGCCAGTGCAGGTATTATACTTATTTACATCTTTTGCAATACGTAGAAAACGCATGGCATCTGTAACAAAGTCAAAAACATAGTAAAAAATCAGTTTACAGAAAGCTACAGACATTTTTTAACCAGGGAAGATCCGCATCATTGCATCCCAGACTTGCACTGACTTACGAGTGATTCACGTCCTGCGGTGAGGGCACTGATGTATGAATGTAGTTTAAAAAAAGCAGCTCATGTGGCATCCGCATTTCCTCTGTCTGTGATGAAAGCGGTAACACTCAGACAAAAGGGGGCGCTGTGAAGCATTACTTTTAATCCACACTTGAAATGTTTATCCGACACTCGCCAAACGGTGGCTGTTTCATCGCTGAGTGATAGGATCTGAATTTCCTAATTCCAAATGTCAAACATGGTATATAAGCTACCTAATGGATAATAATCAGTCATTTTGAGTGCACGAAAGTTGAAAAACCTGTACGCAGATAAGCACTCATTTAACATTTTAGCTTTCAAACCACACATTACAGCCCTCGAGCACATGCTGTTACTACTGACATGCTGAAACAGCACAGTGATCAATCTCATTAACACCTTTTTCTATCTCCACTATTGTAGAGCGCACAGCTCTTTCATATCTTCTATTGTTAGTGCAAGGTTGTTTTAGGTATTCCTGTGTACACGCATATTTGTAAAAAATATCAAAGCAGGATAAGTGCAGGATAAAGCCGGAACCCATATGGAAGCAGTTTGAGGGGAAAACAGTTTCCATGGGATGCATAATGAGCAGCCTCAGATGTGGCTGCACGTCTGCGATTAGCCAGAGAGAAGGGGCAGATCTGCTCTTTCAGACCCTCGTTTGGCTTTTCTAAAAATTACAAACCACTAATGGTCTGTGGCTACCAAAGCGCTGGGCCAAAAGAGTGTAAATGGAGAAAAAGACTTCCCTAATCCTCTTCCTTCTCATCACCAAACGCAGCCATTTACCACACTGTACTTTCTTATGCTCTCACCTCCGGCACACTCTCACTCATCATCCACCAATCTCATTTTTCATCTGTTTTTCTTATCAGTTTCTCTGCTGACCGCTACGTAACCCTGACACTAAGCGTCAGTTCAGAGAAGTTCAGCTCCACACCATTCTCATTGTCAGTCTGCTGGTGGAAATCTGTGGGCCTGCTTTTGTGTACAATCCTCCGAATGATGAATCGGCACACTTAAGAGAACATGTGTGGCCAATTATAGACACATCGGCTGCTCACGTTATCAGATTGCTGCCATTTCAGTTCAAACAGGAAATAGTTACAGGACAATGCCACAGAGAGGGGAATTCATAGAACAAAACATCCTATACATCATCATCATCATGATTTAATAAGAAATGAAATTGTGGAGACAAATTGTATTTGAACTCTGAAAAAAGCCATTTAAATACCATATAATACCAGTTGGAACCTCAAACTCTAACTCAATTACTACTTATGTAGCTGGAATTCAGACTAGACTCGGTTGTATCAATTGAACAGAGGTGGACAAAGTACCCAACTTCATTACTTACGCCAAAGTACAGATCCCACTGGTCACACGTTACTCCGATACAAGTGAAAGTTGTCCAGTCAAATTTTTACTTAAGTTAATGTACTGAAGTGCTTGCTTTGAAAAATACTGAAGTATTAAAAGTACATTTTCTGTCAATGTGTTGTTGTATTATTGCCACAACGCTAACAAAACCTAACGCCGTTACCAAAGACAGAAATGTGAATTCACAAAATGAACGCATGCCGTGCCATCATGGTGGTTTAACGTTAAGCTAGCTAGTCAATGAAACTCCACCTGACATGCTAGCAAACTCTTTTCAAACTTGAAATCATATTAGGTAGCTAATGCTACTAGAAAATAAATATTTCTACACTGTTTATTTGGCAAGATTATGCTAAAACATATTTCTGAAAGCACTTCAGATAAGTTAACGTTATTCATGCTAGCGTAACTCCATTTTTACATGCTAACTAACAGTGTCCAAGTGAACTAGCTATGTGTAAACGTTAGCCGTGGACAAGGCAATGGCAACTTGGAGGGCAAATCCATAGGAAGTCATTTAACTAACCAGACCGATAGCTATTGCAACGTTATCGCTAGCTCTAAAAGCACAGACAACTTCATTACAAGCTTTCTCTTGGAATAAAACGTTTATATACCTCAATATGCTTCCGCAAGTTGGACGACGAGTTTTTGTAGGCCGTGATTGTGGTTCGTTTTCAGCAAACAAAGCAAACATTTAAAATGAAACGTATCTTTAATCCTTTCAGAAAACTGAAACATGGGTTATAAAGCCATGGGGGCGTGCATTCCCCAGAAGAACCGCCTCCTTCCGTTCTGCCATCAACTGATTGTGTTCGAATAATGCTGCAGAGAAATCACTGAACTTGATTTTATACAGTCTATAGACGTGATGTGACCCTAGTGATTACTGATAGGCTGTCTCAGTGTCACCTGCGAAAAAACAAATCACATTTTAGAAAAGAAAAGAAAAGAAAAAACATCCACTTTCAAAGCTGCTTCATAGTAACGAGTAACGAGGACCTTGATAGAAATGTAGTGGAGTGAAAAGTACGATATTTGTCTTTCAAACGTAGTGAAGTTAAAGTCATAAGTTTCCAAAAAAAATACTCAAGTAAAGTACGGATACTCAAAAAGTGTAAATGCACTTCGCAAATGCACTTCGTTACTGTCCACCTCTGGAATTGAACACCACAATGTACAAACTCCATGGTGCTTATAAAATACACAACAACAATAAACTGATCATAATTCATTCTTAGGCTAGGGCTGGACAATTCTTACAAGATTAGGTGTCAGGCTATCAGTTTTTATTCTATCCACATTCACTGGATACGAGCAATCGCACGCTCTGATTGGCTACTCTACTACTAGGCTATCACCTCATATACCGTGAGTAGAGAAAAACAAAATGGCGGCGCGTTTTGCTGAACCAACCGAGGACGAAATAAAAACTCTTCTCGAAAACAAAACCCCCCAAAATGCAACCCCCCCAAAAAAAAACAACAAAATATGGAATGAAAGTATTTGATGGTAAGAATGTATCTTTTTTTATGTTTCAAGAATTATTATTATTATTATTATTATTATTATTATCACATTTTTCACAAATTGCCCCTGTCATTTCGCTGGTTTGTTAAGTGGAAATGATTTTGTCGGATGTTTTGTATAAAGTTTTTATTTATCGAATTTGCAAAAAATACAAATAAAAGTGCTCTACTTCTCAAAATCCGATGAATGTGCATAGAATGAAACAATTATTCCATTCAATCTCGTCATACGCGGCTTATAGCAAACTCGGTGCGACGCGCCTCATCAGCTATCAGCTCATGTACGACTTGATTTCGTGGAATAATTGTGAATTATTCATGGTTTTGACCAAATAGGTAGAATAAGGACTAAAGTTATATTTATACAGAATTTTTCAATCCCCAATGATTTGTATGCTCAGTGATATTTACTAAACTAGCTAACTCGCTTGTCAAATTTTTGGGTTAAATCACCTAGTTTGGCTTATTTAATTACAATTTCTGAACAACCAAAAAATAAATCTGGCAACCAAACTGGACCTTTCGCTTGTCCAGTGGGATGGCTAAGAGATTTCTGATTTGTCCCTCCCGTCTGATTCGTCCATTGTCTTCTATTTATCTCATCAGTCCCTGGATCGAAGACTCTCAGGATCTAAGACTGAGTAAAGAACTGGAGGTTGAGAACAATACAAAGACAAAACGGGGCAGGACGGCAGCTGCTCCGAATGAGCTGATATGGGACGTCCCCTCCCGAAGGAAGAAAAGGAAGAATAGAGGGCATTAGGACCAAGAGGTGCATGTGTCTCTTTGAGGAAAGAACAAAGGCTGACATTGCAGAGATGAAAAGGGGGTGAAATCTAAACTAATCAAACCCAACAAGGCAGTTGGCCAGGGTTCAAAAAGCAGGCAATGAACAGCCACGCCGAGTCATTTCAACTTTCACGTTTGCCCTGTGCTCAAAGAACACGGTTAGGGTGGAGAGCCGGAGGGGAAAGAAGTTCAAAAACAACCTGGCAATGAGTCAAACAGGTGTACTGAAGAAGGAACTTGGTGTTTGTTTCTAGCAGGGTGTAGAACATATCTCTTGTTCAATTAATAAAAGCACGAACATAACAGATCTGCATATTGTGGAGGATGAGTCAGTAAATATTCTTTTCATTGTTCCTTTTCAAACTCGGTTCCAAAGAAGTTCTTCACAAGTTCAAAGACTCAAGTAGAAGGGATGGGGTAAGGACAGATACTGTCATTCTCTGGATTTTAAATGTGACATTGCTAAGAAGATATCTGCCAATGGCAAGTTTTATACCGTACATGCAACCGACGCTTACAAGGCAAAAAGAGGAGGGCGGGGAAAAAAAAATCTGCTTTGATTTAACTTCAGACAAAGAGGAGATAAAACCTTTGACAAAACCTCTGGGATCAATTAAGTAAGAAAATACTTAGGCAAAGAAGATACGCTTACAAACGAGGGCACCTTTCTCTTTCACACCTGAGTCAAAGTGTGAGTTAAGACCGTAGGTGTGATGTAGGTTGTGGAGCAGGTAGGTGTGGGTGGCAAAGGTATGTTCTGTACCTGAGAGACGTCTCGGTACGTCGCTGATGGCGGGCAGGCCTGTGGCTCGGGTAGAGGAGAGCGGAGTGGTGGAGTGGATGGAAGGGGAAGTCATCTGGCTCAGGTAAGGCGTATATGGCTGTTCGTAGGACCACGGCGGAGACGACTGTGACTGCCGGGGGTCTGAAAACGCAATGGATGGATGGAAGGAGGAGCAAAGAAATTAAATGACTGTTTCCACTCATCGATTCAGTGTGGCTTTATGACGTCAATATGTGCTGATCGTTTCATGTCAGAAGGTGATTTGAAGCCTTTGCACTTAATCTTATTGCCATTTTAGTGACGGGCTTATTGCTCAACCCAAGGGAACTGGATAGAACAGTGATGCAATTTCAGCGGTGGATTTTATAATGATATATTACAAACACAGCGTGGTGGAAATCATTATGACTCCGTCAGTGTGCTATGAGAATCTGCTCTATCACAACAAATGGCAACAATATGAAGAGCAGCACAAGAATGTGTTCCTGTTTGCTTTCCACGTTCATTTGGTAAACATGGTGTCTGCACAAATGCAGACTGCAGGAAGTCCAACGGCAAACATTTGCATTCAGCTCTAAACTTCGCTCAGCACGGAAGGCAGTTATGCACTGTTATGAAATTAAACGTTCAAACATATTTACTTGAATTTAATTCACGTGATATTTATCTAAAACGGTAGTTTGCCGTGCTGCTCTTATACCTGACAGCTGTGTCTGTCCCTGTGGGCTGAAGGAGTTTGCTGCGGTGTTGAGAGATGGCCGGGGGCTCTGCGTGGGCACGGCGACCCTCATGGTGCTGTGGCGCAGGCGTTCTAGTTCACTCAGGCGCTCCGAGAACAACCCTGGTTTTGGAGGGTCCTCCAGCTTCTGCCTGTGTCCTAAAACAGCCAGTAGACCAAAGGTTACTTTACTATAAACAGAGCTAGGGCTTACTGAGAACATCAGTGTCAACGTTCTTTGCTTGCCAAATATATATCACATATATTAAAGCAAACTTATATAGCGGTTCCATTTTTTTAGCAAGCAGCTACGTTCTTGTGGCTGAGCACGATGCAATACTTGTCCACCAGAACACTCACAGTTAAATTGCTCAGTGACTGAATTTTCCTGTTATCAGTAATGTGAGTGTATATATATGTGTCATGGGAGGAAAACAACCTTCAAAAACGGTCATCATCTCAGATGATGAACCATTCACGTCATAAGTACTTCCCCTTGACCCAGATCACTCACGACTTCCCAAATGAATATACTAGAGAGTACTGATGCAACATATGGAGACCTATATGCCTTCTGTAAAAACGGCACACAAAAGCAGTCTCGCTGGAGCCCATCCTTTCTGTCAATACAGGGGAAGAATATAGCTTAAAGAGAGACTTCTAAAGCCTTTTTTCTCTCTTTAGTCAGAATGTGCCTGTCTGTCTAGTCCCGCTTGGCTCTGCTGAATGGCTCTAAAGTAAATATCAAACAGAAGAAAAGAGAAACTTCTGCCGAAGCTTGGCGGCGCTCCAGCTGGCGGGAAGAGCTTCAGCTACCTCCAACCCTGCAAAACCTGATTGTGTTCTGAAGTTAAGCTGAGCAAACAGCACTTTGTGAGAAGGAGTCCTCGTCCAGAGGTTAATGTCTGCCGCACGTAAGGATCTCGGGTGCGAGTAATCCCCGGGAGCCTTCGCCGTGTGTGTAAGCGCTGAGGGAAACGTAAGAAATATGTGCCCCCTCTGCTGCTGCCGTCGCTGGAAAGGGCAAGCAGTTTAATTTCATTTAACCGAGTTGATTTGGTGAATGAATACACCTCTGTGTCTATATGGAACCAAGCTTGTCACAAATTACACGAGGGCTTACATGCGACGTGAAATAGTATCTGCCAATATACTCACCATATTGAATTTTATTAGAGGCATAAAATCACTGAGGGTGTCATGCTTCTTGTTCCATAAATATCAAGGCTGGATGCATCAGACAAACCTGCCAGTGTGTTAGTGAATAGGACAGTTATTCCTCACCACCATCAGCCAGCTCCTAATGTAACCGTATGGCAATGCCAAATCATCTACACCAAGTAATTCTCTCCTAAAAACGGCAATGTATAAAGAATAAGAGTATTCAAACACTACCAAAATCACCTTATTGACTGGAAAGCTACATTTACCAAACCTTGTTACACTACATATTGTCCATTGCATTACACTGCAGGTATTTAGCAGACGCTCTTATCCAGAGCGACATACAACATACCCAGAGCAGCCTGGGGAGCACATGCCTTCCTCAAGGGCACTTCAGCCGTTCCTGTTGGTCCAGGGAATCAAACCGGTGACCTTTTGGTCCCAAAGCTGCTTCTCTGACCTTTAGGCCACGGCTTCCCTCAGCCTGATTGTCCAGTGATTATCTTGTATCACACTGTTGTCACTTTCTGCAATATATTACATGAAGGCCTTGGAGGACACAATTTTGTTTGACTCTGTATTCGCTGGCCACTTTAATAGGAACACCCGTACCTTTGCCCCTTCTCATACATGTCAACCTTTGGTCAATCAAACCTGTATAACCAACCTCCAAAATCCGTATTTCCCTTATAAAATCCGTATAAGATGCAAATTAAAATAATTTACCTAAAATTTGAATGATAATTAACAATGATATATCCCAGTTACTTTTATTCAATATTAATAACAATAAACCTTCAGAATGAATACAAAGCTCCGATGTTTGACAAAAAACACAAAGTGTTATCAGCGTAGTTACGAAGGAAATACTTCGTTGTTTGGAGACAGGTTTCACCGAGCGGCTATTATGCGCGAGACTTCATATTAGCCACAAAGTCAGGAAAATCTGTTCGTAAAATTACGTTATAATGACCAAATACAATGAAAAGTATTTTTCCAGTCTCACCTGTGAAAGGTAATCCCATGTGATCTCGTTTGGACGGTAAACCTGTTGGTACAGTTAAACGCAGAACATGAATGAGGCATCTTTATTCTCGGCTACTGTCTAGACGCTATACCAGAGATGGCTGAAGAATCTCCACTTTGCCCCATCCAATATGGCGGCGAGGATGACGTATGATTCTACGCAGAAGGCAGCGTCTATGTTTATATGTCTATGACTTCACGGTTGGCGGGATTCTCGCAATGCGGTGTGCGCATGATCAAAAGTGGAACGAAGTCTCGCTACCACAAGATAACGCGCGATTTCATAAGACTCTTTACTGGCTGTCTGTGGTGTACAGTACGTTTGTAAATGTTATGCGCTCTTTTATCATCGTGGGAATTGATTATAGCTCTAAATAAATATTGAAGTTTTTTTAAAAAATCCGTATAACTTTATTTATACGCCCGTATACTACGTTTATTGAATCAAATCCGTATAAAATACGGACATTCCGTATAGGTTGACATGTATGCCTTCTCAATTATCCAATCAGCCAATCATGGGGCAGCATACGTCAACATGGGTGAAAATCTCAGCGACTTTGACTGTGGCATGGTTGTTGGTGCCAGATTGGTCTGAGTATTTCAGAAGACTTCAACAGTAACATATTTCAGGAATATATGCAATCGTTTCTAGAGTTTACACAGAATGGTGCAAGAAAAAGAAAAAAGAAAAAAACATCCGGTGAGCAGCAGGCCTTGTTGATGAGAGAGGTCGGAGAAGAATAGCCAGGCTGGTTCGCACTGACAAGAAGGCTACAGTAACTCACATAACCACGCTTTACAACTGTCATGAGCACGACAGCATCACAGGATACGCATCATGTCAAACCTGATGGGCTACAACGGCAGAAGATCACATCTTCTGTTTCACATTAGAGCCCTGCACTCCCGCGGGAGTCCCGCGGGACCCGCCGCAAAGCAGTGCGGCGCGGGACAAATTTTGAAAGCTCATTGCGGGCGCGGGCGGGACCGGAAGTGCACATGTGCGCGCGCGGGCGGGAGCAGTGATAAACTGCAGTCCCGCTAACTAAAAACGTGTTTGAAATAAAATGTATAAATTATTAATTTATGTCTATCATATATAATTTGTGCTGGATATTTTATTTGGCATTAATAAAAGCATTTTAAGATGCTTAAATTGGCAGAGAAATAGCATCGTAAATTTGTCACCCTAATGGGAAATCCTTTGATCACTCTAATGACTCACAGTTCACAGCCAGCTAACAAGAGAACCATGAATGAAGTGATTTACAGCTTGCGTTAGTCTACAACTTTAGTCAGAGAGACATGTTACACAGTGACGGTAGGCTTGACTCAATGCTATCCCAGAAATCCTTCCTGTAATATGCAAATTTGGCTGTCCAATCAGAGGCGGCCAAATTTGCATATTACAGGAAGGATTTCTGGGATAGCATTGAGTCAAGCCTACCGTCACTGTGTAACCTGTCTCTCTGACTAAAGTTGTAGACTAACTCAAGCAGTAAATCAACTTACTTCTCTTACTAGCTCTGCTTTACAATAAAAATAAAAATAAAAAACAAAAAAACACACACCCATTGGTACAAAGCAAGTCCATTCACTTTTTTATACTAATCAGAGAATTACAACGGTTTCTCATATGATAATGTGTGATTTGCGATTAAATATTTTAATTGCTTGACAGAACTGATTATTATTATTAGAGATAGTACATGCTGAATTCCGAAACAAGGTAAATAATAACAATGTGAGCTGTAGATATTTATGCTGAAATCCACTCAAAGTAGGGGGCGGGGCACCATCACGCTGTGTCAAGACAAGAACTTTCCTGAGAAATAACGCGAACGTCTGCATTATGCGGGATTTGCGGGCGGGAGTGGGACTGAAAATCATAATTTTTTTGTGGGCGCGGGCGGGAGCGGGACTGAAAATCATAATTCTTTGCGGGCGCGGGCGGGAGTGGGACTGCACAATGCGGGCGCCGGCGGGAGCGGGACTGAAAAATCCGACCTGTGCAGACCTCTATTTCACATCACATCCACCGTGGCTAGACTGGGTACAGGCTCAAGATGTGAAAGACATTGCCTGGTCTATCACATTTTCGCCATTCTGAACGCATGATTGTATGCACTGCACTGTTGCTAGTCGATTGGCTGATTGCATAATTGCATACCGCATCAAAAGCAGGCGTACTGGTGTTCCTATTAAAGTGGTCGGTGAGTGTAGATGTGTATAAGGCTAGAATGACGATGAAGCGCTCTACTCTACTCTTACGTCACATATTTTAAAGCGTACAAAAACACTCATCTCATCTCATTATCTCTAGCCGCTTTATCCTTCTACAGGGTCGCAGGCAAGTTGGAGCCTATCCCAGCTGACTACGGGCGAAAGGCGGGGTACACCCTGGACAAGTCACCAGGTCATCACAGGGCTGATACATAGACACCGACAACCATTCACACTCACACCTACGGTCAATTTAGAGTCACCAGTTAACCTAACCTGCATGTCTTTGGACTGTGGGGGAAACCGGAGCACCCGGAGGAAACCCACGCGGACACGGGGAGAACATGCAAACTCCACACAGAAAGGCCCTCGCTGGCCCTGGGGCTCGAACCCAGGACCTTCTTGCTGTGAGGCGACAGTGCTAACCACTACACCACCGTGCCGCCCTACAAAAACACTCTGCTCGGTAAATCTTTTGGATCCCTAAAATATTTGTCTTAAACGTAGTGAAATCCTGGTTAATTGAAACCTTGAAAATGTGAACAGCACCCACGTGCAATGAACCGGTGCTACAGGTGCGCTAGCCCCTGCCCCTTTTCTGTTTGCTGTCCAAAGTGCCCTTTTCATAGGGACTGTTTTGTTGATTTTTTTAATATTTGTAAAAGATAAGTTAGCTCCAACATCAATATTCTCTACAATTTGACAATAATATATGAAATTATAGATTTATAAAATAACGTTTTTCTGTGTAAATGCGGGCATCAATCCGTGACGTCATGCATTCAGTGAGCCTCCGTGCAGAAAGCGCATGCAGGCGGTTGACAGTGGGAGACAGTGCGAGGAACGGCATGGTGAGGTCACACTGAAAGTCTCTTTTCATTTCTTATCTGAACATGCAATATTGTCCAGCTTAGAACACAACAGTAAATGCGTAGGGTTGTTTATCATTTAATGAAGCCGCCTAGGCTATATTTAAACCGTTTGCTCCATCCATTTCATTAACGTGGCAGATTCGGAAACTTTAGTTTGAACGACGGCGTTAATAACATATTCTAGCAGCTTCGAAAACTTAAGGCTGAATGACGAACATATTCTATCAAGACACACAGAATGTTCAGTTGCAATTGAAATTTAGTTTTGAATAAAGTTAACTTGAGTGAAAAATTTGTTCCAAGTGCCCTTTTTTGAATGTTGAGCCCCTGCCCCTCCAAAGGTCTTTGCACGGCCCTGGTGAACAGACTATACGTCAGACTAAATACTCCAGAAGCTGAAGGGGAAAAAAAAAAAAAAGTTTTAATGTGAATGATTCAGTTGCAGCAAAGGAAATTCCATAATACTCACATCCTCCTTGAGAAATAAAAGGTTTACGCTAGTCTCATAATTAAATCCATCAGGTCAATGCTTAAAGTCATAATTGAGGACACCAGTAAAAGCAAACAACAGATCGTATACTAAATGATGATCTTGTGCAAGTCGCATGTGTCTTGACATTGCTAATGAGGCTGTGAAGTAATTCTCTACAAGAAGAAGAAGAAAAAAAAACATTAAAAAGGCTTATTCAAAGCGCACGATGACTCCAAACCCTTGGCACTGTGAAAACTATGAAAGCTGGCTTTAAAGGAAAAAAGAGAATGGCATGGACGGTCTAGAATATGAACGAATAAATACCGAGAAGCTGTATTTCTGGAAAGGTTGCCTGCCTGCATGTGAAATTGTCATTTGATAGTGTTCGAACCTGCAAAAACACCCTTAACACGTTAAACACCAGAGCACTCATCAACATCAAATATCGGCCCGGCTGTCAGGGTACATCAATCATGCAGTGGCGACACAGGGAATAAAACGGATGGAAGAAGAAAGGGAAACATACATCCGTCTAGATTTCATTTCTTTAATTGCTGTGCTGTGGGGAGGGTTGACTCCTCTGAAGAGCAAAACAATGGATTATTTCATATGGCAGCTCCGTGTGAGGAGCCTGTGAAATTAGCAAGCGGGGAAAAAACAGCAGCGAAAGACGGGACAAGGCCAAACGCCTGTCTGCTCGCAGGATCAGAGAGGAGGGCAGTGGGTGGGAGGGAGTGAGACCGAGCGAGAGTGAGAGCAAGCGAGAAGAGAAAAGAGAGAACAAGGCAGCCAAGCAGTACTGGAGTTCTGCCAGTCGCTTGTGTGGTCTGTGTGTTCCAGGATTCAGGAAGCAAAGCACGCCAAGAAAGGGCACAAATACTACCAGAGCTTTATAAATCAACAGCCTGGCTTCAGCACGCAGGCACCATGCAACTTCACAACAAAAACAATTTATTAAAAAAAAAAAAAAAATTGTTAAAAAATTACGCAATTCATTCAATGGCTGAGACAGATGGATTAAGGCTTACCTTGCATATTTTATAGTGAGCTGTACTGCTCGAAAATTGGCTAAACACTCCAAATGAAGATGAATGTACCCAGAGAGTTGGATGCTGTTGGAGAAACTGCTCGCCATAGTCCCTGAAACCTCTTTAAACATGTCTGTGCAGGGAAACGGTTACGGTAATATGAACACGTCGTTCCGTTCTCACATTGTGCCGACTGAGTCGGCGACTTTCACAGCGGGGGGAGGTTAGTCCATTGGAGCTGTGCGTAGGGGAAAAAAACGCTAGCAGATTTTACCCAACTGTATAGCTCCATCCAAGCTGTCAGCTTGCTGTCGTTCATACGAGGTCCAAAGATCCCCCCTTAGCCAACAGCAACAAGTAACATCTTAAGTTCATTTCACAATTGGAAATGTGCTTAGAGAAAGTACATCGGGATTATTTCTCAAGCAAGTCAACCCGGAAAAAGGTTTATTTTCAATGGACCGTGCAGCCTTTTGTCTGAGAGGCCTACTGTGAGTGTTTTGTTGTGGGAGCCTACCTGTCGAGACATGCGCCAAACGTTCAAAGCCTCGAGGAACTTCACAAATTCACCACTAATGCTCATTTCTGGCTCTGGTAATTAGAGTGGCTCCACACACAAACCGCAACGTAAACAGTTCGACATTCGTAGCAATATTATTGTCAGTGCTAATGCTAACACCACCCTACATTTTTAGCAAGCATGGGTACAATAAATACACCAAAAAGGAGTATGACCTTAAACATAAAAGTAGAGCGCAACTGTAATATTATACTATATTTTATTAGCTGATAATTTCACGTGTTTGAGGGAAGGAAAGCAAATGGAGGGATGACAAAAAACTGACGAGGTGGACTAATCCAAGAGAAGAGCATTTCTCTTGGCCTCATTTACCATCGCTGTGAAACTGACAAACATGGAGGTAAAGCTTTGAAGTCTTTCTGGCTACCGCTTTATTGGAGTCCTCGATGAGACAATAGCTCTTTTCCAGCCGTCTGCATGGCAGTCAAAACACACGGGCTCGTGCAGAAGCTTGGAAAATACAGAACCTTTTCATAAAATAGACAGTGTGTTTTCCATCTCGCTAACGTAATATGCCGTTAATACACACACCAGACCTGCTTTCTGCTGTAAATGATTCCATTTGACTCAAGAAACGTTACATGAATTCATCATTTGACTCTGGAGAGACTGAACGTTTTGTCTGAGCTGTAATATCATCTCGGTGATACGGCAACGATGGAACAATAACAGCTAACATCTAATAACGTTAGTCGATCGTGCGCTGGTTGAAGAACCCAGTATGAAGTGCAAAAGAAGTCAGTGATCTCAAATGAGAAGTCATGATTTCTCACACAAAAATAAGTATTCTGCTTATCCTAAGCACGTCGTACGACCTTATTAAGCTCCTTAACGTTCCTCAAGCCTTTTTTTAGCATTGTGTAGAATTTGTAAAATTCACATTTTACTCAACACAGCCATCTGTAACTAAAGCAAACACATTTATACAGGCAGTGCATGAGTATTTCTGCAATCATGGACATTCTGGTTCAGAACCCAAATGAGCAACGGTAACATTCCACAAACTGTTTAAAAATGAACTCCATATGCCTGACACTAATAGTATCTTCTGTGGTATCGTACTGCAAATGTCCCTACTTCCAAGTGCAAATCTTTCCCTCCACACAAGCATATTTAATTTCACGCATAACATTGACTTGTATTGATTTTGGACATGAGCACTGTCACGTCTTTATTCTCACCCCTGTTCAAACAGATTATGTGAGGGATTACCAGCGAATCAGAAACAAATATGCGTCTAGTCTTTAAGAATGCCCGTACTCTGGTGGTCTGCCGGCTCTGGAGTCAGCCACCGTACAGGGAGTAACACAAAGCCCTCTATTAAAGATCTGACCAGCCCCTCCCAATCCATTAGGTGAAATTACTCTTAATAACCAGCGCTACACCAGTCCTGCTTCATAATTACTGCACTGTCGAGTTCACACTCAGATGAGGCCTGGTGCGCAAAAAAAAAACCCACCACAAGTGAAATACTTTTTTTTGTAGCTCAGCATAAGGAAATAGCTTTTTGTAAAGAACTGAGATTAAAGATTGTCGGACAGATGTTGAGGAAAATAATGAGTAATTATTAGCTAAGCCAGGCGGCATGGTGGTGTAGTGGTTAGCACTGTCGCCTCACAGCAAGAAGGTCCTGGGTTCGAGCCCAGAGGCCGACGAGGGTCTTTCTGTGTGGAGTTTGCATGCTCTCCGCGTGGGTTTCCTCCGGGTGCTCCGGTTTCCCCCACAGTCCAAAGGCATGCAGGTTAGGTTAACTGGTGGCTCTAAATTGACGGTGTGAATGGGTCTCTGTGTCAGCCCTGCGATGATCTGGCGACTTGTCCAAGGTGTACCCCGCCTCTCGCCCATAGTCAGCTGGGATAGGCTCCAGCTTGCCTGCGACCCTGTAGGACAGGATAAGCGGCTACAGATAATGGATGGATATTAGCTAAGCCTAATTTAAAGCTCAAGTCCGTTGATTTAGGGATTCGAATCTGAAAGGTGGAAAGCGAATCAATTTGTTCACGAGTTACTGGTTGTCAGATGCAACTTTTGTAAATTAAGATTGATTCAAATCAATTCAATTTAGTGTGGGTTTCCTCCGGGTGCTCCGGTTTCCTCCGACAGTCCAAAGACATGTGTTTGTGTTCAACTGGCGACCCTAAATTGCCCATAGGTGTGCACGTAAGTGTGAATGTCTGTCTGTCTGTCTCTCTGTGTTGGTCCTGCGATGGATCGGCGGCCCGTCCAGGATATACCCCACCTCTTGCCTGAGGTGGGCTGGGATTGACTCCAGCTTCCCCGCGACTTGCAATGGATAAGCGGTATAGAAAATTAAAAAACAAACAAACAAAAAACCCCTGAAATTTAATCCCTCCCCCAAAAAAGTGACTAGATTCAGCAAGTCAAGCTTCTTTAAGAAATATTATAATGCCTTGAAAGTAGGGACTGGCAAAATCATGATACAATATCGCTATTGTGATCAATGTTGCAATTTTGAGATATTGTCAATATTTTTAGAACAATTATAACCTCTTTAGAAATGACTGATTATGTGTTTGTACTGTTAAAAAAGTAAAGGACTTCCCAGAATATTTCTCAGGCATATTTTTGTGTTATTAATGTCAGTCTCCATATCCATGGTTAGCTGCTGCCTGAGCCAATCATGTGCTGTATAGGCATTTTTGTTGAAGCGTTTTTATTTTGTTAATAAATCCACCCATCCATCCATTATCCGTAACCGCTTATCCTGTGCAGGGTCACGGGCAAGCTGGAGCCTATCCCAGCTGACTACGGGCGAGAGGCGGGGTACACCCTGGACAAGTCGCCAGGTCATCACAGGGCTGACACATAGACACAGACAACCATTCACACTCACATTCACACCTACGGTCAATTTAGAGTCACCAGTTAACCTAACCTGCATGTCTTTGGACTGTGGGGGAAACCGGAGCACCCGGAGGAAACCCACGCGGACACGGGGAGAACATGCAAACTCCGCACAGAAAGGCCCTCGCCGGCCACGCGGCTCAAACCCAGGACCTTCTCGCTGTGAGGTGACAGCGCTAACCGCTACACCACCGTGCCGTCCTAATAAATCCATGTTCATGCCATTGTAAGCATTTAATTTGATTGTTGATTAATGCAACCAGTTCAATATAATTGCATTTCTTTTAAGATAGATGCCTTACAAAAAAGAAGTTTATCCAAGTGTGCTTCTAGTATACTTCTTTTAAATTAAAAATAAGAGGGTATGCTTTCAGTTTACTTTTTATTTACTTATCAGAGATATACTTAATAAAGTTATACATAAGTATACTTGGCTTATACTGAAAAGTATATAGAAAAGTCTATCAAACTTTTGATCAAGATATACTTAACAAAAGTGTAATAAAATGTTAAAATATTTGTGCCTTATGTTTAAGTGTACTTGCCCTGTAGTTGTGCTTCAGCATTGTTGACTCTTAGGTATGTATGTGGTTCCATATAAGTTTTTTTTTTCTCCTGAGTGGGATAATTAAATTTTTTTATTTATTTCTTTTTCTTTAGAGCTTGGATGTCAATTCCAGTTGTCATTGCCATGTTTTTATACTTTGACATTTAATCCAATGTTGCTTTAAAATTTAGATTTTTAAAGAAAATGAATATGTTCTTAATCCTGAGTATCTGCTGTTATTTTGTGAATTCTTACCTTTATAACTTCATTGTAACTTAAGGTACAAAACACTTCAGTTGTCTACTGGTAGTGTGCATGAGGTAAGGGTTAGGGCTAGAAAACTAATAGTATACCTAGAAGGGTAATTGCAGTATACTTCAAAACTAAAACGTGGACTAGGTGTATATAACCAGTAACTAATAGTATATTTCCGATATGCTAGAAAGTAAACTTTTATAAACTAAAAAGTGGACTAGAAGTGTGTAACGAGTAAACCAGGAGTATATTTCCAGTATCCTACAAATTAGTAAACTAAAAAGTGGACTAGAAGTATAAAACAAGTAAACTCATAGTATATTTCCAGTATACTATGAAGTATGCTTTTGTAAACTAAAGAGTGGACTACAAGTATAGAACTAGTAAACTATTAGTATATAAGTTTACTTGTGGTATACTTGCAGTACAAAATAAAAAATACTAGTTGTATACTCAAAGTTTATTTCTCTTAGACTTAAAGTATACTTTTTATAAACTAAAAACGGGCCAATTTTGTCCCAAGAAGCATTAGATTAGTTTACTTACAAGTATACTGTAAGTACATTGATATCAGTATACTTGGTACGCAAAAGTATACTTAAGGAAATATACTTTAACTTTCCTTAAGTATACTTAATAAAATGAACTTGAAGTATACTTCTTTTTGATAAGGACTTATTTATTGAATCATTTGTTTCATTATTGCCTCTTGAGTCCCACTGCAAACTTGTCGCTGTGGCTGGATGAAAGCCGTGGTGCAAATCAAGGATAAAATTCCAGCTTCTGGCCTCACATAATCGGAAAAATCACTACATTTTGCAGCAATTAAATGCTCTCTAGGATGACCAAAATGCCCTGCAAAGCAACACGGGTACTACAAGACTCTTTCTTATAGTATATCAAGCAAACCAGAGATTTCATCTGTTAAGTAAAGTCAAAAGAAAAATACACCGATTTTTGTAACCATAAAAGCATTGTGAATTCCATCAGTACGTCTAAGAATGTTTATTTCACCCCTGCTAACTTTATCTGTGATATACATGGGAGAATTTTTCAACATGCAGACAGAGACAACTTCACCGCACACCCACAGGAGGTTGCACAACTCAAGATGTGTCATTTCCTGCCTGGCCACCTGCCTGATGCTTAGCAAGAGCTCATGGATGAGAAAGAACAAGAAAGAGAAAGAGAGAAAATGAGATGTGAGAGAGGCAGAGAGTAAATGGTAGAGAGTAAAAAAAAAAATGGCACGCTGCTTTACACCATTAATTAAAGGTGTGTTAGAGAACCTATTTTTATTTGTTTGAATGCAAAGGTGTTGTGACTGCCGGATGTTAATGCTACCGTGCTACTGAGAAAAACAACAACAACAACAACAACAATTATCATATCTGATCATATACTGAACCAGAGATTCACTATCACTACATAATTATCAAAATTGACATCCTGTGAATCATTGTAAAACTTCACAGCAAGTGTTAACTGATTATGTATTTGGTTTGAAATAGAAAAAAAGATTTATGGTGATGAATAAAGCTTGCTCGAAATCCTCTATTTAAGTACGTCAAACTCTATAGGCACAAGACTAGGAAACTGGCTAAATCTGACACACTTTCATTAGTATTTTCATGTTTATCAGGCTGTGTTTCCAGTAACTGCGTTATCTTGGTCAAGGTCATGATTTATCTGGAACCTATCCCGGGAACGCTGGGTACGAGGCAGGAATACACCCTGAATGGTGCGTAGGGCATCATGCATTCACAATCACATACTTCTTCACACTTATGGACAGTTTCTCACAACCAATCTGTCTATCAGCATGGTTTAGGAAGTGGGAGGAAACCAGAGAACCCTGAGGAAACCCTTGTGAACACATACACATAAGCATGCGCAGACAGGGACCTGAACTTAGGGATGAACCGCAGAGTCTGGAGCTGTGAAACGGCAATGCTGCCCTCTGCCCAAAAAATTTACATTACAGGCAGACACTCTTATCCAGAACAACGTACAACATACCCGGAGCAGTTGGGGCTTAGTTACCTTGCTTAAGGGCACTTCAGTCATTCCTGCTAGTCCAGGGAATCAAACTCAGTGCATTTACATGCACATAGAGAAAATCGAATTTCTGCCGTTGCTCGACTGAAATCGAAGTTCTAAATGCCATGGAAACACCTTTGCTCGGCTGAAATCGAACCGAACTGGATTTCTCGTAATCGAGCTACGCGACCTAGATTATGCGATTGTAGCCGAGCTACTTAGTGCATGTAAACCCTATCGAGCTATGTAGTCGAGCTACTTACTTCAGCACTGCCCCTTCCAGAAGTGACGAGTGACGAGACCACAAGCGGGAAACACAACAGCCTCGGTCGGCATGACAACAGTAGTAGAAACGTGCACTTCTGGAGCAATGAGGAGATAGAGTTCATGCTCATTCAGCTTAAGGAATTGAATATATATATATATATATATATATATATATATATATATATATATATATATATATATATATATCGATGTTGCTGTCCTCGTCGTCGTTCTTCTTGTGAACACGGAACTGATAACTTTGTTTACACTCTTGAATAGCTCTTCTTCATGACGACAACCGGAAGTGTACCAACACGATGGGGCGTGTAGCGCCACCTGTGGCTCGGGTGCACAATGTACCTCACACAATAGCTCGATTTCCTTGTGCGCATGTAGGATTGGATTTCTCTGGCACCCCTGCTGGGACCCTTAGCTCGATTACCGACAGTAGCTCGATTTGGATGTGCATGTAAACGCACTGACTGGCAACCTTTTGGTCCCAAAGCTGCTTCTTGAACCATTAAGGCCAATTTATGCTGACAACACAGTCCTCACAGATGGCGTCTGCGTAGCCCCCCCCCCTTTGCAGACGCTCTGCGCGTACCTCCCAAAAATTGTGACCACCACAGAAGCTTCGCAGACAGCGTCGCAGACAAGAGGGCTCTGATTGGTCCACTCTACATCCGCTGTACACGCACTTCCGCTTCCCTACTTTCCCGGTTTGTTTTGTTTTCACGACCGCCATTTTTAAAAACACGAGTGAAGATGGAGCAGCACGAAGAGCGGTTGATCGAGGAAGTGAGGCAGTACGTACATCTATACGACTCCAGTTCTAGTCAATATAAGTAACCGGAGGATAAACACTCCACTAACCACACCCACCAACTACTCCTAGCGATTTCGCGACTTCGCGCCCCCTTGCGTTGTAGCGGTGAATAACATCGCGCACGCCTATTACTCCCCGCTCAACGATAAATTACAGCTGTCTGCGAAAAGCTATCTGCGAAAGCCTTGTCGCAAGAGCATGCAGAGGCCCTTAGGTCATGGCGTCCCCCCATACCCGGTTATAGTTATGGCTGGGTTCTTGACCGAATTGATAGTCACGTCATCAGTTTTTCTTAGGCTAATTAGACACAAGGTATGCCACCACACTTGCCGGAGCAGTTGGGGGTTGACTAGGTGCCTTGCTCAAGGGCACTTGAGCCAGCACTGCTGGGTCAGGGAATCGAACCAGTGACCTTCTGGTCCCAAAGCTGTTTCTCTAACCATTTGGTCATGGCTTCCCTGTAAAATCATTGACTAAAAAATACAACTATGCTATCCAGATGAACTTTCAAAAGACACACACACACACACACACACACATATGCTTCACTAACCCCCTACTGTTTACATAAACAGAGGCCATGTCTGGCACACGTCGACTTCTGTTTGCCTTGAGAACAAAACTGCAACAAAATGGAGATGAATCGGGGGGGGGAGATTAAAAGCTGTCAAATCAGTGATGCCATGGGGTATTTTTAATCCAGTGATGAATAATGATCCCACACGGATATGAAGTGGCTTCAAACGTCTGCTGCCAGATGTGTTAATCGAGAGGAACAGGAGAAGAAAAAACCACACGCTGTTTGTGAAGTGATAGGATTGAATTTGCAGCCAAAAATAGTTAGCTGTCAAAAATATATCTATGTATGTAAGAATAAAAATTGCGGTAGGAACAGCTGTGTGCCAGGCTGCTTGGCTCACGTCTTGCTGTTTCTCCTTTTTAAAGACAAACACACTATTATACAGCACATAGTGTACTGCCTAACGGGTGATGGCAGAAGTACTGAACGCTTGTGACAGCAGACAAGCAGATGGTTAGGGAAGAGCAGAGTATTGAAACAGACTTAAAGAGAAGTGTTGCACTTATAAATGAATGCAAATGGATTATCTGCAGCGAGAAAAAAGGAAGTGCACAATCTAACACAATCGCTTACCAAAAAGCCCGTGATGTCAGAGGCTGGTTGCTAAGGACCTGCTCGATTTGTAAACAGCAATGCTAGTCAAATGATTCTAACGGTCATGTCGCATCATAGAACTGGAGTTATATCAAATAAATGACGCAAAAATGATGACAGGAGATATTTACAATCTGTCGCTCTGGATTAACAGGCACAGCAATCCAAGCCTGATTATATGATCAGCCTTGCCACAAAAAAGGTTGTGTTTTGCAGACTTTTGACCATAATGTCAATCTGCAACAGACTATAACCTAAACATTCACTCAGCCATGCGAGGCTCTTGTGTGTTTCTGTGCCACATGAAAGTCGTTCATGACAGCTTGTGTGTATTTACAGCTTCGAGGGCCTCGTGTGAAAACTAAAATTCAGCAGCCTTGGGTTTTTTTTTTTCCCCCCGTCTCTCCAGGTAAAAAGAACACTCGTGTTCTGTGCTAAAGCACGAAGCACATTTAAACCATCTTTGCTTTGTACCAGTCGAGACATTAACTCTGACGAACGCTCCGTTTTCAAAGCTGGACAGTAACTGAAGCATTTTTGCCAGACACTGTTCCACGTTCTAGACAGTAATTAGAAGGGATTCAAACTGCGTGAAGTGACCCATGCTAGGCAACAATGAGAAATAAGTGTTCAATTATTTCTATATTGTTCGAGACAGAACAGCAAGTCTGAGTTTAGTTTTCAATTCATATGAAAATGCTCCCTTTTTTCCAATCCTTAGCAACCTTGAATTAGCAGCCAAATCTTACTTGGCATACAGCTTCCAGACAATGCTAGTGTGTGTTGCTTGTGTGCTAAAGAGCGTGCTTCAGGTTAAAGGTTGAGTGGCTGGCACTACACATTGAAGGACGCAGACAAGAGGCAGATACAGTAAACATTTGCGTAAGGCGAACGGCTCCACAGCACGTGTTTGTGTTTGCCTCTCACTTAGCATGCCTGTTGCTGCTCAAAGGCCGCCTTTGTGCTTTCAGGCATGCTGGATCCATTTTTTAAAACAGTGCCCTAACACGATCCATGCATCCATTCATCCATCATCTTTCTCCCGCCAGCCCACAGACTCTGGCCCTACTTCCCACCTCTGGACTGAGAAAAGGGGCAAAATGCCAGCCGGGGCGACACGTGCTCGAACCGCACCATTCATCTCTCCGAGTGGTTTTACATGCATGCATGCACCTCTTTGTACGTTTGTAATCGTTATCACATGACGGTTGATATTTGGGGGTTACTCACTCCTTGGTTCTCGTGGTCCGTCCACTGTGACCTTTATGGCTCGGTGGTAAGTGGCCACTTGAGGAGGGTTGGTGAATACTGTGATTGTCAGAGTGAAGCTCTTCCCTGCAAGAGACAAAAAAGGTTCATAGCCCGTTACTACCCAGCACAATGTGCCACATTCACTGCACGCTCCACATTTGCATTTTCTTTGCTGCTGGTGATGACGGTGATTGTGGGATTTTAACTGCCATGGGAGTACATAACGTTTGCAACACTGAGGAAACAATAGACAGCAATGTCAAAATGAACAACAACAAAAAAAAAACAGAGCAAAATGTCAATTTTAATTCAGCTGTGTCAGCTTTTTCCTGCAGATAAATGTATTCCTCTGAATAAACAGCGTTTCATATACCTCCAGCATTAAAGTGGCTTTATTTCCAGTCTACGACAACGAGGTTGTTTTTATTTTATAACCTGTTACCCAGCATGGAGTCATTCTCCATTACACTCAGACTGATACTATAAAAATGTGCTGTAGGCGCGTAATGTAAAGGCAAGCCCGAAGACAACCCCATGGTGCCTCTTCTGTCCTTACATGACCTTTCATTTAATGAAGAGTGTTTAAACACTTCGATCATCTACTGAACCTTTGCTTGACCGAATTTGAAGTTACAACTCTCATTACGAATCCTATCAGTTGAACGACCGGACAGAAAAATGCACCGGATACGCGGGTACGTCTTTTTTCTATCGGACGAGCTGTGAGCTATATGGATGTTGTCACGCAAGAGAAATATTAATAGATGTCACTCTGCGAGAACAGAACAGGAAGCTTGAAGTGGCTTCAAAAGTAACAAACTCAGCAACAAGAGTAATCTGCAAAGTATGCTGTGAAGTCAGGCATGACACATTCTCCGAGCTGCAATCTGCTGCTGAGACAGGAAGAGGTGGGCGGAAAATGAGTGACTCAGTGAAGCGGCCAGCTTCGCTCGGCTTTGCATGTGTATCAGGATGTGTGGCTGGCTCAAAGCTTTGTTGATTGGGCTTGTGTGTGGGGTTTTTTTTTGGTTAATTTCTCTCAATCTGAAAAACTATTAATGAAACTAATGTACAAAAAAAAAACAACAACAACAACCCTGAAACAATCGACCATGTGTATAAAATATATGCCAACCTCTCATTGTTGCCTTCTCAAAACATGCGGAGCCTATGAGGATAAAAAGACCACTGCAGAGGCACTTCCCGTGCATTGTATATAAGCTCTGACCTTGACTATTCCACTGAGGCTATTACTGTAAATCATGTCTCTTGCTGTGTGTGCTGGTGCTATATTCGTTCTCATTCTTTCTCCCTCAGGAATCTGTCCTTAAGCCCCCAAAATGCAAGGTTGTGTCCAACAATCAAACCCAACCCAGCCCTTCCCAGTAACCAGATCCCGAAGCCACACCGCAGGCTAACGCTGTGCCCAGCCACCAGACCAATTCCCGCCTCTCCTCTGCATCCAACAACTCCACACCACCAACTAAAAATACCCCCAATACCACCCTCTCTCTCTCTCTCTCTCTCCTCTCTCTCTCTCTCTCTCTCTCTCTTTGCTCAGGTTTCCGAGTTCACAATAGTTCCCTAAATGCAGGCTCTCGTTCACTGGCACGGTATTAACATAAAAATAGCCAAACAATCAACGGTCGATCCTGTTTGCTAATTATTGATTTATTAGCAGTCTGTCGGCTCTTCAAGATATGCCATGCACTCTTGGCTCAAACAAGACGACGGCTTATGAAGGGTGTAAGACCATCCCGTTTTTGTTTTCAGCCTTGTTGATTTTGGTCGCTCATATCTAATTCTCATCTGTTGCATGCAGGATTGTTTCCCTTATTTAATTTCCTTATGCTCTGCTACCTTCCCCTGTGACTTCCGCCTGCAGATCTCGTATCAGAGATAGGAGAAACCCAAGCCCGGTGAGGTGTAGGTTTCAGTGCGGGCCAGAGCCCTCTTCTCTGTGACAGCTGCAAGGAGATAACACACTCTTGTCTGTTTCACATATACACACATGCGTACTGTATGCTATGGAGTGTGTATACATATGGATGTGTGTTAGACTCAAATTTTGTTTTAAAATAGTGCTTGGACCAGTGGTTGGAAGGAAGTCAAGTGTCTGTCAGTGCAGTCTGAGCAAACACTGTTTACTTCACCGTGTCCGTTTGAAAAATGATTGACAGCTCTGCCCTGTTTCAAGAGAGAAAATATTTAGGGCCAAATAATTATACTGGGCGGCGCGGTGGTGTAGTGATTAGCGCTGTCGCCTCACAGCGAGAAGGTCCGGGTTCGAGCCCCGTGGCCGGCGAGGGCCTTTCTGTGCGGAGTTTGCATGTTCTCCCTGTGTCCGCGTGGGTTTCCTCCGGGTGCTCCGGTTTCCCCCACAGTCCAAAGACATGCAGGTTAGGTTAACTGGTGGCTCTAAATTGACCGTAGGTGTGAATGTGAGTGTGAATGGTTGTCTGTGTCTATGTGTCAGCCCTGTGATGACCTGGCGACTTGTCCAGGGTGTACCCCGCCTTTCGCCCGTAGTCAGCTGGGATAGGCTCCAGCTTGCCTGCGACCCTGTAGAACAGGATAAAGTGGCTAGAGATAATGAGATGAGATGAGATGAGATGAGATAATTATACTGTCTTATTACCTTACAGCTTCGCCTTCCTGAGAGCTTTAATTGAACATTTATAAACACATTTCATTCTTTGAAATGAGGCACTTTTAGGGCTCCTTAACTGAACACCTGAGAGCTTAACTCGAAGGGACTCTAAAGATTAAGAAGGCAAGTCTAGACGACACTCAGGGAGGCTCGTCTGCCTCCAGCATCAAGCTGCTTGCTCTTCTGATCCATCTGCCTGTACTGTCTTCTTCAAAGGCCTGCTTTCTGAACAAGGGTCTTTCCAAAAGATCACAAGGCCTGATTTTCTTTTCTTTTCTTTAGCAGTAATTACTCCCATATCAAAAGCAGTATTCATCTACACATGCCCAGCCTGAGTGCACTTTAAGCCTACGTGCATATATAATAACAATAGTCTGTTTATAAATCACACTACTATGATGCAAAGTGAATAAATACACACGTTTGTAAAATATCATTATTAAAATTGTCATGAAAATCACGAGCTCGAACTTCAAAGGCAGAAATGTTTAAACACACCCACTGCCTTTATGTCCTTTAGCAAGGAAGTACTCAAATTACACTCCATGACATATAACGTAGCGCTCTCTCAGTAGCATGTTTACATGTACTTTCAACTGATATGACTTCAAAAGACTCTGGTAATCAATCGTGGACGTGAGTGTTCTGCGTGGCACGTATTCATGAATTCCACTCATGAACTGTTTGCTAAACCGTGCTGGGCATCCATGGTAAAAGTGCGGTTTAGTATCTGAATGGATAATCTACCACATGCAGAGGTTTCACTACTACGCTCTGTTTCTTGCCTTGTAAACAGAAGCTGCTACATGTGGTTTTGCTGCATCGTGTGATTCACACAAGAAAAAAATATATATACTGTATATATATATATTTCTTATGGTTATGAGCGATTACTGAGAATCCAGAAAAAGATACCGACCTCGCCCACTCCTCCCGACGAACCTCAGGTCGTTAAAGCGTGCCACTTGATTCTTCATGACGGCGGAGGCATTCCGCAGCTCTGCCGAGTAGTTTTCATCATTTCCTGCCATAACTGTTACCACTGTTCCATCAGGAACGTCCCCCAGTGCAACAACCTGGGCCGTAACAGAGAACACTGTCATTCCAGTCCCTGTTTTTTTTTTTTTAATATATATCTATATTTTGAGTGTGTAATTGACATCAGGTAATCTCTGAACACACATTTAATGATGGAAAAATAATATACTGACTGAAAACTATCATAAACATCTAAAAAAAAAAGCCCACTAAACTTAAAAAAAAAAAAACAATCTCGATTAATTAAAAGGTCTGTGATCTGGATATGATCATTTAAAACATTTCGTTCAAGTCTGCAAACAAATCATGAAATTAATGAAAGATCAGCTGGACTGCACTATTAGTGCAAGAACCATCGATGACAAATACCCAAGCCAAACATGTCGAACAAAATGTTTATGGTTTTATACTGGAATACTAAATACAGTGAATCCACACACACACACACCAAAAAAATCCTCATGTGGTCTGATAGTAAAAAAAACCCACCCACATATTAATAGCAGCAGTGAATAAAATACAATGCAGAAGTTCAGTTCAGACAGACTAGTGATCCCTAAACTCTATAAATCTGTTCGACTTGTTCGATTCAATTTTTCCAATTAAAATCACTAAATCACACAAGAACAATGGGTTGGGTAAAACTAGTCCCTCATAAAACTATAACAGCGCTGGCTTTCTCTCTCTCCCTCTCACACACACACACACACACACACACACACAGAAAACCTACCAAGTCCACTCAGAGTTTCAGCACACACTGAAGCAAACCAGACCCACATGCTGGACCCCCATTTTTTTCCCCCCTCAAATAGTGATAACAATTTAAAATGTACTTTTCATTTTCAGCTCCCGAGGCATAAAGGCTCCTGCTTTTGGTTTAAAATAACCTCAAGATGGATGGAAGGACACGCTGAGGGGATAAGTTTACTACCCCCTGATCTATTTTTACAGGCTTTAGCGAATGCTAGAATGACTTGAGTTTAGAAAAGATAAAACAGGAGTGTGATTGCTGGTGCAGGCTGCTTTCCATCAGTGAAAAGCACTTTGGAGGGAATCAAGCTTTCGAAAGCACACGTGTATACGATATATTTACGCTACCGTTCAAAAGTTTGGGGTCACCCAGACAATTTTGTGTTTTCCATGAAAAGTCACCCTTTTTTTTTATTTACCACCATAAGTTGTAAAACGAATAGAAAATATAGTCAAGACATATATTTTTTTTTTCTGGCCATTTTGAGCATTTAATCGACCCCACAAATGTGATGCTCCATCCAGAAACTCAATCTGCTCAAAGGAAGGTCAGTTTTATAGCTTCTCTAAAGAGCTCAACTGTTTTCAGCTGTGCTAACATGATTGTACAAGGGTTTTCTAATCATCCATTAGCCTTCTGAGGCAATGAGCAAACACATTGTACCATTAGAACACTGGAGTGAGAGTTGCTGGAAATGGGCCTCTATATCTACACCTATGGAGATATTGCACCAAAAACCAGACATTTGCAGCTAGAATAGTCACAATGTATAGAGTGGATTTCTGATGAGTTTAAAGTGATCTTCATTGAAAAGAACAGTGCTTTTCTTTCAAAAATAAGGACATTTCAAAGTGACCCCAAACTTTTGAACGGTAGTGTATTTGTATCTAAGAAAACTCGGCTGAAGGTACAAATGGGATTCGAACATGATGATGATGATGGATGAAGGCTTGGGACTCACCTTGAAGGCGACCGGTAGGGTTTTGTTACACCTCCAGTGAGACGGCAGCACAGAGCAGAGGAAGTTAGGGCTGTCGGTGCGCACGAGCTCGGCGGGGTGGTCGGCGATGATCTCCACCATGGTGCGGTTGTCGTGCGCGCGGAGTCTCGGCACCACCGCCGCCGCCGCCGTGTTCGCCTCGTGCTGCGTCGCTCCCGCCGCGCTCGCATCCGCCGCTTTCCCGGGCAGAGCCTGCACTCCGTTGGACGGCGGGCTGAACCTCCTACTGCTGCTCGGATCTATCGGAATGCGCATTACACAGAAACACACACACACACACGCGCGCACGCACACAAATCGGACCGTGAGATCAAATTGCCAGTCTTTTTTTTCCCTTTCCCGAATCCCTTTTGCGCCGCTTCTGCGCGCGCGCTCTGGACACGCTCTTACGGTTCAAAGATCATCGTGGAAACGCAGCGTCTTGTCTGGTTGGCACGCGCGCACTTCGGGAAGCAAGTGCGCGCGCCTTGTTCGGTGAAAGCGAAATCGTGCGCTCCACGTGAGGAGGCTGCGTCAAAGCCGCGCGCGCACGGTTGTTGTTGTTGTTGTTGTTGTGTTGTTGTTGGGGCTTTCTTCTTCTTCTTCTTCTTCTTCTTCCAGCTCTTACGCGGGTTGAAGTTTACCGAGACAACACGAAGGTCCGAGAGAAAAGCGAGTCTCTGCGAGGAGGAAAGTCGGCTGAGGTCAGTCCTGCTGGAAAACCCGGGGCTTTAAACACACGGCGCGGCATGAAAGAGGAAAACTGGAATTCGGAGATGCTGTCAAAATATTCAAGCTGCCACAGTCAAAGAAAGAAAGGAAGGAAGGAAGGAAGGAAGGAGCAGGAGTGTGAAGTTGCGGTTGGAGATGGAGTCTCCGGGACGAGCCGCAGCCTGCTGCTCCCGGTGTGCGGTGCGGTTAGGGTTCGGAGGCGCGCGCGCTTTGGCGAGCTCCGGTTTTGTGGTTTATATATATATGCGCGCACGCGGGATGATTATTATGCTGATGAGCCTCGAGCACGTGGTGTACAGGACCGGACATTTCCCTCAATCCAAACAAACCAGATTAATGACTCACTCTCACTCTCTCACTCACTCACTCACTGCTCCACTAAGACTGATTACTGCGGAGGTACAGTCTGTGTTCAGATCAGAACTTACACTGCTGACCTTAACTCACCAAAACCTCGATTAGACCCATAGCTCAGACTGCGGGTCCCGAACAGGGCTGAGTTTACATTTCCAGCAGTTCAGTCCTGGAGTGATGAATGAACTTTTACAGGATTTGCATTTGCTCTTACACATGAAGTCTTGTTGGCAGGGGAATAATTCAGGACTCTGATGCAGGGTTCGGGACTGTACAGTAGCTTGTTGGTTCTCGGCTTTTTTATATGAAAACGTGTAATGCACAGGGATCAAATAAATCACCAGGCTATGAAATACTACAGAAGAGAGCTTACTAGTGTAAACTTTGACCAGACTGGACGTCATGTGTGAGTTTATTTGTTTTGACACAGATTTGGGCAGAAGTAGAAAAACGGTGACTTTAATGCAAATGAAAAGAGTTATCACTGTGTGGAAGGCGTAATCAGGTTTATAGGTACAGAGAAAGCTGGGAAATGTAGTGTAGTTAGTAGTGGTGGTAATAACAACAACAATAATAATAACAATACAGCATCAACAACAATAAGATTATTATTATTATTATTATTATTATTATTATTATTATTATTATTATTATTATTATTATTATTATTATACATAAGCCGTTGTAAATTAGGCCTATGACTTGTGCTCCCTATTGTTTTATTTTCTAGTTATTTTAGGATGATTTGTTTGACACCTAAACAACCCATACATATATATATATATATATATATATATATATATATATATATATATATATATATATATATATATATATAAAAGATTTCAAAGGTTTTTATTGTCAATTCACTATATATCCAGGACATATAGGAGAATCGAAATGCTGTTTCTCTCTCACCTTACTTGTAAAATCAGATAAAAAGATTTATATTAAAAAATAAAATATATATATAAAATATAGATAATGTCGACTCATATACATATACAGACTTAGACTCAGATTTATTGTCATAGGTAAAAATACACTCTAAAATCAAACAATGTACAAAATGTGTGTGTGTGTGTATATATATATATATATATATATATATATATATATATATATATATATATATATATATATATATATATATGATGGCTGTCGACTCATATACATATACAGACTTAGACTCAGATTTATTGTCATTCAAACCATGTGACATGATAAGAACAAAACACAGTTACCCAGGCCTTGGTGTGTGCAGCTTGAATAAGTAAAAAAAAAAAAACTTAAATAAGTAAAAAATAGTTAAATTACAAATATAATAAACTAAGCCTGGATTTAAAAATAGAATAAATAAATTATATATTAAAAAAATGCTTTTTGTGAGTCTTTCGTCATTTATTCCTTCGCTGCCCCGTGTGCTTTGAGGAATGGGCTGTGATCTGTAGGTGGCGCTGTTGAACCTGCTTTTTGATGTCGTCTTTTCCTGTGCGACTCCACACTGTGGGGAACTACAGCAGCTCTGCCGCCTCACTGCCGGCCTATAGAGGCGCGCGCCACGCACAACTACAATACCCATAGATCACCGCGGCACGCCGCGTGACGTCAAAACTACTCACCCGGAAAGCTGAACATGTGTGCGATGAGAGGCGAGTGTGAGAGAGTAAACACCGAGGCGCCTGGTGTTTAACAGCCGCGCAGAGGTAAACCGAGTGAACGGCTCCGGGAACCGTTTGAGCTGAGAGTTGTAGCTGTGTGTTTGCTGTTTTGAGCTTTTTAAACATTCATAACGCCACTGTTTTAGACCTCAGGCATGTTTGTGTCCACATGACACTCGGCTAATTCTGCACAAGTCACAGTATTAGTCTCTATAAACGCCTGCTGGCTTGTTATTACTGTTTATAAGCATGCACCGTCCCATGCATGCTGGCGTTTTGAGCTCCTTTGAGATGAGATGAGATGAGATGAGATGAGATAGCCTTTTATTATTCCACAAGGGGAAATTTACAGTTACAGCAGCAAATATATATATATATATATATATATATATATATATATATATATATATATATATAAAGAGAAACAGTGAAGGAGTAGTGCAAAAGCACTCAGTATACAATAAAAGAAATAAACTACAAATTTATAGATAAAAAAAATTAACAAATTTGCATAAATGAACAGGTTTGCAGATATATAGTCAACTTAAAGTGCCATTCCACCACTGGATGTATTTTTTTGGCATAAAATACAATATATTTTATGACAACATGACTAGACAGAGAAATCTTTGAGCTTCAGAATGATATATCAAACATAATTTTTTGACAACGACAAGTATATTAATTTTGCGACCAAAGTCACCTACCCTTTTAATTTCCGCGCGGTAGTGAAACGTGATGTCATCGGCAGGTTCCCCTTCTTGTGTACAGATTATCAGCAATGGCGGGTAGAACGCGATTGTCAGCTTCGGAAAAGAAGCGAAGGAAAATAGCAAGTGATGCCCAAAGGAGACGGTCGATGGTGAATATCGGCACAGCAATCGACAAGTGGAAATCGCGCTCTATCCGCCATTGCTGATAATCTGTGCCACGTCACACGTGACATGGTACACAAGAAGGGGAACCTGCCGATGACATCACGTTTCACTACCGCGCGGAAATTAAAAGGGTAGGTGACTTTGGTCGCAAAGTTAATATACTTGTCGTTGTCAAAAAATTATGTTTGATATATCATTTTGAAGCGAAAAGATTTCTCTGTCTAGCCATGTTGTCATAAAATATATTGTATTTTATGCCAAAGAATACATCCAATGGTGGAATGGCACTTTAAGTGCATTACAAAGGTGGAATTGCACGTGTAAGTATTGCACAGGTATTATTACCAGTATTCCCCAGATACAGTAGTATTGCACAATATTTCTATATTTATATTTTTTGCTGCTTTCGCTTGAGCTGAGCTTACAGTATGCGTTGAACTTTTAATACTTGGCATCAGGAACAAAGTGAGTTACTGGAGAAGCAAACTGTCTTTTAACTTTCTCGTTACACATTTGTGATTGTTTCACACTAGTTCCATCTGCAGGCTAGACAGGAAAAAAAGAAGGCCATCACAGTGTGGTGTTTGAAGCCCCTGAGAAATCCTCAGCTCTGCTCTTCACTGAGGGATGCTGGAGTGAAGTTAAAGCCTATTAAGGCGGGTGGGTATGTGGTTTGGGGATAATTGTGGATATAAAAGCTGTAGTTGAGTGGTGGCTGATAGCTTACTTTTCCACATGCCTATTGTTTGTTAAAACTCTGTGTGTCGGGCAGGCAGCAGATGAGGCGCCACACTTCACTGTGGAAGAGGGGGGTGCAGACTGAGTACGATTTTACTACGCTCGCTCGTTTAACCAGAGCCTTATCCCACCGCATTCTCATTTGAATAGACCTCCAAGAGTCTTTGCTCTGCACTTTTGGATAGAGGGAAATAGATTTTGCATGATTTCACTTTCTTATGCAAACACGGGGAGGTGGAGGCCGTGGCACAGGGATGTGTGGGGTGCTGGGTCGAGGATGTGGGAGTGAAATAAAACTTAGAACAGCATTAAATCACTTTTTGCCTCTTCATTATAACCTCCAGAACGGCACGGTCTTAAATTACTTCTCCCGATTCAGCAGTTCCCAAATTTGTTTCTTATTCCCCCCGAATATTTTATGATGTCGGACTGTAAATTTTGGGACGGCTAAATTGAGATGATTGTCGGCTAACCGTTTTATTATTTTTAATTTTATATTTTTCTTACTTTTCTGGACAGACTTAATTGATTGTTAAAACAGTAAGTCTGTCATGCTGACTTTTTAAATGGTTTTGTCCCCTATAAAGTATAAAGGTCCCCCCCCCCCCCCCCCCCCCCCCCTTGATAACAGTGCGTGAGAATCTGGCTTATTAATGGACGTTGTAGCCACTTACATCGATGTAACGTGGAAAATAATCGACATAATCGGACGAGTCGATATTTTTCTAGATACTAGTGTTAAGCATTGCGATTTCTTATTTAGATGAGTTTAGTTTCTATAACAATAGCTTTTTGCTCGGTCATACGGAACAGTGCCTTAACTTCTAAACAGTAGATTGCGTGCCCAAGATTAAATCAGTAAATTAACTAGGCGTCTGTTGAAAAAGAAATTTCGAAGCAAAGCTATATAAAGGTCTAGTTAATTATAGAGAGGGAAATGCAATAAATAGCCTAGGCTCCCCTGTTCTCATTCGAGGCGAGGCACTCTTTCAGACCTTTGCATGTTGAAGCAATCTTGATTCATTTGCCACATCTGAATTCATTTTGCTAAGTATGGCGGCCATCTGCCTTCACAAGTCAAAGCAAATGCTCCAGCTTTCATCCAACAGAGGGGGCGAAAACAGAAGGATTTGAAATTTTATGCTCGGATGTATTTATTGGGGAAGTTAGTGCTGTCTGTGCTTCTGCTCTCGGGATGCCTTGAAACACTTCGCTTTCTCCGAGTGTAAACTAGCAGTTTTATGTTCGCCTCCTTGTGCATTTCCTGCTTTGATGCACGGAGGGGGCGGACAGCATTTATTTGGTCCAAGAATTGTTTTCAACAATAGAGCAAGCTATTTATTTTGCCCTCGGGCTTTTGTTCTCATCTGTTCAGGGAAAAAAAAGGCAATCCACCTGTGTGATTTGCTAGTCTGATGACTTGGCTGGCAAAAGGAAGGCTGTGGTTTTGAATCCAGTCAAGCCAGCAGCTGTGCATCAGGTGATTTTTTTTTTTTTTTTGCTGTTGTTGTTGTTCAAATAAATCTGGTGGGCCGTCAAAAGTCACCTGGCTCAGCTTCTCAATGTAAATGTTTCCACACTCGACAATGGAACATTTAAATTTTACAAGGTCCATTTCCAGGTAAATATCAGCATCCTGTTAATTTGTTTTATTAAGCAGGGGGTGATATTTGACGAGGCCTAACTGCAAAATGTGTGGATAGCTGTGTGATGAATGTTATCTGCCGTGCAGCACACGATGATACATTCACACTTCCTTAATCTGTTTAGGTTTTAAATTCGCTAGTTTTGATCATTTTCGCGAGGACGGTCTTTGGGTTGATCAGAGAATTAATGGAGATGAGTCTTGACATGGCATTAAACCCAGAACTGCACCCCTGACAATCCTGGCGCTGATAGAAGACACTTAATCATTTGATCATACCGTATGTAATTAATCAACCTCATGCAGATATTTTGTTCATTTGGTCTTGGGACGTTTGTTTAGGGATTTAAGGACCGTCCTGGGCGACTTCATGAACTCTTACGTCAGCATGGGCGATATAAGACTAATATAACAGTATGATATTGATGAATTTGATCACAGCTCAACTTTCTAATGGCGTTCTTGGGTACTTTATCAACATCGACCAACTCCAACGACGTTTCTCCTGTTTCTTTTCAGTCTCTTTTATTGTTCTTGCTCTTTAATAATAATAATAATATTATTATTATTATTATTATTTTCCTATTATGACCTTTGATTTCAACATGTGCGCCAACTTAAACCTCGACGAAAGTTGAACAATAACAATGAATATTGTGTTTTATTGTGAAATAATCTTTTCACCATCCTGACCACACCTACAGGCGAGCAGTTACCGCAGAACTGCTGAAATTGAATGAGTTATTTATTTTGGTATCTGTGGGTACTTGATTTTTAATAGGTATTGACACTGCAAAAATGTTATTGGCGCATCATTAAGTAGAACCAGATGTTCAAAGCTTAGCACTGTCTTAGTAGTTTTAAAAATGTGTTTTATAAGAGACAGCAGCACAAGTTTGGTTCCGTGACTCAGAATTTGCCCCCCAAAAAGGCCCAATTTTATATTTACCAATACGATTTGTGTAAAAAGGTTTTTCCTATTGCGTACTGAAACACTTTAATTACATACGAATAGCTTTAAATGATCTACGAATTAGCTCTGCTCATCTGTTCTCAGCGTGACACTTTCGCAACGTTTCCATTATAAAACTCTTATCCTTAAAAGTAAATATCGCACGCCGCTTCTCAGAGCGTCTTTTGTACCGATCCCGGTTCCGTCTCATGTGGCGTGTTTTTTCCTCTCCTGTCTGATCGTCAGGAAACGTTTTCTTTGTGAAGTGGGTTTATAATTGCCTCAGGCTTTGATGGAGCACACGGTCAAATGAGCCCTGCGTTTTGTGTGTGTGTGTAACAGATGAGCAACAGTGCTGCGAGCCCCATGGCAGCCAGCAGCACCTCAGTGGCAGCGAGAGGATCCGGAAAACCCATCAGCTTCATCCCAGAGCTGCAGAGCATGATGTGAGTAGATCAGACTTTTACCCAGCTACCCGCTTTACACTCGCGTTCACCCGTCTGCTGAGGAACTTCTCATTTTACAGTTCCTAAATCTCAAAACGGCGCTCGGCTGCTCAGCTGCTCAGCGCAGCATAAACATATCAGTGGCTTCCTCTCTTCAAACACGCACGCACACACACACGCGCACACATTACGCACCCTTTCATGCACTCTTTCTGATGTGTATACTAACGCCACTCGTCATCATGGTGATCGGTAGTTCAAAAGCGACCAGTCAGCTCGCATATGAGGGCATGTCAGATGTGAGAAATTCTCACACTATTCACTAAACCTCAGTGTCTCGGATGCGTCCAACTTTCTGCACCATCGGGAAGCCAATTAGCCGCAGACATTATGTTCATCACTACTGTAATAAAGAATACGCAGACAAAGCTCGGATTCTGCGAAGGCAATAAGGATAGGCCTCGACTTGCCATTAATCATCTTGAAATATTGATGTTTTGCAAATATCGCTTAATGCTAACTGATTTATGTCAGTTTCGTGACTGAGTCGATGAATCGGTCCATTAGGTCTTTGTGCGAGAACTCAAGTTGAACTTGAAGTCATACGAGGCCAGGCTTCAGTTATATCAATTTGAAGTTAAAAAAAAAGAGAGAGGGAGATGCAGAAAGTGAATTTCTGCTGCGATCCAGATCTTTTTTCAGCAAAGTGATTGTGGTTGGTGAAGCCACAGTAAAATTGATCCTGCTGTGTTGCCAGTGAGCCTCACCTGGGGAGACCTTTAATGTTCTCGGAAATGGCAGATAAACAAAACCAATACACTTGAAACAGAACATCTCGTATGTATTTTAATTTTCCCGCAATGTATTTTTTTTCCCTTGGGGAAAATGAACCCTGATTTGCTTGTGTCACCGGTGCTGAGGTTTGTTCAAATATGAACGCAAGTTCATGTTCATTTGTGATCTAAATTTCAACATAAGAAAAATTATATTTTATTTTATTTTTTTAATCCCCCGGCATATAATGCAGCGAGATATAGCTATCGCTCTGTCCGTAAACATTTTAGTTTCCGGAGCATTACTCAAAAACTAGTAGGAATTTTTTCACGAAACCTGTCGGTTATGTTAAGCGACTAGAAGAGTTGTGCCTTTTGACATTTTGGGATTTCTATGATATATATGTTTTTTTCTATATTTCCATGACAACCAGTTCAACTTAGGAAAATTTGGAGTGGGGTTTCATATGAGGAAGGGGGGGGGGGGGGGAATGTGTCATCTCCTGGTGACTCTTGTTAATTTTTCTTGTAACTTCAGCTTCATGGTAACTGAAGTTACCATAAGTTACTTCATGGAAACATAAGTTACTTCATGGTAACTACTTCATAAGTTACTTCATGGTAACTACTTCATAAGTTACTTCATGGTAACTACTTCACAAGTTACTTCATGGAAACATAAGTTACTTCATGGTAACTACTTCATAAGTTACTTCATGGTAACTACTTCACAAGTTACTTCATGGAAACAAGTTACTTCATGGTAACTACTTCATAAGTTACTTCATGGTAACTACGTCATAAGTTACTTCATGGAAACATAAGTTACTTCATGGTAACTACTTCACAAGTTACTTCATGGTAACTACTTCATAAGTTACTTCATGGTAACTACTTCACAAGTTACTTCATGGAAACATAAGTTACTTCATGGTAACTACTTCATAAGTTACTTCATGGTAACTACTTCACAAGTTACTTCATGGAAACATAAGTTACTTCATGGTAACTACTTCACAAGTTACTTCATGGTAACTACTTCATAAGTTACTTCATGGTAACTACTTCACAAGTTACTTCATGGAAACATAAGTTACTTCATGGTAACTACGTCATAAGTTACTTCATGGTAACTACTTCATAAGTTACTTCATGGTAACTACTTCATAAGTTACTTCATGGTAACTACTTCACAAGTTACTTCATGGAAACATAAGTTACTTCATGGTAACTACTTCATAAGTTACTTCATGGAAACATAAGTTACTTCATGGTAACTACTTCACAAGTTACTTCATGGTAACTACTTCATAAGTTACTTCATGGTAACTACTTCACAAGTTACTTCATGGAAACACAAGTTACTTCATGGTAACTACTTCACAAGTTACTTCATGGTAACTACTTCACAAGTTACTTCATGGAAACATAAGTTAATTCATGGTAACTACTTCATAAGTTACTTCATGGTAACTACTTCATAAGTTACTTCATGGTAACTACTTCATAAGTTACTTCATGGAAACACAAGTTACTTCATGGTAACTACTTCATAAGTTACTTCATGGTAACTACTTCATAAGTTACTTCATGGTAACTACTTCATAAGTTACTTCATGGTAACTACTTCATAAGTTACTTCATGGTAACTTATGTTTAAGATCTTTGTCAATTATGGGGCGTAGCTTGGATTTTTCAAAGTGTGTGTGTGGGGGGGTGTCACACACTGACTGGCAGCCTGAGTACATTATGTAACAAAAAATAATAACCATTGCTAGTTTTAGGTAGCTTAGAAACCGGCTCTTGCATTATTGCTGTTTCTTCCACGTTTTCTTGATGCTGTGTTCTAGAAACGACACTAAAACTTCGCTTCGAAGCCACAAAATGCAACTTCGATGGAAAAAATATATATATAATAAATTGCTTACCTCACTTCACGTCGAAAGGAGGAGGAAAGTTTCGCTTGTTTTGACATGGCGAATTATTAACACAAGAGGAAATACTCGTAATTCGCAACTAAAAAGACTGCAGCTACACTGGCAGCTTGACCATGCTTTCTAGTGCGATCGTGTTGCGCTTGCGCAGAACGGGGTTTTCGCGCCCAAACCACAGGAAGTCCATACAAGGTTATAGAAACCCCAATGAGGCTGAGGTGACTATTTAGTTTAAAAAAAAAAGTTAGAAAAATTACAGTGGGCGCTTTTCTAATATTCTCATGCGGCTATTGAAAAAATAAATGGGGGGGGGGGGGTCACGGGCACCCCAGGACCACCCCACCCCCAAGCTACGCCCCTGAATTAGTTACAGTTAGTAATGGTTAGTTCTTCAGGAAAGGAGTTAAATTCACAGCAAAATGAGGTAACTGGGCTTTTTTTTTTATTAAAGTTGCAGTATTCAAGATAATGGTATTAGATAAAAATTTTACAGTGTATAGGGTCTCTTTTGACCCTAAAAAAGCAGAAGAATTGGCTATGTTTAACTCCGGACGCAAAATCAGAAATTTACGAGGAAGGAAAAGTCAGTAACGAAATTTCCTCCCACACCCTCCGTTCTTCTAACGCCAAACTCCTCTCCATACCTCTCAGGACTAAACATCGGACTCGGGGCGACAGAACCTTCTCCGTCGCTGCCCCTTCCCTCTGGAACTCCCTCCCCAAACACATCCGTGACTGTACTGACCTGTCTAGTTTCAAAGCATCTATAAAAACTCACCTCGTCCGAACCGGATATAATCTATCATACAATTTTGGACTTGCGTTTTTCCTGTATTGCTTATTTAATTGTATTAACCTGCCTTACCCTTGTTTTTATCTTGTAAAGCGTCTTTGAGTATTTAGAAAAGTGCTCTATCAATAAATAGTATTATTATAGTTGTTATTATTATTATTATTATTATTCCCTGCTGACCGGAAGGGGGATTATGTCGTGGCGATGTCCGTCCATCTGTTCGTCCGTCCCAGTACGGGTGCTCACCTTCTGAAATCAACTCCTATCACAATTTTTGGAGGAATTTCACGAAACTTGGCAGGATTCTTTGTTATATTTCGGTAATACGCGTATTACAATTTCGTCCCATTCGGTCGCATTTTACCAGAGCTATGGTCTCGTTGCCAGCGGGGGATATTATGCTCTCAGAGCACTCTTGTCATTAATTACGTCAGAAAAAAACTGAACTTTCATTTCTTAAACTTCAGACCAAGATTTCTCTGAAGCGACGCTGCTGTAATCGGGGTGATGATTTTTAAATATGGCTTTCAGTCCATTTCGCCTTGCTTTAGCAATATCACGGAGCTGACAAGTTAAAGCCTAGGTCACAACCGGACGTACGATTTTTTTGGCCGTGCGATTTTTGGCGTTTCCCAAATCGCTGCGTTTTTTTTTTTTTTTGTTCGTGGAGAAAGACGCACGTTGTCCGTAAGTTTGTCTTGCAACCTGAAAAAAACGTAAGCGCCCGTAGAGTTTGTTTGACATGACAAAGAACCTCTGCGGCCGGTCTACGGCTCGAAAATCAGTACGTCACACGCGCGCCGTCCGTGCATTTCTTGTGTTTTTTGCACGTAGACCGGCCGTAGAAGCACGTACAGCCGGTTGTGACCAAGGCTTAAGGCAATCTTCATCATTTCGGCTTCTCTGCTGAAGAATTACCCTACCGTATATAATCATATCAAATTAATAATAAACGTTTTCATCGAAATGACACCAGGCCAGCTTGGAAACCAGGTTCCTCAAAACTTCTGATTAACTCAAGCTTAGGTTTTATATTATTTACGGCAGATCCGTGCGATCATTTCCGCTTAAGCATTCGCTTCTAAGACCTTAAGCATTACTCTTCGATAGCAGCACGTCTACAGCACGCTAATGAATGTGCTTGTGAACTCACACCCATACTGCTCGAACCTATTTTTTTAACCCCCTCATAAGCTTTGTTCTCGAAATCCCAGTTTGCAATTTTGCATCTGGTTATTGTGTCTCATAAGAGTTGCCTTAACATTGTATTACACTGGTATTCCTCTGGCACAGCGTCCCTTCTTTTTCCTGTATTCATCATGTTTTGGTTCCACCGCACACTAATAACTCTGCACTGGCTCTTCTTTCTGAACACGAGTCAGTCAGAGTGACGCTAGTAAACTGCGTGATTCTGACATTTATGTCTGCATACTGTAAAACAGGCACGTTTTCGGAGCATGGGTTTTTTTTCCTTTCTTTTTTCGACAGCGTCTGGAGCGCTGAGGGAGGAAAATGTAAAGACGGTTTCCTCTGGCTCTCGTTGCCATGACTGTCTGCCGCCTCCTGCCTTCATGGAGGTCCTTAATTGAGATCACTTGTACTTATAAATGGCAGGAAGTGCTGTGGTTCATGTGAGAAGAAATGGAACTGAACCATAGAAAAAAAAAAAGAAGCAGAGGCTACCGTCTCGGTGATCTAATGGAGCCACTGGAGCATTTTTGTCACCGTTTTCTCCTTCCGTGATTATATCAGCACTTCAGGATTGTTTCACGGATTAAAGCGGAGCGCTGTCGATCTCGAGCATCCTGTTGCGTTTGGTCTATAGCTGGATTGACTGCCCTCGGTCATTTGTAGAGAAAGACACTGAAAGATGATAAATCATCTGGGATGTACAGCGGTCTCAAAAGTAGCCGGTCACCGGCGGCAAATCGCCGGCTATGGCTTGTTATGCCGCCGGCTATTGTCAGTCGAGTCACAAAATTTAATATTAAATATTTCTGACAGCAAAAACAGTTGTGAACGTAAATTACATCCACTATGTCATGTATGTCCGTTGCCGCGTCAACTGTGTTTACATCCTCGACACGAGTGCAGCCATTACTGCCGCCTGTGTTGCCAGATTGCGTGTTTTCCCGCCCAATTTGGGCAGTTTTAAGTGCATTTTGGCGGGTTTTGAACATATTTTGGGCTGTAAAACGTCAGCAGTATCTGGCAACATATTTTTTTACTTAATACAAGAAATTAATGGATGCCAACGTTTTTGCCAAAATGATATTTTATTTTCCATTGTTTAGGCAGCTTCAGCATCATACTGTGAGATTCTGTTCAAATTGTTTTTTTTCTTCTATGAAGCCTGAGCCATTTATTTTATTAGTTTATAATTATTGTTTAATTTAGTCTTCAGGAGAGACTTCCTGCACACAGTACTAGTATTAATAGTTTTTTTTCTTACATGAAAGCTGAGGCATTTATATTATATTTGAAGGTAACTTCATGTTGTGCTGTGAGGTTCTCTGCACTTTAACTTTTGAACCAACAGGTGCATTTGGATAAGTAAAGCCTATTTTTCTGCATTTTTGTAGTCCTGGTAATCTTTTATATTGGTAAAGTTGTTTATAGGACCATTTCTCAGTGTCTTTGTTTTTTTAATCAATAGTTTTTCAGTAATAACTTAATATTTAACATATCACTCAATTTTAAACAACCCCCGCGCCTCCCCCATAGTCTCCAAAATTTCTGTGGGAAACACTGGCGTGCGTAACAACGCTAATCAAGCTTAAGCTAGACGACCCGCCTCAAATACCCGTCCCGGGTAAATGTTATCCCAATTTTAGACGACCTGTTCCAAACCATCCCGCCCCATGAAAAATTCGTACTTGCATCTCTCTCTCTCTCTCTCTCTCTCTCTCTCTCTCTCTCTCTCTCTCTATCTATCTATCTATCTATCTATCTATATCCCTGCACGCTTTGCGTGCATTATGTCTGCCACTGGCAGACATTTTACCATTTTGCACCCTGCTGTAAATTATTTGTACCCTGCTATTCTCCCAAACTTTGAAGCCCCTGGATGTAGGATATATTACACATTTCCCTGGATTATACTGGGAATTCTTCAGTCCTGCTTGCATTTAAGTGTAACGATATAATCCGAGTAGTAAAAGCAGCACCATTAATACTCGGGTAAGAGCTGTTGCGTGTTGATCATTTGACAGTCAAAGCTAAAGGAGCTTGTGTTTTCTCAGGAAGGGGGCCAGTGATCACTTTTGTCACTCATGTATGAAATAACTCTGCCGTTTTGTCTCTCTGTCTATTCCCGTGGCTGCGTTCAAACCGAGAAGCCGCTCGCGTCAGACTCTCCCGTTTGTTCAAAACGATAAAAAAAAAACCCTTGCCCTTCCTTCCACTCCTAATCATCCTGACATTTAATACTCTGATCCGCACTAAAAAGTGCTTACTTTGGACCGGAAAATTCCATACTACACGCATAAGGTGCTAAGCATAACACAGACAGTTGAATATGGCCACCGTTCAGCTTTTCCTTTGTTTGTGGACTCGACTCCCTCCATCTTTTTCCTGAAATACTCGTACTGTTTAAATCCATTTATCGAACACGTATAAAGTAAGCCTGTATGATTGATGACTTTGTTAGCTTTATATAACGGCAGATTAGCGAATCGTGGATTAAACATTACGCGCTCACGTGCCGTCGAAGGAGATCGGCTTCAGGTTTTACCGATTGCTGGTTTTGTCCGTTTCTCAGACAAAATCATACCACAGCAGTGTTGAGTTCTCAGTTCTAACAAGTCACGAGGCGTTGATTCGTTTTCTCTAACGGCAGCTCGGACAGTCGGGTCGGATTTCAAAGCAAATCAGGTTTATATTAAACGCACACTTTCTAATACAGGGTGTTTCAGAAAATTTGATCTCGTTTCACAACCTAATAACTTTGCCAATTCTCGTTCAGTTGACCTCAAATTTGAACAGCATGTGTGGAAACAGGTCCGAATTTTATGTTGAATGTTTTTTGTTTTTATCTTTTTAGGTATAGAAATGCCATTCAGTGGAAAAGAAAAGGCGTTTTGTGTGTTAGAGTGCGCTCGAACACAGTCGAACAAGACTGCAGCGTGCATTTGTGAGAGAAATCTCTAAAAATGTACCGTTACCAGAAAAGACTGTTACCAAAGACATGCTGCAGCGTGTTTGGCAGGAGCTGGACTACTGACTTGTATGGAATCAATTTTGTGCCAAAATGTTCATACAATACTTTTGAAATATCAAACAAAAACGACAAATCAAAATACAAAAAAAAAAAGTCAATTTTCTTAGACTGGCAAACAAATTATTCGTGTAATCGTGCAAAATATCAGTCTATTACTCTTCAGAAACCTTTTATTTTTGTTCCGCGTCTTTTTTCAGTTTTGTTTGACGTAATTTATTTTGGTTGCGATTCCAGCTTTCTCGTTTGCGCTCCCTGACTTTTTGCTTGCAGTTTTGGCACAAACTTCACGTGTGGGTGGGCTGTCCAGGAACGCATTCCCATTGGCTAACTTGTGTTTGACTGACAGCTATGCTCAGCCATTCCCTACTCGGATTCTGGCGGACTGTTTGACGAGTGACCGATCCATTGACGGTAAACAAGGATCGAGTGGACTTCAGTGGCGACTATGATATTGAATTAATTCAACAAAGTGTAAGTACGGGACAAATGTGTTGTATGTGTTGCAGTAGTACACATTATGCAGGTGTTTCGTGGCAAGTCAAATGTTAGACTGAGCTCCATTACCCAATATAATAGCTGTCTTGCTAACGTTAAACACACCTGCATAATGTGCACTACTGCAGCACATACAGCACATTTGTCCCGTACTTACACTTTGTTGAATTAATTCAATATCAATATGTGTATATATATATATATATATCTCATCTCATCTCATCTCATCTCATTATCTCTAGCCGCTTTATCCTTCTACAGGGTCGCAGGCAAGCTGGAGCCTATCCCAGCTGACTACGGGCGAAAGGCGGGGTACACCCTGGACAAGTCGCCAGGTCATCACAGGGCTGACACATAGACACAGACAACCATTCACACTCACATTCACACCTACGGTCAATTTAGAGTCACCAGTTAACCTAACCTGCATGTCTTTGGACTGTGGGGGAAACCGGAGCACCCGGAGGAAACCCACGCGGACACGGGGAGAACATGCAAACTCCACACAGAAAGGCCCTCGCTGGCCCCAGGGCTCGAACCCAGGACCTTCTTGCTGTGAGGCAACAGCGCTAACCACTACACCACTGTGCCGCCATATATATATATATATATATATATTAGTGCTGTCAAGCGATTAAAATATTTAATCGCGATTAATGTCGCGACTGTCATAGTTAACTCGCGATTAATCGCAATTTAATCGCACATTTTTGTCACATGAAAAACCATTGTAATTCTCTTATCAGCATACAAACGTGAATGGGCTTGCTTTGTACCAATGTTTTTTTTTTTTTTTATTGCAGCGCATAACACTACGGAGCCGTAGAGGGGACATGGTGAATAAAAAAATAACAAAGCTTGGGAACGACTTATAAGGCGTGTGCACAAGATATTAATGTGCGCGCACGAGTTATAACCCATGCGCACGCTTTGCGTTAAGGCGTGCGCTCGGGTAATTAAAAGTGAGGGGACGAGTTACTACAGCGCCATATAACACGTCTTGTCACAGCCACTGTAAAGTCGGGCTGGAGCCGCCGATGGGAAAACGAAACCTAAGCCGAGCACTGTGGCTCTTCGTCCCGAGGCGCGGGGCTAGCGCGCCCTGCCCGCGCTGGTTCTTTGGGGGGAGGGCAGAGGACTCTGGCTGTGTGGGGCGTGGCATTACAGTCTAGCTGTTTTCGTTTTTCTAAGCAAAGTCTCTGTTCTGTTCCAAGTTCCTGGCAGTTTCAGAAGCTTATGAAAAACCTACATCATGTCACAGAGCGTTAATCTCGCGATTAAAAAATTATCGCCGTTTAAATTGAGTCAAGTTAACGTGATAATAACGCGACATTTTTGACAGCACTAATATATATATATTTACTTATTTAAATTTACTATTCATCTTTGCACTATGCACCATATTGCACCAGAAGGGAAAATCCTTTCTGTGATGAACAGCTAAAATCCAGATTCATATATCAGTAATATCACTTGTAAAATATCTGAACACTTATACCGTCATTCTGTGCACACTGTATACTTTATATTTATTTATCTATTTTATACTTGACTTACCTGGATTACTTTGCGCTATGCACCTATTTTTGTAGTTGTTTGCTTGTTTGTTTGTTTTGTGTTTACGCTTTTTTTTTTTATCTGTTTTTGTACTATGAGAGCTAAGTGAACCGGAGTCAAATTCCTCGTGTGTGTCCACACACCTAGCAATAAAAAGTGTTTCTATTCTATTTCTATTCTAGTCGCCACTGAAGTCCACTTGATCCTTGTTTACCGTCAATGGATCGGTCACTCGTCAAACAGTCCGCCAGAATCCGAGTAGGGAATGGCTGAGCGCAGCTGTCAGTCAAACACAGGTTAGCCAATGGGAATGCATTCCTGGACAGCCCACCCACACGTGAAGTTTGTGCCAAAACTGCAAGCAAAAAGTCAGGGAGCACAAACGAGAAAGCTGGAATCGCAACCAAAATAAATTACGTCAAACAAAGCTGAGAAAGACGCGGAACAAAAATAAAAGGTTTCTGAAGAGTAATAGACTGATATTTTGCACGATTACACGAATAATTTGTTTGCCAGTCTAAAAAAATTGACTTTTTTTTTTGTATTTTGATTTATCATTTTTGTTTGATATTTCAAAAGTATTGTATGAACATTTTGGCACAAAATTGATTCCATAGACTTGATGTGTGCCGTGTCTCAGGCGGCGGAGCGAATATTGAAAATTTGCGAAATCGTTCACGGGAGCCACATACCTTTTTGAATTTCTCATTCAGATTTTGAGGAATTTTTTTTGCACCCTGAGTACTTTTTGCACTATTCCTTCACTGCTTTATCTTTTTATCTTTTTTTTTATCTTTCTATATTTTGCTGCTCTTTTGCTGCTGTAACAATGTAAATTTCCCCTTGTAGGATAATAAAAGGTTATCTTATCTTATCTTATCTTATCTTATCTTATCTTATCTTATCTTATCTTATCTTATCTTGCCTAGCCTAGCCTAGCCTAGCCTAGGCTAGGCTAGGCTAGGCTAGCCTTAAGCCTGTTCAGTTTCCTAGACTATGTAGTTTCTGGGATATTTACATCTCGAATAATATCACATTTTTTGGAAGCACCCTGTACATTATCGTTTCTATAGCTGTGTAACAGCTTACACAGGGATTTGTATGGTGACCGGAGCGTGTGTAATGATGGAAGGAGTCCCCAGTGTCAGCGCTTTAACAGTCAGACATAAAGCTGTAAATTAGTTTCCCAACATGGGCGAGTCTGTCGGATTTTGCGCTTTCTTGGTAAAATGAAAAGCCGCATCAGCTGATCAGGGATCAGGCGTTTAAAACTGTTAAGTGATAACAGGAAGTAACTGTTTCATGGATACTCACGGAGGAAATGTAACGAAAGGCATAAAAGCCTAACGTGTCATTCTTTAATAAATAAAGGTTTGCTAGCAATAGCAAATTGCTGTGATATAACTTTTCACGATGCTTAAGTAAGGAATAAAACACGATAGTGCATGCTATTTTAGGAAAATAATCAAGGCTGATTATTTTCCGATAACAGCACACCACCCTGAGATGTTTGATTCACGCCTCAGGGTGGTGTGCTGTTATCGGAAAATAATCAGCTTGGATTATTTTCCTAAAATAGCATGCACTATCGTGCTTTATTCCTTACTTAAGCATCGTGAAAAGTGAATGTTATTTATTATAGAAGAAAATACTCATTTATGATGATTTATTTTATAATATATTCATCAAAGTGATTAAAAAAAAAAAGAAGAATGATGAAGATTTTAACCGAATATTGTCCCTTGTCTAAATGTAGACAACATTTTTCCCATATCAGGTTTTGGAGCAAAAAAATGGAGTTTGTTCCAACGGTCATTTGTCCTTTCGCCAGTAAAGACCAGCAGCGTATCATTATCTCTTCCCCAGTCGGAGTGCCTCTCTGAGAAAGCGCAGTATGAGCTCAGGAGTTCATCAGTGCCATGCCAGTTGTACAAAATAAAATGCTGAAATGACATTTTTGTGGCTTCAGGTCTCGAACACATCTCTGTACATCAGCAATTTTTATTTCCAAATCTGAAGTTATGGCAATAAAGCGAAACTAAAATACCTGAAACGATCCATTTTTTAAAAACTTGTATACAATTGTGCAAACGGCAGACTTGGTCCAAATATTTATTTAGTTATATTTATTTGTGGCATGGTGTTAATACTATGGTATTTGTGCACCCTGCCCAAACCCACAACAGCATTTTTGTGGGTTTGAGGTTGTCTAGCATTTCTTTCTGTATTCTGTTGCACATTCATATCTGAAATGTTTCTAGCTGAAAAAAGCTGCGAGGATGTTTCGGTAAACACTGCGGTAACTGAACTGTAAGGCCAAAGTGGGTGCTGAAATGTTCACATGGCTCGCTTAGCTTTATCCCTTAAATTAAAATGATTCTCTTTAAAACAAAACAAAGACTGTTTCTTAGAAACACTCGTTTATCACGTATTCTAGCCGTTACTTTGCAATGACCCGAGCAATCACTGCTAAAGCTTTCCTGTGATTAGTGCTGTTCACCAAAAACACGACATTTTATAACTTCGAAAACGAAAACCTTATAATTATAGAAACGGTGAGAGTGAAATTTGACGTTTAGCTCGTTTTCCTTTTACCGAGTTTACACGGAAAGCCAAAGTTCCTGAATTTGGCATAATTTTTCTTTCTTTCTTTCTTTCTTTCTTTCTTTCTTTCTTTCTTTCTTTCTTTCTTAAGCAAGCTTTATCTTCTTTCTTTCTTTCTTTCTTTCTTTCTTTCTTTCTTTCTTTCTTTCTTTCTTAAGCAAGCTTTATCTTCTTTCTTTCTTTCTTTCTTTCTTTCTTTCTTTCTTTCTTTCTTTCTTTCTTTCTTTTTCTTTCTTAAGCAAGCTTTATCTTCTTTCTTTCTTTCTTTCTTTCTTTCTTTCTTTCTTTCTTTCTTTCTTTCTTTCTTTCTTTCTTAAGCAAGCTTTATCTTCTTTCTTTCTTTCTTTCTTTCTTTCTTTCTTTCTTTCTTTCTTTCTTTCTTTCTTAAGCAAGCTTTATCTTCTTTCTTTCTCCTTTTTCTTTCTTAAGCAAGCTTTATCTTCTTTCTTTCTTTCTTTCTTTCTTTCTTTCTTTCTTTCTTAAGCAAGCTTTCTTTCTTTCTTTCTTTCTTTCTTTCTTAAGCAAGCTTTATCTTCTTTCTTTCTTTCTTTCTTTCTTTCTTTCTTTCTTTCTTTCTTTCTTTCTTTCTTTCTTTCTTAAGCAAGCTTTATCTTTCTTTCTTTCTTTCTTTCTTTCTTTCTTAAGCAAGCTTTATCTTCTTTCTTTCTTTCTTTCTTTCTTTCTTTCTTAAGCAAGCTTTATCTTCTTTCTTTCTTTCTTTCTTTCTTTCTTTCTTTCTTTCTTTCTTTCTTTCTTTTTCTTTCTTAAGCAAGCTTTATCTTCTTTCTTTCTTTCTTTCTTTCTTTCTTTCTTTCTTTCTTTCTTAAGCAAGCTTTATCTTCTTTCTTTCTTTCTTTCTTTCTTTCTTTCTTAAGCAAGCTTTATCTTCTTTCTTTCTCCTTTTTCTTTCTTAAGCAAGCTTTATCTTCTTTCTTTCTTTCTTTCTTTCTTTCTTTCTTTCTTTCTTAAGCAAGCTTTCTTTCTTTCTTTCTTTCTTTCTTTCTTTCTTAAGCAAGCTTTATCTTCTTTCTTTCTTTCTTTCTTTCTTTCTTAAGCAAGCTTTCTTTCTTTCTTTCTTTCTTTCTTTCTTTCTTAAGCAAGCTTTATCTTCTTTCTTTCTTTCTTTCTTTCTTTCTTTCTTTCTTTCTTTCTTTCTTAAGCAAGCTTTATCTTTCTTTCTTTCTTTCTTTCTTTCTTTCTTAAGCAAGCTTTATCTTCTTTCTTTCTTTCTTTCTTTCTTTCTTTCTTTCTTTCTTTCTTTCTTAAGCAAGCTTTATCTTCTTTCTTTCTTTTTCTTTCTTAAGCAAGCTTTATCTTCTTTCTTTCTTTCTTTCTTTCTTTCTTTCTTAAGCAAGCTTTATCTTCTTTCTTTCTTTCTTTCTTTCTTTCTTTCTTTCTTTCTTAAGCAAGCTTTATCTTCTTTCTTTCTCCTTTTTCTTTCTTAAGCAAGCTTTATCTTCTTTCTTTCTTTCTTTCTTTCTTTCTTTCTTTCTTTCTTTCTTTCTTTCTTTCTTTCTTAAGCAAGCTTTCTTTCTTTCTTTCTTTCTTTCTTTCTTTCTTTCTTTCTTTCTTTCTTAAGCAAGCTTTATCTTCTTTCTTTCTTTCTTTCTTTCTTTCTTTCTTTCTTTCTTAAGCAAGCTTTATCTTCTTTCTTTCTCCTTTTTCTTTCTTAAGCAAGCTTTATCTTTCTTTCTTTCTTTCTTTCTTTCTTTCTTTCTTTCTTTCTTTCTTTCTTTCTTAAGCAAGCTTTATCTTCTTTCTTTCTCCTTTTTCTTTCTTAAGCAAGCTTTATCTTTCTTTCTTTCTTTCTTTCTTTCTTTCTTTCTTTCTTTCTTAAGCAAGCTTTATCTTTCTTTCTTTCTTTCTTTCTTTCTTTCTTTCTTTCTTTCTTAAGCAAGCTTTATCTTCTTTCTTTCTCCTTTTTCTTTCTTAAGCAAGCTTTATCTTCTTTCTTTCTTTCTTTCTTTCTTTCTTTCTTTCTTTCTTTCTTTCTTTCTTTCTTTCTTAAGCAAGCTTTATCTTCTTTCTTTCTTTCTTTCTTTCTTTCTTTCTTTCTTTCTTTCTTTCTTTCTTTCTTAAGCAAGCTTTATCTTCTTTCTTTCTTTCTTTCTTTTTCTTTCTTTCTTTCTTTCTTTCTTTCTTAAGCAAGCTTTATCTTCTTTCTTTCTCCTTTTTCTTTCTTAAGCAAGCTTTATCTTTCTTTCTTTCTTTCTTTCTTTCTTTCTTTCTTTCTTTCTTAAGCAAGCTTTATCTTCTTTCTTTCTCCTTTTTCTTTCTTAAGCAAGCTTTATCTTCTTTCTTTCTTTCTTTCTTTCTTTCTTTCTTTCTTAAGCAAGCTTTATCTTCTTTCTTTCTTTCTTTCTTTCTTTCTTTCTTTCTTTCTTTCTTAAGCAAGCTTTATCTTCTTTCTTTCTTTCTTTCTTTCTTTCTTAAGCAAGCTTTCTTTCTTTCTTTCTTTCTTTCTTTCTTTCTTTCTTTCTTTCTTTCTTTCTTTCTTAAGCAAGCTTTATCTTCTTTCTTTCTTTCTTTCTTTCTTTCTTTCTTTCTTTCTTTCTTTCTTAAGCAAGCTTTATCTTCTTTCTTTCTTTCTTTCTTTCTTTCTTTCTTTCTTAAGCAAGCTTTATCTTCTTTCTTTCTTTCTTTCTTTCTTTCTTTCTTTCTTTCTTTCTTTCTTAAGCAAGCTTTATCTTCTTTCTTTCTTTCTTTCTTTCTTTCTTTCTTTCTTTCTTAAGCAAGCTTTCTTTCTTTCTTTCTTTCTTTCTTTCTTTCTTTCTTTCTTAAGCAAGCTTTATCTTCTTTCTTTCTTTCTTTCTTTCTTTCTTTCTTTCTTTCTTTCTTTCTTAAGCAAGCTTTATCTTCTTTCTTTCTTTCTTTCTTTCTTTCTTTCTTTCTTTCTTTCTTTCTTAAGCAAGCTTTATCTTCTTTCTTTCTTTCTTTCTTTCTTTCTTAAGCAAGCTTTATCTTCTTTCTTTCTTTCTTTCTTTCTTTCTTTCTTTCTTTCTTTCTTTCTTTCTTTCTTTCTTTCTTTCTTAAGCAAGCTTTATCTTCTTTCTTTCTCCTTTTTCTTTCTTAAGCAAGCTTTATCTTTCTTTCTTTCTTTCTTTCTTTCTTTCTTTCTTTCTTTCTTTCTTTCTTAAGCAAGCTTTATCTTCTTTCTTTCTCCTTTTTCTTTCTTAAGCAAGCTTTATCTTCTTTCTTTCTTTCTTTCTTTCTTTCTTTCTTTCTTTCTTTCTTTCTTTCTTTCTTTCTTTCTTAAGCAAGCTTTATCTTTCTTTCTTTCTTTCTTTCTTTCTTTCTTTCTTTCTTTCTTTCTTTCTTTCTTAAGCAAGCTTTCTTTCTTTCTTTCTTTCTTTCTTTCTTTCTTTCTTTCTTTCTTAAGCAAGCTTTCTTTCTTTCTTTCTTTCTTTCTTTCTTTCTTTCTTTCTTTCTTAAGCAAGCTTTCTTTCTTTCTTTCTTTCTTTCTTTCTTTCTTTCTTTCTTTCTTAAGCAAGCTTTATCTTTCTTTCTTTCTTTCTTTCTTTCTTTCTTTCTTTCTTTCTTTCTTTCTTTCTTTCTTTCTTAAGCAAGCTTTATCTTCTTTCTTTCTTTCTTTCTTTCTTTCTTTCTTTCTTTCTTTCTTTCTTTCTTAAGCAAGCTTTATCTTCTTTCTTTCTTTCTTTCTTTCTTTCTTTCTTTCTTTCTTTCTTTCTTAAGCAAGCTTTATCTTCTTTCTTTCTCCTTTTTCTTTCTTAAGCAAGCTTTTTCTTTTTCTTTCTTTCTTTCTTTCTTTCTTTCTTTCTTTCTTTCTTTCTTTCTTTCTTTCTTAAGCAAGCTTTATCTTCTTTCTTTCTCCTTTTTCTTTCTTAAGCAAGCTTTATCTTCTTTCTTTCTTTCTTTCTTTCTTTCTTTCTTTCTTTCTTTCTTTCTTTCTTTCTTTCTTTCTTTCTTTCTTTCTTTCTTAAGCTTTCTTTCTTTCTTTCTTTCTTTCTTTCTTTCTTTCTTTCTTTCTTTCTTTCTTTCTTTCTTTCTTAAGCAAGCTTTATCTTTCTTTCTTTCTTTCTTTCTTTCTTTCTTTCTTTCTTTCTTTCTTTCTTTCTTAAGCTTGCTTTCTTTCTTTCTTTCTTTCTTTCTTTCTTTCTTTCTTTCTTTCTTTCTTTCTTTCTTTCTTTCTTAAGCTTTCTTTCTTTCTTTCTTTCTTTCTTTCTTTCTTTCTTTCTTTCTTTCTTTCTTTCTTAAGCAAGCTTTATCTTCTTTCTTTCTTTCTTTCTTTCTTTCTTTCTTTCTTTCTTTCTTTCTTTCTTTCTTTCTTTCTTTCTTAAGCAAGCTTTATCTTTCTTTCTTTCTTTCTTTCTTTCTTTCTTTCTTTCTTTCTTTCTTTCTTTCTTTCTTTCTTTCTTTCTTTCTTTTCTCTGTTTAATGAAGTACAAAAGTGTTTGTGCTTGTGTATCTGTGACTGGTGGCTATGAGCAGAGCCCAGCTGTCACTACACCCAAAGGCTGTTTAGTGTGTCAAATGAGGCCAGAGCCGGGCACTTTCCCAAGCGAACACACACACACACACACACACACACAGACGCACACACACACACACACACACACACACACACACGCACGCACGTGCACGCACACTTGCACCTCAGTGGGACATACTGTAACCACTGATACCGCACACACACCTATGAAGTGTAAAATATTCGGTCCTCACCACCACAGGAATAAGACCGAGCTATCACTACTGAAATCATTTTATTAAAGACGACTTATATATCTGGGAACTTCATGTTTCACGTGCATGAAATAAAATTGAAACTTGTACCATAAAATTCCTAAACTGTTGGCTCTTTTTTTCTGAAGTATTAATAAGGTTATGTTCTTTATCATAATCATCGTCATCATCATAATTAGGCAGCCCATGAGAGTCATTAAAAAGTCATTTAAGAACATTAACAAACATGTAGTACATTTCTCAGCCTGTCCTAGCCGCTGCCCTCCCACACCATCGCTTGAAGTTTTGGCACCCTGTAAGCATGTGATTAATTCCGTACCCTGTCTCCTGGGCTTCGACACTCATAACGACGCCTTTACTTCCATGGCCCCTTGAATGTTTTCCTAAACCGGGATGGAGACGAGTCCCTTTGGAAGTGAGTGGCAATAATGAGTTGGCACACACACAGTCTCTGCTTAACCAGACTGTAATTTGGGGACTGAATAGAACCTCTCATCATTATTATTTGTTTACTGCAGTGTTTTTGCTGTGAGACCTACAGTGAAAAACACAACTCTGATGGGTTTTTTTTTCTTTTTTAATTTTATTTTTGAGATATTTGTATCCACATTCACTGGATTTTGAGAAGCAGAGCATTTTTCTTTTTATTTTTTGCAATTTCGATAAATAAAAACCTTCTACAAAACGTCCAACAAAATCATTTCCACTTAGAATGTAAACAAATCGGAAAAATGACTGGAGCAATTTGTGAAAAATGTGATAATACTAATCATTATTCTTAACATTTTTTTTAAAGATACGTTTTTACCATCAAATACTTTTATTCCATATTTTGTTGCTTTTTAAAAAAATTTTTTTGGGGTTTTGTTTTCGAATAATTTTTACTTCGTCCTCGGTTGGTTCAGCAAAACGTTCTGCCATTTTGTTTTTCTTTACTCACGGTATATGAGCTGATTGGCTACTCTACGACGAGACTATCAGAGCGTGCGATCGCTCATATCCAGTGTGGATAGAATAAAATTTCATATTCCTCATTTACTTGTTTTCTATTCTTTAAGTTTCATTTTAGGTGCAGTGTTTTAAACAGGGGTTCGCAATGTTTTTTCTACTTTAAGACCCACCTGTTCATTCTTGTAATGAGTTGAGGCCCATTAAAAAAGATCCCCAATTATTTTGGCTCATCTATTCTATTAGAATCTAATAATCTATTGTAAAGTGTATTAATGGAACACAACATCACTCCCTGTTACAGATGGGAGTCCAGGAATTAAATAAATGCAATAAAAACAAACTGTTTTTAATTGTTGGTATTGTATTTAAAACTGTATGGATGTGCCAGAAGCCAACATATAACCATGCATGCAGGGCATTCTCAGCCAAAAGGGATTAATGATCCAAAAGTGGAGTCTGGTCCATTAACACAAGAACTTATTGCCACGTTTGTGTACAGCAAACAAGCAAGTTATTAAAACCAAGAAGTTCACTCAAAAGAAGTGGATATACTGTAGAAACCACTCAGCAGGATTAGATCCTTACATGCTAACAAAGAAGGATTTTCCCTATGAAAGAAAATTTACTCGCTGAATCTGACATTAGTAGAATAAATTTTGATCCTATTGTAGCTGTAACTAAATACACAGACAATACAGTAGTTTTGCATACTATAAATTAACTTAATGTGAATATGATTAACAGATAATCAACAGATTAAAGGTTTTTTTTTAAAAAGATTGTGTTTATTTTTCGTCTTTTGTATTTGTAATTCTTTGTATCTGTTACATGCACGACTCCACCAGCTCTGCTGATCAGCTTGTCGGGTTTAAATAAAGTCATTCATTCATTCATTCATTCATTCATTCATCATGAGTTGGAAAATTATCCATGAGTTCCCCGACATCTCAAACTACCTGGTGCTGCAGACATCGTTCTACACGGACACACAGATGAAAACCTGGAAGAGCATGGAGGCGTACAACTTTTTATATATGGCTGGGTTAAAGATCTGGGGATCAGGACACTGCAAGATAAATCCTGTATCGTTTTTGCCCAGGTAAGGAGGAATTTCTGGGCTTTTTGTACACGTCTTTGAGAAGGTTGCTAGGGCGCTACAAGTTTTAGTGTCGGGTGTAAACAAACCCCAGCTGCTCGATTCTCAATCCTCCCTGCTCTTGTCTTCCAGCAGGCATCACAGAACCATATACACTACCGTTCAAAAGTTTGGGGTCACCCAGACAATTTTGTGTTTTCCATGAAAAGTCACACTTTTATTTACCACCATAAGTTGTAAAATGAATAGAAAATATAGTCGAGACATTTTTCTGGCCATTTTGAGCATTTAATCGACCCCACAAATGTGATGCTCCAGAAACTCAATCTGCTCAAAGGAAGGTCAGTTTTATAGCTTCTCTAAAGAGCTAAACTGTTTTCAGCTGTGCTAACATGATTGTACAAGGGTTTTCTAATCATCCATTAGCCTTCTGAGGCAATGAGCAAACACATTGTACCATTAGAACACTGGAGTGAGAGTTGCTGGAAATGGGCCTCTATACACCTATGGAGATATTGCACCAAAAACCAGACATTTGCAGCTAGAATAGTCATTTACCACATTAGCAATGTATAGAGTGGATTTCTGATTAGTTTAAAGTGCTCTTCATTGAAAAGAACAGTGCTTTTCTTTCAAAAATAAGGACATTTCAAAGTGACCCCAAACTTTTGAATGGTAGTATAATTTACCTACAAACATATTTATTTATTCAGCCCGCTGCGCTGTGTGTGCGTGCATGCGTGTGCAGGTTATATGTGACAAAATAAAGGCTTGTTCTTCTTAATTTACCCACAGATGTATTTATTCCACTTGAAAAGTATACGGCAAACCAGCTACCGGATTTGGGACACTACGACATTCTGAGCTATTTAGTATTTGGCTTCAAACTTGAAAAAATTTCGCAGCCCACTAGATGGTGCTTCGTGGCCCACTGGTTGAGAAACACTGTTTTAAACCATATCTACTGTTTAGGCTGAGTTTTAACTGTAGCAATGTGCAGTAAAAATCTTTCCGCCACGATAAACCTTAACTGCAACACCAGCACCCAATTTTGTTTTTGGCTAAATTTGACCTCATTAACTGCTTGAGCTATGGCTAACCCCGCGTTGCAGTCAGACACACCATTCTCTTTTCCCAACGTGGTGTTCAATACAGAATCTCTGGAAACTCCTCCCTGAACAGGCTTCATCCAGCACCATGTTGCAACAGACTGGTCGTTATTTCTGCATATGATGATGAGCTCGTTTTTTATCATATCATATATTTATGAAAAGAATGATAATAATAATAATAAGGTTCCAGAGTGCACATTCTAACCAGAAGGGACGAAAAACCCATCTGTTTCCTCGTTTTCCCATTTTGATGAACACAATGTCTTATACACACTCATATAGTAGCAGTCAAAAGTTTGTACACCCCTCCTCATTCATAGTTTTCTGTATTTTGACCGTTTTCTACATTGTAGAACAATACTGAAGACATCAGAATTATGAAATAACATATATATATATATATATATATATATATATATGAGTGATTCCACGCTTATGGGTACTGAAATGGGGACATGAACTTATTCACCTAAAACCATTTCTTTTTTTACCATCAGGTCACAAAACATGTAATCTTTAATGAATGATATGTTAAAAGATAACTTTAATTTTCTGAGATGTAATAAAAACATATTTATATGCCAAAGTCAAGCCTATGAGTTCCAAAATGATGTCTGTTACATTACTTCTGTTACGATTGTCCATCTCGCGTCTGTTACAAATTAATTACAATCTAGCTCTATACCATGTTAATCTTATTGAAAGAATGTGTATGTTTATTCTACTACACATGTTTATTAATTATATTTGCTAAAACATCACCTTCCTATGTTTCAAAAAGTAATTCTACATTGTTAAAATTGAGAATATATATGTCCACAACACTTCTGTTACGTTCTGACTTTGGCATATAAATATGTTTTTATTACATCTCAGAAAATTAAAGTTATCTTTTAACATATCATTCATTAAAGATTACATGTTTTGTGACCTGATGGTAAAAAAAAGAAATGGTTTTAGGTGAATTTTTAAAAATAAGTTCATGTCCTCATTTCAGTACCCATAAGCGTGGAATCACTCATATATATATATATAATGGAATTATTTGGTAAATTAAAAAAAAAAGTGTTTCATATTTTAGATTCTTCAAAGTAGCCAGCGTTTACCTTGATGACGCTTTGCACACTATTGGCGTTATCTTAACCAGCTTCATGAGGGAGTCACCCGGAGTGCTTTTCAATTAACAGCTGCCTCGTCAAAAGTTAATTAGTGCAATTTCTTGCCTTCTTAATGCATTTGAGATCAAATAATAAAAATACAGTAAACAGCCCTATTCCACAACTTTAGTGATCCATATGTCAAGAACCGTTCAGCTACAGTGAGTAAAGAGAAATGACAGCCATCATTACTTTAAGGCATGAAGAAGTGGCTTTTAATGAATAAAAATAAAGAAAAACCATTGAATTAGAAGGTGTCCAAACTTTTGGCACATTACATGGATTTGTGCTGATCCTGGATCTGGGTACCCTCTAGTGACTTATTACATGTGCATACTGTTCCTGAGAAATGTATTATTATTATTATTATTAAAGGAGAACTGAAGTCATTTTAAAACTTGCTTTATTTCTTAATTAACGTGTTATTCAATTATGTTTTCGGTTTTAGTAACCTTATATCGTGACTCGTATTGGCAACTAATTGCAATTAAATATTATACTTATCGGCCTATTCGGTTTTTAGCCGTGTTGAATTTAGTTCGTTTGGTCGACGGCAGGCGTCGCTTATTCACGCGATCTTCACGAGACTTGTGCGAGACTTCGAAACGTGAAGTGTCAGCCAGGTGTCAGTGCCACCATTTTGAAAACTGTTTTAAAAAACGAAATATTGCACAAAAACGAGTTTAAATGACGATTACTGCCGACTTTTTTCAAACTTTCCTGATTGCTATCAAAACAAACAAAACTTCCGGCTTGATTACGTCAGCATTCGAAAGAGGGCGCGCGCATCTTTTGACAACGACGTCTCGCACAGGTCTCAACGAATCTCGTTTACGGCCATCGCTTTGACATACGGACTGATATATTACAGAGCATATTTCAAACACTCATAGCTTGCTATAGCAGCGACAAAATAGCTGTCAGAAATGCATTCCGATATTTAATAAAACGAGAAATAGAATTTTGATAATAAAAAAATTGCCTTCGGTTCTTCTTTAAGTCTCTGTATGCTTATCTATATGCTCGGTTTAATGATCTCGGAGTCAAATTAAGCTCAACCTTATGCCTGTGCTGATGAAACATCCTGGACAAATCCTGAATCCGCAGCAGGTTGAATCTGATTTCGTAGCAGGCCGTGTGCGAAACAAGTGTCGAAAGTTTCCTTGTTCACTTTGAACTGCGGTAAATGAGAAATTGCTGCAGATATGTCAGGGAATTAATGATTAATTAGCTGCTTTTAAAGTAATAAAGCTGCTGTTAGACAGGCATAGACACATGTTCTGCCAGCAGATCATTAGACACCTCTACGCAGAGTTCTGGTTTCCAATACCGTTTCATCTCAAACTTCTGTGAACGTCTGTGAATTGTCTTACAAAGGTTGTTTTGGAACGTCGGTCTAGGAATATTTCCCGGTTAGCTTTGTGAAGTCGAGCGCATAAATATAAAGAAGACTCCAAATGATCCTCCAACAGAAATTTTGCTCTCTCTCTGTCTGCTTCGGCTTTGAGCGCGTGCCTTTAGTTCGAGTTGCGACTCTTCTAATTTGGTGCAGTCTTCATATCTGATTTGAGGAAATCATGTTTATTAATAGGTAACGTTGTTAATATTTAGCGGTGGAGGAAAAAGTCAGTTGCCTTTGTCAGCAAAACGAGAGTTTAAATTGCGAAGTCGTGTATAAAAGCAGCTCTTTTTTTTTTTTCTTTTCCTGTTGTTTTCTTCAAAATTGCTTCCTCCAAGTGAACGCAAATACTTCCCTTCATTTTGCAGGGGAAAACAACTACTTAGACTAGAGGATTTGCCTTTGGACATCTAATACATATTTAAAGCCAGGGAGGATCGTTTTAATAGACAGCGTCAGCCTTGCTGAAGGGGTAGGGCTGATAAATTTTACATCACAGTGACGATGAGCTGTCATTTCCCCAAAGAACCCACTGATATCCCGAAACGGCTTTTTTACGAGTAGCTCGGGCTTACAGTAAACACACCAGACAATGAAACAGGAGCTGCAGTAACTATAGCACCCTCCTGAATGCCGTCACAGGATGAGTCAACAGACGTTCGAATCAGAAAAACAGCATTGTTGACAACAGAGCCAGTTGTAGAGTTAATAGCAGAGACGCAGCCGCTGTTTTCCTGCTCTGGGCTTTAACACAGATTCTGCTATAGAAATTGTATAGACGAATTGATCTTGTATGGGTTTTTTTTGTAATTTTTAATTCACTGTATACTAGGGTGCATCAGTTGCCCTCACTTTCATAAAATCTGATGCGTTTTTGTTTGGGTGTTCCTTTTCACCAATAAAGACATGCTGTAAAATTTTTTGACCATATTCAAAAGTCTAATGGTGGCACCATGAGGTTCATTTTTTTGCCAAAAAACGCTTATTTTATAGCCTAGTAAACTAGACCCACCCGCCTAGCGGCCAAAAATATTTTTTGCCTGCGAGTGGGTCTAGCCTCGCACCATATCAACAAAACACCCCGGGCATCAAATCGTGGCCGCCAATCACAACGCAAGGTTTTTGTTTGGATTCTTTGGGCGGGCTTTTGCAGGAGTGACGACAAAGCTGCGCGACGCTGGAGAAAGCACAACAGGAAAGATGGCTACGGCTAGTGAACAGCGCGCGTTTGACTCCGCTTTGGAATCAGTTTTAGAAGAATTAAGGCCAATTTATGCTGACAACGCAGTCCTCGCAGACGGTGTCGCAGATAGCATCTGCGTAGCCCCCCCACCTTCACAGACGCTCTGCGCGCACCTCCCAAAAATTGTGACCACCGCAGAAGCCTCGCAGACAAGAGGGCTCTGATTGGTCCACTCTACATCCACTGTACACGCACTTCCGCTTCCCTACTTTCCCGGTTGGGTTTGTTTTCACTACCGCCATTTTTAAAAACACAAGCGAAGATGGAGCAGCACGAAGAGAGGTTGATCGAGGAAGTGAGGAAGTACGGACATCTATACGACTCCAGTTCTAGTCATTATAAGTAACCGGAGGATAAACACTCCACTAACCACACCCACCAACTACTCCTAGCGATTTCGCAACTTCGCGCCCCCTTGCGTTGTGGCGGTGAATAACATCGCGCACGCCTGTTACTCCCCGCTCAACGATAAATTACAACTGTCTGCGAAAAGCTATCTGCGAAAGCCTTGTCGCAAGAGCATGCAGAGGCCTTTAGACTTGGAGTTTTCGTTGAAACATGAGCAGGAAGAGGCTCTCCGCTCATTCCTTTTCAAGAAGGACGTTTTCGCTGTTTTGCCGACCGGCTATGGCAAAAGTCTGATCTACCAGCTAGCTCCACTCGTAGCCAAAAGGACGGGGCTAGTTTGTGCAGTACGAAGAATTAATAAACACCTTTGAAACATTACTTTTTGATTGTTTCTTATTTTCCCGTTATTTTAAATTTAAGGGAAATTATTTCACCAAACACCACTAAATAAAAACTCAAAAACAGTTTAAGCAAACCCTTGAAAAACACTTGAAAAAAATGAGTGTATGTTAAGTATGTGGTACAGACTCCAAACTTGTGGTCATTATCTCCAAACTTCTTAATATCTAGAACCTGTTTATTAATTAATATGCATTTTGAAAGCTTATTTATTTCAAGGCCTCCCCCACTGCTTTCTGTCACTCTGACTACGTCACAGTCACAGTTGCGCTGATTGGTCAGAGCGTTGGCCTATACGCACAGAGACAGTTTGAAAGACAGCAGGTTGTTCCACCCCCACCCTTCGGAAATGTCTACAAGCGAGGCCAGACTAAATATTCACATTTAGTCTGGCTTGCCAGGCTACTTATTTTATGTTTTCGTGTAAGGTTTGAATCACAATGTTGGACTCCATTTACTGATTTCTTGTGAGCCAGAGATCATGTTAAGAACCTTTGCAAGGGATTGAGAAGCGTTAATGTGATCCATAATACATTTGTATTGTTTAAAAGTAGTTGAACAATGATTCAATGAACAGCTAAAACTCAAACTGTGCTTGATGATATATTTAGAATATGTACTAAAAATGTGGGCGGCACGGCGGTGTAGTGGTTAGCGCTGTCGCCTCACAGCAAGAAGGTCCGGGTTCGAGCCCCGTGGCCGGCGAGGGCCTTTCTGTGCAGAGTTTGCATGTTCTCCCCGTGTCCGCGTGGGTTTCCTCCGGGTGCTCCGGTTTCCCCCACAGTCCAAAGACATGCAGGTTAGGTTAACTGGTGACTCTAAATTGACCGTAGGTGTGAGTGTGAGTGTGAATGGTTGTCTGTGTCTATGTGTCAGCCCTGTGATGACCTGGCGACTTGTCCAGGGTGTACCCCGCCTTTCGCCCGTAGTCAGCTGGGATAGGCTCCAGCTTGCCTGCGACCCTGTAGAGGGATAAAGCGGCTACAGATAATGAGATGAGATGAGATGAGACTAAAAATGTGTATCTAAGATATTTGGTATACTCTATAAGGTGCCATAATGTTTCATGAAAAGTGATCGAAATTTTGTCATAAAAGTCATAAAATAGCAGCTTTTTCCATAACTTTGAGCTCCTGGTGCCACCATTAAACTTTTGAATTTTGTCAAAATATTTCACCCAGTGTGTTTTCTTACCAAAAGGAACATAAAACAAAAATGCATCATGATCGGAGGAGCTTTTCATTTTTAGGGGGCAACTGATGCACCCTACTGTATACAAAAGGCAGTTTGCGTGTTCAGTCCGAACAGTTTCTATATGAGGACAGTTTAACGATTTCTATTATTTCTGGGGCGGCACGGTGGTGTAGTGGTTTAGCCTGGGCCCGCCCATCCTAAGCGTGACGCAACACGAGGGCCTGTTGCGAGCTTAGTCTGGCCAGGCAAGCTATCTACAGCTCTTCCAAGCTCCCGAAAAATCGGGAACCAATCAACTTTGAGCATCTCCAACGGCCCTGGGTAGAGGCGTGTTCAAGGCACTGACGTAGTAGAACTGCGACCGGAAGCCATAGATTGTTTACAGAATCTATGCCGGAAGCGCTTCATTCACTAGAAACATTACGAACATGGAGCAAGTTCTCATTGAAAACGGAGCAAAGAGCAGCCCTGGAGGTATTTATTGAAAGGAAGGACGTTTTCGCCTTGCTCCCGACCGGCTTCGGTAAGAGTTTAATCTACCAGTTAACCCCGTCGCGTCACATACGTCAGAGGAAAGAGTGATGTGATTGGTTTAAGCTTCGTCACAGCCTTTTCTGGCTTCAACCAGTAGCAAACTGAGGCATTTCAGGGAGGCGGGTCAACCACGCACTTTGGGAAACGGTTGGGCTTAATATCTTTGCCAGACCAAATGCTCGCAGAGCTTTGAAGTCGCGTTAGCCAGACTAGTAGTGGTTAGCACTGTCGCCTCACAGCAAGAAGGTCCCGGGTTCGAGCCCAGTGGCCGGCGAGGGCCTTTCTGTGTGGAGTTTGCATGTTCTCCGCGCGTGTGCGTGGGTTTCCTCCGGGTGCTCCGGTTTCCCCCACACCGTAGGTGTGAGTGTGAATGGTAGTTTGTCTCTGTGTCAGCCCTGCGACTTGTCCAGGGTGTACCCCGCCTCTCGCCCATAGTCAGCTGGGATAGGCTCCAGCTTGCCTGTAGAACAGGATAAGCAGCTCCAGTTGATGGATGGATAGTCGAGCAAGCTGATCAAATCTTCTGAGATTTTGGTGTGTAGGAAGCCAAAGTGATGCCACTGTGGCATGAAAGCAGCAGAAACACGAGACGGGAATCCGATACCGCTGTAACAGAGACACACTGCATGTGTCATCCCTGTACGTTTCTCTCAGAGCGGTAATGTGATTCTCACAGGTGTGTGTCCTGCTCGCTGTGTTGTGCTTGCGTGGGCTAATGGCTGTGGTCAGATTACCATGGCAGGCTGAGAGGAGATGTATTGTTATTTAGTGCTAATGGTTTGTTTTACACGTGCGCTGAGAAGGTGTGTGTTGCATGGCTGTGATACGCGCGTTGCTACACAAACAGACTGTCTATTACGCCCTATCGTTTACTCTTTTGCCTTTCATGCACTTCTCGCCCATCTTCGCTGCTCCTTTTTCTGAATGGACCTGGACGGATGCAGATTTGACGTCGGGTTTCGCTTCGACTTTATTCGGAGAAACTTTTCATCTTCAGCGGTGTCGTTTTCTGTTTGACGCTGAAGAAATGTTCAGTCCGTATTATGTTCAGATCTGAATCTCTTACGAAAACAGCGTTCAAATGCACTTTTTCCGCACAGAGCGAGCTGTGTACTAGAGAATCCGACACACTATCTGATTCCCAGTTTCTCTTATTGTTTAGATATCAAGAAGTACTTTTTTAAGAGGAAATAAAGCATTACATGGGCCCATTTGAAAACACTCGATCTCCCTTGTGGTGAATTTCGGAGCCACGGCTCGAAGGAGAAACCAAGGATGAGATTCGCTGCCAACGCATCCGCTCTTTTGCTCTGCTCTGCTCGACCGGCCGGCCGACTCGTGCCTCGCATTTTTACATTCTGTTTTTCCTTATAGCCCTTGTGTGTATCGTATTATAAATATTTTAAAGTAATGCCCTAGTCAAAGAAAATCCCGCATTCCAGCGGAGGTTAAATCAATACAGCACGCTGGCTTTGGCTGTTGCCGGTTTTGGGTAGAACAGGTAGAGCCTTGTTAAGCGTGGAGCCTCTGTAGTCCTGGACTCGCTTCATTATGGTCGAGTCAAAACAGTCATCCGGAGTCAAAGTCCACTTATCTGAACATTAAATATTTTCCTCTCTAAAACTGCCCCGAAGCCTCCGTACACTAGAACCGCCTGGTAATTGAAGCCGTACCAAGGCGCATTTAAGAACGCACGTTGGCCTTTCAATTATCCTGTTTATGCAGTGTATGTTTCTTTAGCTGGATCCTTCTTCTAAATAGTCCCTTGAAAAGAAATACGAGATGAGGTAATTGACTTAAGACTCCTCTCGAATCGAACCCTGGTCTGGCTGTTTTGTTCAGTGAAGAATCAAAAATCGGATTTCTTTTGAGATCGTGAATGAGAACCTTTTCTGAATGAAGACGCTCGAGTAAATCACGTCTTGCTGCTGATTTTTTTTTTTTTTTTTAAGGGGAAAAGGCAAGGCAAGGCAAGTTTATTTATATAGCGCATTTCAGACACAGTGGCAGTTCAATGTGCTTTACAGAGGTAAAAGCCAAACAGTAAACAATAGAAAATAAAATTACATAAAATAAAGGGGGAAGAAGAGAGAGAAAAATAATAAGAATTAAACAATAGTAGAAATAAAATGAAGTAAAAGTTCAGTAAAAAAACCCAGCAGAATAAAATGGAATAAAAGTTAAGTAAAGTTTAAAACATGCAGAGACTGTAAAAGTTAAGTAAAGTTTAAAACGTAAAGATGACGGTATTTATCAGTTAGCAGAAAGCATGTGAGAACAGCCTGGTCTTTAGTCTAGATTTGAAGCTGCCAACAGCAGGAGCATTTTTGATGTCCTCTGGCAGTTGGTTCCATAGCTGGACTGCATAGTAGCTAAAAGCTGCTTCACCCCACTTTGTTTTAACAACAGGTTTTACCAGTAAATTTTGCTGTTGCGATCTGGTAGATCTGATTGGGTTAGGCCGCCGCAACATATCAGAGAGGTAATTGGGCCCTGTACCATTTAGAGATTTGTACACCAGCAGCAATGCTTTAACGTCAATTCTGTAGCTTACTGGAAGCCAGTCAGTGCGTTTACATGCACATAGAGAAAATCGAATTTCTGCCGTTGCTCGACTGAAATCGAAGTCCTAAACGCCATGGAAACACCTTAGCTCGGCTGAAATCGAACCGAACTGGATTTCTCGTAATCGAGCTACGCGACCTAGATTATGCGATTGTAGCCGAGCTACTTAGTGCATGTAACCCTGTCGAGCTACTTACTTCAGCACTGCCCCTTCCGGGAGTGACGAGTGACGAGACCACAAGCGAGAAACACAACAGCCTCGGTCGGCATGACAACAGTAGTAGAAACGTGCACTTCTGGAGCAATGAGGAGATAGGGTTCATGCTCATTCAGCTTAAGGAGTTGAAATATATATATATTAGTGCTGTCAAGCGATTAAAATATTTAATCGCGATTAATGTCGCGACTGTCATAGTTAACTCGCGATTAATCGCAATTTAATCGCACATTTTTGTCACATGAAAAACCATTGTAATTCTCTTATCAGCATAAAAAAGTGAATGGGCTTGCTTTGTACCAATGTTTTTTTTTTATTGCAGAGCATAACACGTCTTGTCACAGCCACTGCAAAGTCGGGCTGGAGCCGCCGATGGGAAAACGAAACCTAAGCCGAGCACCGTGGCTCTTCGTCCCGAGGCGCGGGGCTAGCGCGCCCTGCCCGCGCTGGTTCTTTGGGGGGAGGGCAGAGGACTCTGGCTGTGCGGGGCGTGGCATTACAGTCTAGCTACTATCGTTTTTCTAAGCAAAGTCTCTGTTCCAAATTCCTGGCAGTTTCAAAAGCTTATGAAAAACCTACATCATGTCACAGAGCGTTAATCTCGCGATGAAAAAATTATCGCCGTTAAAATTGAGTCAAAATAACGCGACATTTTTGACAGCACTAATATATCGATGTTGCTGTCCTCGTCGTCGTTCTTCTTGTGAACACGGAACTGATAACTTTGTTTATACTCTTGAATAGCTCTTCTTCATGACGACAACCGGAAGTGTACCAACACGATGGGGCGTGTAGCGCCACCTGTGGCTCGGGTGCACAATGTACCTCACACAATAGCTCGATTTCCTTGTGTGCATGTAGGACTGGATTTCTCTGGCACCCCTGCTGGGACCCTTAGCTCGATTACCGACAGTAGCTCGATTTGGATGTGCATGTAAACGCACTGAGTGAAGGGACCTTAGAATTGGAGTAATGTGCTCTGTTCTTTTTGTTCGTGTGAGAACCCTAGCCGCTGCATTTTGAATCACCTGAAGTCGTTTGACGGTCTTTTTTGGCAGGCCTGTGAAAAGGCCATTGCAGTAATCAACCCTACTAGAGATGAAGGCATGTATAAGTTTTTCCAGATCATTTTTTGACACAAGTCCTCTTAGTTTGGAAATGTTTTTTAGGTGATAAAATGCCGTTTTAGTGATTGCTTTCATGTGACTGTCAAAGTTTAGCTCGCTGTCAATGAAAACACCAAGATTTTTAACCATTTCTTTAGTTTTAATCCCCTTTGTGTCAAGAATAGTGGTAATCCTGAGTCTTTCGTCTTTTTTCCCAAATAGATTTACTTCTGTTTTATCTGTGTTCAGCTGGAGAAAATTTTGTGACATCCAGTTGTTGATTTGATCGATACACTGGTAGAGACATTCAAGAGGGGCGTAATCATTAGGCGATAGAGCAAAATAAATTTGGGTGTCATCTGCATAGCAGTGATAGAAAATTGAGTTGTTCTTGATAATTTGTCCAAGTGGGAGCATATAAAGGTTGAATAGTAACGGGAAAAATAAATATTTATTTTAAACACTCCTCCAGCTCTGATGTGATGTCTGTCTGATTCATTTTGCAGATGGGTATCGCGCCATACGATTTACGGAGCAATTAGTTAACGGAAGAATTTGCCTAAGCTGCCGCACTCTTAACTCAAAGTCTCTTCTAAAACGCGTTTCCATCAACATCCTGTTAGTAGCTCTTCTCCCGGCGGAGTCTCAGGGTCCGTGCGCTTATTACACAGAGCTGCGTCAGACCGAGCGCACGCGGGCTGGGGGCGGCTTTGTGGCCACTCGGATGGTTTGTTGACTGGGTTTCTATGTAACAGAAGGTTTTTTTTTTTTTTTTTTTTCGTGTTATGGGACTATTTATTGTTTCCCAGTTTAAATGTTGTGTTTGGCAGAGCCCGAGTCTATGGTTAAGTGTTTGATTATTTTCTCAGAAGCTTTTCGCACAAGACCTCAATGCCTCCCCTTGTCGTGTGGAGAGACGATGGACACACTCAGCAGTGCGTGCTTTCCACAGAAGAAATGTTTATCACCCAAGTGAACAGTATGACATTATTTTGACATTTGTAGCATTAAGAATAAGACCCGGGTCCTTTTTTTGCTGTGTGTTTATTATTAGATCAATGTGAATGAAGTCAGGTGTGCAGAGACGTGTATAATGAGTGATTTAAAAAAAAAAATAAGAAGAAGATGTGTGTGAATCTGGTTCATTCTTCCAGCATAGAAGGCAGGCGTATGGTTTTAGAGAAGAATAAGATCTATCTTCACGGTAATGCTGACGGTCGGGAAGGGAATCAACACACACAGACCACCCGAGCCGCACAAAAGCGAGTCAGGCTTAATGTTCCAGTTCCAGCATCGTTTATTATGCAGTTTTAATTGTTGATATTTGCGTCTGTAAACCGCAGCATGCTTCCTGATAAGATGATCCATCTTTCTGCATCTTCTTCCTGACTTGCGGGCGAGACATGGCACCTTGAAGTCATCTGGCTGTATCGGGCTCAAAAAGCTTCCTTATCCAACAGTGTCCGTATCAAATTACTTCCCAGTCCTTTGAAGAGCTCGCTCATTTTTCTTAGAGCCTTTCTATTTACCATGTGGTTTTCAAGCCATCGAAGCATGTGTGGTGTTTTTTTTTTTCCTTTTCTTTTTTTTTGTGGCGTGCACACTCTCAGACTTGTGCTCTTGTATTCCACGTTTCCTTCGACTCGATTTGATTGAAATCGTCTTGAACGCGTCTCGGTGATTACACATACAGTATCGGTCCTCTTTATTTGCGAAATCCGCACGTGCTCTAATTTGTCTATGTTTTTACTCTAGTTCGTAAAAAAAAAATAAATCTTTCAAACCTTCTGCACAAACAATATAAACCACGTTCACCGACTCACCGTTCGGACTAAAGTAAATGGTACACGATGAGGTATTTGTTCTGACCAAAACTTGTTGATACACAGTGAAGCAGAGTAAACACACACGGCGTTAGACACATATGATTGAGGTTTAGGCAAAACGTCAACGAGCAGATGTAACACGCTTGGAAATAATAGTGTGTTAAAGCCCCCTAATTAGTCTCTGGACATTGCTTCAACCTGCCTGGTAGTCGGACGAAGCCTGTTTTTGAAAACGTAAATAGGTTTTTGCGACAAAAACGCACACCTGTAAAACGTCTCGTGAGTTTGAACACCAGTCTCTCCGGGCTAGTTTTGTCCACTAATATCACTTTTCGGTGCAAAGTTGTGTCAACCAATTAACGCCTTTAACCCTCGCCGCTCAGCCTGCAGGACCACCGTGCTCATGAAACGAGAAGCACATGGACCCGTGAGCGGTGTAACGCACTTGTAATTGATTAGTGATGCCTGAAGAAATGTGGCTTTCACACCACGTGCTTGGTTCACGTCCATGTCAGCAGCCTTCGAAGACCTGATATCTTTTCCCGTATTCGGCTTAATTGTTTGCTATTTTTATTTTTTATTTTTTGCATTTGAATGCTTTTTAATTTCCCTAATGATTGATTGATTGATTATCGGAAAGGAAATTGTCTTGACGTAATGTTGAATCATTAGTCAAGTTGTTCTATATTCATAATATTAAACATTACTATTGATAATAAAATAGCAGACAGAAGGCATTGAAACGATGTGCTTGGTGAAGGTAAACGTCCAAAACTTTCACAACCGTGCACGTGTTTATCTATTAACGAGTGTCCGTGCGAGCTTTCGTAGCTCTTCATAGCTCTTCGTCTTGTGTTTTTTTCAAGACACCATGTTTAAAGCGTTGGTGTGTGCAGACAGGGATGACAAACCCACTGTGTGTGTGAGTGTCAGTGTCAGTATCAGTATCAGCGCCGAGTGTTCCTGCTGGACAAGCCCGTCATTTTCCAATTATGAGACGCTTTATGCTGAAACTTCTGTAAGTACGAAAGGCATTTTATTATAAACGTCTGCAAACGCTGCTGGTTTCATCAAAATAATCTATTTTGATATTTTTAACCAGGTTTTTTTTTTTTTGTCTGCTGGCGTCCTGGACGTGGACGTTGCCCCGATGACTTAATTTAGTTTTGCATATATTAGTATATTTTAAAATGTTGCGGTATTCAAATACACTTTGCATGCATTTTGGTTTTTTTTGCGTGTGGTTTTTCATCCGTCACCTTCACAGCCATCCTGTCTCGCCGGCCTCGAGTTCTTAAAAAGCAAAACTTTTATTATTATTTTTTTATAGCACGTTTCTCTCCTCTTTTAACAAAAAGCTCCATTTAAGGACAGTTGTGGTGTTTTTTTTTAATTTTTATTTTTTATTATTCCTGAAGTCAGCTTCCTGTTCGTGTTTAAAGTCAAAACTAAACTCCTAAGGAAGGAAAGAAAGAAAAAAAAAAGCTTTGTAGCACCGCATTCACGTCTGAGAAATTCATTCCTGTCCGAGTTTCTATCCGAGAACGAACTGCAAAGCATTCAGAGCCAATCTGAACACACGATCTTAAACACACATGCGTACAACACACTCCTTGCTCCCATAGTCACATCTAAACCCATTCTTCCACATCTTGTTTTAATGCCGGCCTGTAAATCGAAACGGAGTCACTGTTTATATGTCCGAAGGCATCCCCCCCCCCTCCGTCATCATTCCACAAATATAGTTTTAAGTTCTACAAACATGTCAGCTTCTTAGCATGCTCGCAAAAGTAAACACTGTGCATATTCGCTGTCGTGAAGTGGAAGCTCTCCTGCGTCGTGCCCTACGTCTCATGTGATGGTGTGTGTGAGGCTGCTTATTGACCTGGAGCTGGTGCGTTTTGCTGAAGTGGCTTCCGAATGACCCACACCTGAACCACAGCACACTCGAATAAAAATAATTTGCTCACAGCACTTACCCCAGAAGAAGTTTTGCTGACACGGAGTGACCGAGCTGAAAAGGCTGTTAGATGCCATCGCCACGCTTGGTTATATCCTCGCCAAATAACGTCTCCTTTCGAGGTCGCCGTGACCCTTGAGGTGCTAAACTAGGAGCACAAACCATATCAGGGCATATGGGGGGGGGGAAAAACTGCTCGGCAAGCCTTACACTTAATTAATGAAGTGCTCACGACAGTGCACACTATTTGTGTATTGCCACATGTCAGAGAGAGAGAGAGAGAGATGGAGAGAGTAAAGCATACACAGCACAGATATTGGATGGAGCAGAATGAAGCCGATACGAGTGTGGTTAGAGCGTACTTACTGACTTGTCGGGTCTCTGGGAGTAGGGTTGACCCGCGCCGATTAACCATTTACGCCCCAGTGGCTCCCTGCGCTCGTCCTGGGCAAAGCGCTCGCACCGCACTTGTGGTTCTGTGGTTGTTTGTGAGGGGAATGAAACATTCTCACTATCCAAAAAACGTGTATGCTTTCAAACACACTTTTTCCCCCCTCCTTGTGGGCTGTTACTGGAGAGGCTGGGTCATGTGTTTTATGACATCAGAGCACAAAAGTAGAGTGAGACAGCCTCTATCGTCCTCCTTTCGCCTGTGTGTGGTTTTTTTTTCTTTCCTCTTCTCTCTCTCTCTCTCTCTCCCTCTCTCTCGTCCCGTCCCGTCCCGTCCCGTCCCGTCCCGTCAGCAGCTCAACGTTTCCTCCACACATCCACAGGGAAGAATGAGCTCCGGCTCCGTGAGGAAGGGGCTGGAGCTCTTGACTTTTCAACAGAGCTTCATCTCATTTGCAGCACTGAGCACATGGAGAGATTATTTCCTCTCTCTCTCTCTCTCTCTCTCTCTCTCTCTCTCTCTCTCTCTCTCTCTCTCTCACACCGAGACTTTGCTCGAGTTTACAGAATCCTGATGTTCTGATGGTGATTAACAGTAAATTAAATCAGGAAGCTGTTTCTTTGTTTCTGATTGTAGCTCAGACTCGTGACTGATATTCCTCAATCACTCACATCTTTAATATTTATTTGTATTCACCTTTTTTGGCGTCTCTGGGCTTTAAATGGATGGCTCAACACTCTGCTGTGTGTGTGTGTGTGTGTGTGTGTGCTGCATAATTGACCCTGTGCGCAGTGACAGCGTGGAGACCGGTGTAGGTTCAGTGTTGAATCACGTCTGTCTTTCTCCTGCTCTCTCCTGCCGTGCTCTCCATAGTGGGAATTAGCAGCAGTGATTCATCAGTGTGTCTCGAACACCTCTCATGCTGGAGCTTTGGCAGCGGCTCATAGCTGCCTCCACAGTCTTCAGCTCAGGTGAAAAATGTGCTGTCGTATTTCATGTCCATGGGTGGGTCCCCCCCCTCCAGGGTTCAGGGTCACACTGGGTGCCTGTCATGAATGTGTTTAATTATTCAGCCAGATCGGATTTATGATTTGTTGTGAGGAAAGCAGACTCGCTTGCTATTTTCGAATCGTCATAGCGAGGAGTTAGATTTTTGTCAACTGGATATACAGTCGACATCAAAACTGAAATGTATGCAGGGGCTTCAAAGTTTGGGAGAATAGCAGGGTACAAATAATTTACAGCAGGGTGCAAAATGGTAAAATGTCTGCCAGCGGCAGACATAATGCACGCAAAGCGTGCAGGGATAGATAGATAGATAGATAGATAGATAGATAGATAGATAGATAGATAGATAGATAGATAGATAGATAGATAGATAGATAGATAGAAGTACGAATTTTTCATGGGGCGGGATGGTTTGGAACAGGTCATCTAAAATTGGGATAACATTTACCCGGGACGGGTATTTGAGGCGGGTCGTCTAGCTTAAGCTTGATTAGCATTGTTACGCACGCCAGTGTTTCCCACAGAAATTTTGGAGACTATGGGGGAGGCGCGGGGGTTGTTTAAAATTGAGTGATATGTTAAATATTAAGTTATTACTGAAAAACTATTGATTAAAAAAACAAAAGACACTGAGAAACGGTCCTATAAACAACTTTACCAATATAAAAGATTACCAGGACTACAAAAATGCAGAAAAATAGGCTTTACTTATCCAAATGCTCCTGTTGGTTCAGAAGTTAAAGTGCAGAGAACCTCACAGCACAACATGAAGTTACCTTAAAATATAATATAAATGCCTCAGCTTTCATGAAAGAAAAAAAACTATTAATACTAGTACTGTGTGCAGGAAGTCTCTCCTGAAGACTAAATTAAACAATAATTATAAACTAATAAAATAAATGGCTCAGGCTTCATAGAAGGAAAAAACAATTTGAACAGAATCTCACAGTATGATGCTGAAGCTGCCTAAACAATGGAAAATAAAATACCATTTTGGCAAAAACGTTGGCATCCATTAATTTCTTGTATTAAGTAAAGAAATATGTTGCCAGATACTGCTAACGTTTTACAGCCCAAAATATGTTCAAAACCCACCAAAATGCACTTAAAACCGCCCAAATTGTGCGGGAAAACACGCAATCTGGCAACACAGGCGGCAGTAATGGCCGCACTCGTGTCTAGGATGTAAACACAGTTGACGCGGCAACGGACATACATGACATAGTGGATGTAATTTACGTTCACAACTTTTTTTGCTGTCAGAAATATTTAATATTAAATTTTGTGACTCGACTGACAATAGCCGGCGGCATAACAAGGCATAGCCGGCGATTTGCCGCCGGTGACCGGCTACTTTTGAGACCGCTGGGTATGGAATTATATAGTAAACAAAAAAAGTGTTTAAAGAAACCAGTATGCTTCGTCGTTTAGTCTTTAAAGTAGCCAGCATTTACCTCGACGCTTTACACACTGTTGGCGTTATCTTAACCAGCTTCATGAGGTCGTCACCTGGAACGCTTTTCAATTAACAGCTGCCTCGTCAAAAGTTAACGAATGCAAATTGTTGCTTGCTTAAAGTGTTTGAGATCAAATAGTAATGCAGTAAACAGCCCTATTCCACACCACAACTGTAGTAATCCAGGTTATGTCAAGAACCGATCAACTAAGGGCCTCTGCATGCTCTTGCGACAAGGCTTTCGCAGATAGCTTTTCGCAGACAGTTGTAATTTATCGTTGAGCGGGGAGTAATAGGCGTGCGCGATGTTATTCACCGCCACAACGCAAGGGGGCGCGAAGTCGCAAAATCGCTAGGAGTAGTTGGTGGGTGTGGTTAGTGGAGTGTTTATCCTCCGGTTACTTATAATGACTAGAACTGGAGTCGTATAGATGTCCGTACTTCCTCACTCCCTCGATCAACCGCTCTTCGTGCTGCTCCATCTTCGCTCGTGTTTTTAAAAATGGCGGTCGTGAAAACAAACCAAACCGGGAAAGTAGGGAAGCGGAAGTGCGTGTACAGCGGATGTAGAGTGGACCAATCAGAGCCCTCTTGTCTGCGACGCTGTCTGCGAGGCTTCTGCGGTGGTCACAATTTTTGGGAGGTGCACACAGAGCGTCTGCGAAGGGGGGGGACTACGCAGACGCCATCTGCGACGCCATCTGCGAGGACTGCGTTGTCAGCATAAATTGGCCTTAAGGCCCTGTCCACACGGCAACGGATTCAGGTGAATCTGATAAAATTATTTATCGTTTCGGCCTGGCGTCCACACGGCACCGGCGTTTTGGGTGCCCCACAACGATATTTTTTGAGAACGGTTTCCAGAGTGGAAAAATCTGGCAACGGCGCCGTTGCGAAGTCGTCTGGATGAGTAAAACGGATTTGTTTACAATGACGTCACAACCACATGACTAGAACAAGCAGCACTCTCGCTGTTTTGTATGAACCACTGCATTGCATTCACTTTTGTATACAGCTTTTCTTTTAAATAAACAAGTAACTGAACCATTTCTTGAATTTCTTTTTTTTTTATTGGATAAGACTGCTTTTCAAAATGTTCACGCACAATATAAAAAGTTATCTAAATGATATAAAAATGCTTTTCAAAATGTTCACACACAATAAGAAAATTAAGTTATATAAAACTATGCACACTAATAAAACTAATTTGTACACACAGAAGGCACGATTTCCTCGCGTAGTCGCAGCCATCTTCTTCTTGTTGTTGTGTGCTTGTTCCTGTGAGTGCTTCACGCCGGGTAGAAGAAGGGGTTTATGCGCATGCGTCCTACTTCTTCTATTGTCTCCGATGGGACCGTCTTACAGCGCACGTAGAGGTGTGGCATGTGTATCGCATCGTTTTCAGCAAGCGTTGCGTTGCCATATGGACCTGATATTTTACTGATCCTTTGCCCATGTGGACGCGATATTTTTTTTAATAAAATCTCGTTGCCGTTGTCGTGTGGATGTAGCCTAACTAAACCAGAATCGGAATCGGAAAAAGCTTTATTGGGACGTAATTGTTGCAGCTATAAGGAATTTGGCTTGGAGTTAAGGTCCTCAATAAATAAATGCTAAATAAGGACAGCCTATTCTAATAAAGGAGCTACATAAAAACAGTCTGTTCTAAGAGATTAAGAAATAAGAACTAAGTAAACAGGATAAAATAAATAAACAACTGTGCAGGTGAACAGATGTGCAAATTAGGTAAGCAATAAGATAAGCGATGTGCAAATCAGGTAGACAATTGGGGAGGGGGGGCAGAGTAAATAGGGTCACTGGTCTTGTTTATTGAGGTGGGGGTGGGCAGAGTGAGAAACGATATCCATCGTTACTTTAAGACATGAAGAAGTGTTTTTAATTCATACAAATGAAGAAAAATATTGAATTAGAAGGTGCGTCCAGACTTTTGACTGGTACTGTCTCTCTATCTGTATAGCTGTCGGTCTCTCCATCTCTCCGTTTGTGCATTAACGCCTTTCTAACACCAAGGCCACGTTACGGAGTATGGAATGGAAAAATGAACACGCTCAAGTGAACAAATATATAGGGTTGGACAAGATGTAAAAATATCAGTCTCACAATATAGCAAAGCATTTCTGTGATACATGATGAGATACAGATTTTCTAACAAACTGCCAGCAACACAGAAGTGTTGTCGTTTAAAAGAAAAAAAAAAGTCCTACAAACGCTGAACAGGAGGAAATTATTACTACTATGACTACTATTATTAATAATAATAATAATAATGATGATGATGATGATGTTTCCAATGGGAGACGACTATCAAATTAGCTGCTTATTATTAAAAATAAACGTATTTAAAAATGTATCCTGACCCCCATGATATCTCATAAAATCAGTATTCTATTCTATCATCTTATTGCCCAGCCTTATCAATGTGTATGTTTGGGTTAAATCATGTTTAAGAGGTTTATATAGGTACTTTTTATGTATAATAATAAGTTCAATTTATGTCGCACCTTTCTCAAAACCCAAGGTCACTTTACAGTTATAGGTGAAAAAAAAAAAAAAGTCCACCAAATAAAGTCCGCTTGCTTGCGTGTATAACGATTTACTTAATTTATTGTACATGTTAATTTAAAAACGTTCGGATATTATGCAAAGTTTCTAGAGAAACAGGATGTCTTGGACAAAAGTCCTTCATCAGCTGTGCAAGTAAATTTCTTTTATAGCGCTAAGACTTTTTTTTTTTTTAACTACATCCGAAGTGCTGTATAATTACTATTAGAGCATTTCCTTTCCGTATTTCTTCAGTCTTTAGTAGCTAAGATTCTGTTACCGTGAGCTTGTGAATATATAAAAAAAATATATTTGAAAAATCTCATCTCTTATGGCTCTACAGGATGTGGCCAGGCTATAACAGGAAACGCTTCAGCCACAACTGCCTCTTAAGGCTCCAAGGTGATGTGAAGTGATATTCCTTCAGCAGTGCGTAAAGCATCCATCACATTCAGTGCAGTGCTGTTGGACTTCTCTCCTCTGTGGAAATCACACACACACACACACACATATATATATATATATATATATATATATATATATATATATATATATATATATATATATATATATGAGTGATTCCACGCTTATGGGTACTGAAATGGGGACATGAACTTATTCACCTAAAACCATTTCTTTTTTTTACCATCAGGTCACAAAACATGTAATCTTTAATGAATGATATGTTAAAAGATAACTTTAATTTTCTGAGATGTAATAAAAACATATTTATATGCCAAAGTCAAGCCTCTGAGTTCCAAAATGATGTCTGTTACATTACTTCTGTTACGATTGTCCATCTCGCGTCTGTTACAAATTAATTACAATCTAGCTATATACCATGTTAATCTTATTGAAAGAATGTGTATGTTTATTCTACTACACATGTTTATTAATTATATTTGCTAAAACATCACCTTCCTATGTTTCAGAAAGTAATTCTACATTGTTAAAATTGAGAATATATATGTCCACAACACTTCTGTTACGTTCTGACTTTGGCATAGAAATATGTTTTTATTACATCTCAGAAAATTAAAGTTATCTTTTAACATATCATTCATTAAAGATTACATGTTTTGTGACCTGATGGTAAAAAAAGAAATGGTTTTAGGTGAATTTTTAAAAATAAGTTCATGTCCTCATTTCAGTACCCATAAGCGTGGAATCACTCATATATATATATATATATATATATATATATATATATATATATATATATATACATACACACACACACACTGCCTCAGCCCTCACTGCCATGCCAGATTCCAGACACCTCATCATTTATTTAATGATATTTCATATGTATAATTTTCTCCTTAGCATGTGTCCGTGCTGCAGTCGGGGCGTCCGTGCCGTTTTAGGTGAGCAGCGGTGGTCCCTGTGCAGGCGCGCCGTTTCCGTGGCCAGTGTGTAAGGGGAAACCGGAATGTGCGGTGCCCGTTTCAGGCCGGGTTTGAGCTTGGCGAGCGTCACTGTGGACCACACAGGCATAAACAGGGCTTTAGATGGTAGAACATTATTCCTGGCTTGTGCAAAAACCCACACTAATGCCTCGAGGAGACATTACTCTCCCACTAGGTGATCTGAAAGATTACACAAATTACCAGCGTCGTTGGATTTGCCGCTGCAGCAGCATTAAAAGGGTCGAAACGCGCAGATGACCACACAGAGATGAGCTGACTTCGTCGAAGCCGAACTGGCAACAGTAGGTCATAGATGCGACGTCGTCATTCTCTCTGATGTGTGTGTGTGTGCTTTTTTTTTTTTTTTTTTAATTTAACCTTAAAGAACAAACTAACGTTTAAGATATTGATGTGGTAAATTCTGTAATCTTCCAAACTGTTTCTCTCGTTCTAACGACTGACTTTTTTTTTTTTTGAAGTTCCAAGATTATGAGCTTACAAATTAACAGCATGAAATAATTTAATATTTCATCATTTGTTTAATTTTTTTTTATTAGTGCTTAAAAACGATGTCGACTGTTTAATTGTTCAGGTCCAACCCAGAAATAGGTGACATTCGATCCAAATCGGTTAAATGCAAATTAGCATGAGAAATTTGGGTTTATTGGACAAATACAACTTTATTTACTTATAAAACATGTTGTTCGGAGGAAGGTGGTTCAAAAATAAGAATTACTGTGAGTCTGCTGTGTTCATTTCTGGTGTAATCAGGGATTTTATCCAATACAAACACACCACTGCCTACACTCAAGCTTAAAAATACAACGAGGCTTATAAATTCGTGCCATGTGTCTCATGCTCGTGTTTAGACCTTATGTGAATCAGATTTTCAGAGGTGCCCTTTTGTCTGAATTTATTTTTTTATTTTTTTTATTTTAAGTTTGGTGGCTTTTGCAGAATAAAGACGATCGAAATCACATATTTCTGCACCTAGTTTTAGTGAATGACGCACAAATATACTCAGCAAAAATAAAAACTCGACACTCATTATTTTTCAAATAGTGTTTAGAAACTTTTCTCGAAAGAGTCCTTGTTGTGATTATGGTTAAATGCATTGTCAAGGGCATTACGTCACACATTCATTCTACCGGTCGGGCCTACGTAGCACGTGCGAGAGCACTGCACGCTAAAATCACGTTTCCACGTGACACAAGTGACGTGACCTATTGATACACGTGCAATTGATCTCACGGTAGCAGAGTAGAGTGTCATCTCAGAAAAACAAGGTTTTACAGTTAATTATTCGTTAATTTGCAATGCCACGACTGTCAAACATTCAGCGTGAACGTGCCATTGGCATGCTGAATACGGGAACATCCGTCACTGACGTTGCGAGGGTTATGGGATGCAGTCGACAGACCATCCATAATCTCCAGACACATCTCCATCAAACTGGCACCACAGCCGACCGTAAGGAACCCTCCACAGGACTTGCAGGAGCTTGGTGCCATGTTGGTACAAATATGGCGGCGCATTCCCCAAGCTGTGTTCAGACGCATCATCCAATCCATGAGGAGGCATCGTATCGCAGTTGTGAACGCCCATGGAGGACACACCCGATATTGACATGATTTCATTAAGTTGTGACTCACAGTTTTTGATCATGAACATTGTCGTCGCATTTCCGGTGGAACCGATTCCATGACAAACATGATCTGTATGCTATAGCATCTTTAATGACAAGATAATTGAATACAGTCGTTATTTCAAACCTATTTTCCAAAATGTTCAAATTATTGACTTTGAAACGAGTGTAAAGTTTTTATTTTTGTTGAGTATATTTTAGATTTGGCTGGCTGAAGTGGAGATGACCTCAGGTGTGGGAGTGAATGAAGCATTAAAGGAAAAGACGTGTCAGTTATGTGAAGATCTGTACTCCTGTTCTCTCTCTCTCTCTCTCTCTCTCTCTCTCTCTCTCTCTACCTCTTAGTGCATGGTCATACTTGGCGGATTTTGTCAACTCCAGTGGCTTTTTCTTGCGGCAAGGGCACTTCTACAGAACGGCAATTAAAGGAGAAGAGCCTGTCATTTTTGACAATTATCACAAGTCCAGTCGCCTAGCAAACTGGCACTCGCTCACGCTGACGCTCAGAATGATGTCATTTCAAATGTAAGACCTTACAATGCCATTTTACGCCGAGGTAGAGGTAAAGAAACGACTTGCGTGCGCACATGGAGTTTACGGATTATTCACGGTCGTCTTTACCACGTCATCGACATGAACAGAAAACACCCTTGGGCCAGGGTTCGTCAGTTCACACCTGTCTATTGTACAAAGAAATACTTTGTAGAATACGAGAACGCGACTGTCGAACAAACCCTGTCCTTTTTGCGTTCTTAATTTCACTTTTTGTACCGTTTACGTGACCATTCAGGAAAAAAAAAACCCCGCGATTCGCACGTTTTGCTTCCGCCGCCGTTATTTTCTGAACCTAATCCACTTTGTTTGCACATTTTGCTTTAAAATAAAATCGGTCTTAGAATTTTAAAGAATAAAAATCAAACCGTACTCTTTGTGATGTGCCGTTCCCTTTTGAGCTCTTATGGCTGATTCAGTCAAATTTGTTTCTGTTAAAAATGCCAGAACACAGAGAAGCGATCGCTCAGCCACGTTCACTCGCGACATGTTTAAATTAGATTATAATGAACAACATCAGGATTCTGTGGTAATCAAAACGCAGGGATTTAAATTGTATTACAGTGAGTGCAAGCGATACGCCACTCTTTACTCGTGTTTCTCTCTGTCGCGAGTTTCCAAAGAATGTCTGGATGTCTTGCGCTTTCCCTCCGACTCGAGGCTGCGCTTATTTTCTCAACTTCGACTTACATTCATTAGAGTTTGTACGGAGGAGGAAAATCCTGGCTCTTTTCAGACGTCCCGATGCATCGCTGTTGTTTTCTGGCTTGTGGTCTTGTATTACCGAAAAGGGAACTTCCAGTTGCAGCATTTCTGTGTGAAGCATTTTTTTTTTTTTTTGGGTCATGAATTGAAGGAAACGATTCTTCTGAAATTTTAGAAATGCTTCATTTTCACCCCAAGTATACTCAGCTTTCCTTTCTCTCTCTCTCTCTCTCTCTCTCTCTCTCTCTCTTTCTCGTACCGTCTCCCCATTTTCTAGCACTGTTTTAGTAATTACCATAGAAACACACACATGTTTAGCGCAAATAAAAACCTCGTTTTTGATGTCTAATTGCTCGCGTTTCCACGCCTCGGCTTTGGTAATGGATTTAAAAAGGATGAAAGGAAATGGAAGAGGACATTGTAATTAATTTAGTCATGACTTTACCCTCCTTTTCAGGAAACCCTGCGTAATGTCTTTGTGACATGTATTCACAATAGTCTTAACCTGAATCGCATGTTTCCTTACAAATAAAAGTCACATGTAAGTTTTTTATGGTTAAAAAAAAAAAGAAGGTTTTGGCCCACAGGGACGAAGTCAAATAATATATAGTCGATGTATATTTTTGCACATTCTGTTATGGCCCTGTGTGTTTTTATATTCCTTTGAGGCCTTATTACCTCCAGAGATGAGGAGGTACCCCGGCTGATTTTGTATACGGAGAGTCTGTATGTCGTGAACTGTATCGGTATCTGTGCATCGCTTTGAAATGTTCCGATACTCGATATTTAGGAGCTGTTATTTATAAAAGCCACTGACATTATGGTGTGTTTAGTCATATGAAGTTTTTTTGGATGTTGCTCAGCAATCAGCAAGCGTGTGTGTGTGTGTGTGTGTGTGTGCGCGTGCTTAACAGAAAGCCCACGAGCTCACAGCGGCTCTGCTCTATTTGCCATGTCTTTAAACCAGTGGCTTTAGCTAATATGGTGCAGAGGCCTGTGTTAACATGTGGTAGCGTTCAGAGGGAGCACACTTCAGTGTAATTCAGGTCCGTCTTCTTCCTAACTGCAGGATCTGGGAGCACTTCGAGGTTTTGGCAGCTTTTCCTCTAGTTTTCAGAAGCTACATTTCTGGCAGCTCATCTCGAATGTATGATGTAAAAAACGTGCAAGAAATAAAAGCGGATAGCGGCCTTGTAAAAACCAGGCAGCCGTAACTGGCAGGTACAGCAGTTCATGAGATACTACATATATTTATAATTGATTGATTGATTAAAATAAAAATAAAAAAAATCACAAATTAATTAAATAAATAAATAGCAAAAGTTTGGACACACCTACTCGCTCACAGGTTTTTCTGTATTTTGACTTTTTTTTCCTAAAAACTATGAAATAACATCTGGATCATGTATGGAATTATGTGGTAAGCAAAAAAAATTGTGGAAAAAAACCAAACTATGTTTCATACTTTAGATTCTTCAAAGTAGCCAGCGTTTACCTTGACGCTTTGCACACTATTAGCGTTATCTTAACCAGCTTCATGAGGTCGTCACCTGGAACGCTTTTCAGTCAAAACGTGCCTCGTGGAAAGTTAAAGGAGAACTGAAGGCAAGTTTTTGATGATCAAAATTCTATTTATCTCATTTTATTAAAAATCGGACTGCATTTGTGAGTGAAATGTGCTCTGTAATATATCAGTCCATACAGTATGTCAAAGCAATGGCCGTAAACGAGATTCGTTGAGACCTGTGCGAGACGTCGTAGAAACGTAGAGCGGAAATCAAAGTGACCGACGTCTGCCGACATTGTCAAAAGACGCGCGCGCCCTCTTTCGAACGCTGACGTAATCAAGCCGGAAGTTTTGTTTGTTTTGATAGCAATCAGGAAAGTTTGAAAAAAGCAGGCAGTAATCGTCATTTAAACTCGTTTTTGTGCAATATTTCGTTTGGGAAACAGTTTTCAAAATGGCGGCACTGACACCTGGCTGACACTTCATGTTTCAAAGTCTCGCACAAGTCTCGTGAAGATCGCGCAGATAAGCGACGCCTGCCGTCGACCAAACGACCTAAATTCAACACGGCTAAAAACCGAATAGGCCGATAAGTATAATCATTAATTGCAATTAGTTGCCAATACGAGTCGCGATATAAGGTTATTAAAACCGAAAATGTAATTAAATAACACGTTAATTTAAGAAATAAAGCAAGTTTAAAAATGACTTCAGTTCTCCTTTAATTACTGGAAATTTTTGGCTTTCTTAATTATTTATTTTATTTTATTTCATTTATAAAGTGCATTTATGTGTAGGACTCTAAAGTGCTTGACAAAATACTATAAAAGATACAATGAAGTAAATGTCTACACACACACAAAAAAAAAAAACCTTCCAAAACACACATACAATAACATCATTGCCAACAAGAGCAGCACGGTGGTGTAGTGGTTAGCGCTGTCGCCTCACAGCAAGAAGGTTCAGGGTTCTAGCCCAGTGGCCGGCGAGGGCCTTTCTGTGCGGAGTTTGCATGTTCTCCCCGTGTCTGCGTGGGTTTCCTCCGGGTGCTCCGGTTTCCCCCACAGTCCAAAGACATGCAGGTTAGGTTAACTGGTGACTCTAAATTGACCGTAGGTGTGAATGGCTGTGTGTCTCTGTTACCCCTTTTCCACCAAGTCAGGTTCGGAGCCAGTGCTGGTGCTGGTTCACAACTCGTTCAACTTGCGAGTCAGCTGAGAACCAGTTTGCTTTTCCATAGCTCGCGGTGCTAAGGGGAGCCATGTCATTACGTTGCTGTATACGTCAGTTACATCGCTACGTTTGCATAAACCTTGGCACGAATATCGAAGCAAAAACAACACGGAAGAAGCAGCAACAACAATAATAATAATGGATGACTTCGCGTTTGTACAGCTGCTGCTTCTCGTCGCTTAAAAATGGCGACCTTTCGCGGTCTTGTTATTGTTGTTGGTCTTAACAACTCCGCCCCCCCGCTGACGTAAGCGGTTCTTTCCTCTGGCCCAGCAGAGAGTTGGTGCTAGCCTGGAACTGTTTTTTCTGGCCCCAGAGCCAGTTCTTTGTCAGTGGAAACAGAAAACCCGGTTCCAAACTAAGCACTGGCCCCGAACCAGCCCTGGAACTGCTTTGGTGGAAAAGGGGCATGTGTGTCAGCCCTGCGACGATCTGGCGACTTGTCCCGGGTGTACTCAGCCTCTCGCCCATAGTCAGCTGGGATAGGCTTACGACTATAGAATTATTTGCTCCAAGTAGTAATTCTAACTATTCTTACTACATAAATATGTCTGTAAGTGTTTTTTTTAAATCATTCTAAATCAGTTTCAAAACGAAGAGCATCTGGTAGTTGATTCCACAATGTTGGCAATGAGTCACTGAAACTTTGACCACAAAATGCTTTAATTCTTAAAGGAACAGTCCACCGTACTTCCATAATGAAATATGCTCTTATCTGAATTGAGACGAGCTGCTCCGTACCTCTCCGAGCTTTGCGCGACCTCCCAGTCAGTCAGACGCAGTCAGACGCGCTGTCACTCCTGTTAGCAATGTAGCTAGGCTCAGCATGGCCAATGGTATTTTTTGGGGCTGTAGTTAGATGCGACCAAACTCTTCCGCGTTTTTCCTGTTTACATAGGTTTATATGACCAGTGATATGAAACAAGTTCAGTTACACAAATTGAAACGTGGCGATTTTCTATGCTATGGAAAGTGCGCACTATAATGACAGGCGTACTAACACCTTCTGCGCGCTTCGGCAGCGCATTGATATCTGAGCTCCGTATCAATGCGCTGCCGAAGCGCGCAGAAGGTGTTAGTACGCCTGTCATTATAGTGCGCACTTTCCATAGCATAGAAAATCGCCACGTTTCAATTTGTGTAACTGAACTTGTTTCATATCACTGGTCATATAAACCTATGTAAACAGGAAAAACGCGGAAGAGTTTGGTCGCATCTAACTACAGCCCCAAAAAATACCATTGGCCATGCTGAGCCTAGCTACATTGCTAACAGGAGTGACAGCGCGTCTGACTGACTGGGAGGTCGCGCAAAGCTCGGAGAGGTACGGAGCAGCTCGTCTCATTTCAGATAAGAGCATATTTCATTATGGAAGTACGGTGGACTGTTCCTTTAATGCATTTGAAATCAAACGGTAAATACTAAATAATAAAAATACAGTAAATAGTCGTATTCCACGACTGTAGTAATCCATATCATGTGAAGAACCGCTCAACTAAGTAAAGAGAAACGACATCCATTATTACTTTAAGGCATGAAGAAGTGTCTTTTCATTAATAAAAATAATAAAGCAAAACCATTAAATTAGAAGGCGCGTCCAAACTTTCGGCTCGTACCGTACTTTTCTAGGAAGTACTTCATTGTATGTTTTTGCTTTGTTTCAGTAATAAATAATTGGTGATTATATACTGTAGTTTTTATAAAGGCACTGCTTTCAGTACGGCATAAAGGAAAGGCAAGCATCACCCGAGCTCCATTTCTGTGTGAAGTTCAGGATTTACCTTGCGAGTCATGGTTTTTGCATAGTCTGAGTGGTTAGCAGTATTCAAATAAGAGGTGCAACTGGTCACCTTTCACGGCAAAATTTCATTTGGATTATATTCAAACTCCCATTCAAAATCTATGTAACTTGACGCCAATGTAAACTACACAGGAGACAGGCGTTAAATGGCACTTTAGAGCTATGCTGTCACTGTGTACATAAATAATGGCCCATGGAAATAGATTTTTTTTTATTTGCCAATTGTACAGAGTACACAGAGTATTTTGACTTTGCAAATTAGTGACATGCAGCAACATAACCAGTGCACACATCCATCCTGTCACGTCACACATAATCAATCAAACGAGGAGCGCGATGAACAAATACAGATGCTAAAGCTAGAAAGCTGAAGCAGCAGTGCGCCGCGAGTCTAACACTCGGCTGAGCGGTGGATTTACATCTCGAGCGTCAAATTATTCTCATTCGGATTGATTTGAATGATTTTTTAAAATATAAATCGTTTTGGGAACAGCACTTTCCCCTCCCTCTGTCTCATAGCTGAAGCGCTGTTGAGCAAGGCACCTAAGGGTAGTATCTCACTGGGCTGCGACAGCCTGCGACTAGTTGGAGACACAACAATTGCGATAAAATGTATGCGAATTAGCGACAATTTTCACCTGGAATCGCACTGAATTGATATTCGCATATTTTATCGCAGTTGTTGTGTCTCCAACTAGTCGCAGGCTGTCACAGCCCAGTGAGATACACTCGCACTTCCTGTCTCGCGGAAACTGACTTGAGAAGGGTTTGTGACGGCTTTGCAACACCAGCGGCGATTTTGAGAGAAATTTTCTCATCTCATCTCATTATCTCTAGCCGCTTTATCCTGTTCTACAGGGTTGCAGGCAAGCTGGAGCCTATCCCAGCTGACTACGGGCGAAAGGCGGGGTACACCCTGGACAAGTCGCCAGGTCATCACAGGGCTGACACATAGACACAGACAACCATTCACACTCACATTCACACCTACGGTCAATTTAGAGTCACCAGTTAACCTAACCTGCATGTCTTTGGACTGTGGGGGAAACCGGAGCACCCGGAGGAAACCCACGCGGACACGGGGAGAACATGCAAACTCCGCACAGAAAGGCCCTCGCCGGCCACGGGGCTCGAACTCGGACCTTCTTGCTGTGAGGCGATAGCGCTAACCACTACACCACCGTGCCGCCCGAGAGAAATTTTGTCGCACTAATTTTTTTGAACATGTTCAAAATTTCAGCGACGAAGGAGCGACACTTTGCGACTCATGCGAGGAAATTGAGAAGCCCCGCGAACGTTTCAAGACGCTTTTGAAACTCTCTCGCGAATGACGTTCGCAATTTGTCGCAAGCTGTCGCAGCCCAGTGAGATACTGGCTTAACCCTCAACTGCTCCCCGGGCGCTGTAGCATAACATAGCTGCCCACTGTTCTGGGTGTGTGTGTGTGTGTGTGTGCGTGTGCGCTCATTGTTCACTTGTGTGTGCATGCGTGTGTTCACTGCTTTAGATGGGTTAAATACAGAGGAGGGATTTCACTGTGCTTCAGTATACATGTGACAAATAAAGGAGGATTCTTCTTCTTCCTCCTATTATTTTTGTGTTGTATAATATCCATCCATCCATCCATCCATCCATCCATCCATCCATTATCTGTAGCTGCTTTATCCTGTTCTACAGGGTTGCAGGCAAGCTGGAGCCTATCCCAGCTGACTACGGGTGAAAGGCGGGGTACACCCTGGACAAGTCGCCAGGTCATCACAGGGCTGACACATAGACACAGACAACCATTCACACTCACATTCACACCTACGCTCAATTTAGAGTCACCAGTTAACCTAACCTGCATGTCTTTGGACTGTGGGGGAAACCGGAGCACCCGGAGGAAACCCACGCGGACACGGGGAGAACATGCAAACTCCACACAGAAAGGCCCTCGCCGGCCACGGGGCTCGAACCCAGACCTTCTTGCTGTGAGCTGACAGCGCTAACCACTACAGTGTTGTATAATAATTATACTGAAATACAGGCGTGGACAGATGATATATTTATTAGCTAGCCCAACAGGCAGGTAGAAGCTCCAATATGCTGCACAGTCCCATGTTTTAGGTGTCTGGAATCCTAATTCATGGGCTTAACAAGTGTTAGCTGAGGGCATATATTAACATATATAGCATGCTAGAAATGGTTTTTATTATGGTTGATTAATTATGACTGTGATTATGTATATTTAACAGTTATTCCACAAAATCGAGTCGTACATGAGCTGATAGCCGACGAGGCGCGTAGCACCAAATTGGCTGTAAGCCATGTACAACGAGATTGAGTGGAATAACTGTTTTATTCTATCCACATTCACTGGATTTTGAGAAACGGAGCATTTTTATTTATATTTTTTGCAAATTCGATAAATAAAAACTTTATACAAAACGTCCAACAAAATCATTTCGACTTGCATAGAGTGGAAACTAAGCAGCGAAATGACAGTAGCAATTTGTGATAAATGCTATAATAATAATTATTGAAAACTAAAAAAGATACGTTCTTACCGTCAAATACTTTTATTCCATATTTTGTTGCTTTTTTTGTATTTTTAGGGGGGTTTTGTTTTCGAGTAGAATTTTTATTTCGTCCTCGGTTGGTTCAGAAAAACGCTCTGCCATTTTGTTTTTCTCTACTCACGGTATATGAGCTGATAGCCTAGTAGTAGAGTAGCCAATCAGAGCGTACCATTGCTCATATTTAGTGAGTGTGTGTGTGTGTGTGTGTGTGTGTGTGTGTGTATACCGAGTCTTTTGTTTTTGAGTAGAGTTTTTATTTTGTCCTCGGTTGGTTCGACAAAATGCGCCGCCTTTTTGTTTTTCTCTACTCACAGTATATGAGCTGATAGCCTAGTAGTAGAGTAGCCAATCAGAGCGCATGATAGCTTATATTTAGTGAATGTGGATATATAGCCGGAGCCTGAGTCTTTTGTTTTTGAGTACAGTTTTTATTTTGTCCTCGGTTGGTTCGGCAAAATGCGCCGCCTTTTTGTTTTTCTCTACTCACGGTATATGAGCCAATAGCCTAGTAATAGAGTAGCCAATCAGAGCGCACAATTGCTTATATTTAGTGAATGTGGATATATATAGCCCCAGCCTTTTGTTTTATTTCGTCCGCGGTTGGTTCAGCAAAACGCTCCACCATTTTGTTTTTCTCTACTCACTGTATATGAGCTGATAGCCTAGTAGTAGAGTAGCCAATCAGAGCGCATGATAGCTTATATTTAGTGAATGTGGATATATAGCCGGAGCCTGAGTCTTTTGTTTTTGAGTACAGTTTTTATTTTGTCCTCGGTTGGTTCGGCAAAATGCGCCGCCTTTTTGTTTTTCTCTACTCACGGTATATGAGCTGATAGCCTAGTAGTAGAGTAGCCAATCAGAGCGCATGATTGCTCATATTTAGGGAATGTGGATATATAGCCAGAGCCTGAGTCTTTTGTTTTTGAGTAGAGTTTTTATTTTGTCCTCAGTTGGTTCAGCGAAACGCTTCGCCGTTTTGTTTTTCCGTACTCAAAGTATATGAGCTGATAGCCTAGTAGTAGAGTAGCCAATCAGAGTGCACAATTGCTCATATATAGTGAATGTGGATATATATATAGCCCGAGCCTTTTGTTTTTGAGTAGAGTTTTTATTTCGTCCTTGGCTGGTTCAGCAAAACGTGACGCCATTTTGTTTTTCTCTACTCACGGTATATGAGCCAATAGCCTAGTAGTAGAGTAGCCAATCAGAGCACACAATTGCTTATATTTAGTGAATGTGGATATATATAGCTCGAGCCTTTTGTTTTATTTCGTCCGCGGTTGGTTCAGCAAAATGCTCCACCATTTTGTTTTTCTCTACTCACTGTATATGAGCTGATAGCCTAGTAGTAGAGTAGCCAATCAGAGCGCATGATAGCTTATATTTAGTGAATGTGGATATATAGCCGGAGCCTGAGTCTTTTGTTTTTGAGTACAGTTTTTATTTTGTCCTCAGTTGGTTCGGCAAAATGCGCCGCCTTTTTGTTTTTCTCTACTCACGGTATATGAGCTGATAACCTAGTAGTAGAGTAGCCAATCAGAGCGCATGATTGCTCATATTTAGGGAATGTGGATATATAGCCAGAGCCTGAGTCTTTTGTTTTTGAGTAGAGTTTTTATTTTGTCCTTGGTTGGTTCAGCGAAACGCTTCGCCGTTTTGTTTTTCCGTACTCAAAGTATATGAGCTGATAGCCTAGTAGTAGAGTAGCCACTCAGAGCACATGATTGCTCATATTTAGTGAATGTGGATATATATATATATATATATACACACACTGTATGTATGTCTATTTCTCTCTCACTCTCTATCTATCTATCTCTCTCTCTCTCTCTCTATATATATATATATATATATATATATATATATATATATATATAAAACTTTGTTTAATATCTTAGGTTCCTTTTATTATCACATGCAACAAAAAGGTTCTTTTCCCTGCTCTTCTGAAAGGCATGTTTTTGCACATACTTCTTGACATATCTGTTAAAACTCTGCCAGATGTCGTACACTGCCTTCTTCAGATCAGCTCTGGAGATTGAAAGGGTCATGACACAACTTTTGCTTCTTGCCTTTGGTTCTTTCACAAAGAATTTTCTGTTAATTCTGCTTTGTGTCATTGTAGGATACGCCCACGTTTCTTTTGGTACTTTGTAAAAGAAGGAATATAAAAATCGATACTCCCCCCCCCCCCCCCCCCCCCAATTTTTTTCCCTTTCGAGAACAATGGGGGCACAAACTTTTGCACTCATCTGTAACTGGGTCTTTCAAATCTAGTAAAAATGAAATAATTTGCTGTGTGATATGGCAGGGGATAATGTAACCTTGATTTTTCCGGCGTTCGCGTTGCCAGACACATGCAGCCTTCACCAGCAGACAGCAATCTGGAATCTGTCTTAAAGAATGGAAGTACGGAAATGTTCCTCTGACGCGTTGTACGCAGAGTATGCCCAGACGCCACTCACAACGTGACGGCCTGATCTCACCGCTCTGCGCTGTCAGTCAGTCATTTTTCACCCACGTGTGATGGCCAGAGGCAGATTCCACACCAAGCGGCTACTGTGAAGTCGATCTATTTACACGCAGATGAATGTCTATTTTATCATCTGTTATCTGCAGTAATGGTTCAGGCTGTGCGCAGGAGAACCCAAAGATCTCAACATGTCAGTATTTGTCAAACCTCACAGCGTTACGAGCCCTGGCCTGACAAAACGATTGTCAGAGTTCTGTATGCTTTATGTTGGGAAGCATATTTATTTGAGCAATGCTGTGATAATAATTGCTGTCAGTATAAATGCCTTGATCATGCGCTCGGGGTCTGAGACACGGGAGCTGGAGTGAAGAGCCCGAGCCCGAGCCTTGCATGATTACTCCAAGTTAGAATTTCAAAGGAGGAGTAATGTATACAGCTCCTAATGAATTGAGTCTGGTAATATTTATCCCCGAGTCTGCAGCAGCGGCTACACCAGGCATGTGGTCGGAAGGATCCAGCTCCTTAGTGAACTCGACCGGGTTTAATCTCTGGAACAGTGTCTCTTTATTAGTGGCTTTGGAGCCATTTAACATTTAACACAGCTACAAAAGGACAGGGCTTTCATTTGAACACACACACATTTGGTTCTGTATTTTTATTGCATAGAAATCAAGAAGTTGTGATTTTTATTTTTGGATTTTATTCGAGCTTGTTCAGTTTGGATACTGTTTTTCTGAAAACAATTATTTCTGTATTAGATTAGAAATATCCTGAAATTCAGGATAATACATTAGTGATGTATTATTTGTTACGCCCGACACACTGGGGCGGCACGGTGGTGTAGTGGTTAGCGCTGTCGCCTCACAGCAAGAAGGTCCGGGTTCGAGCCCCGTGGCCGGCGAGGGCCTTTCTGTGCGGAGTTTGCATGTTCTCCCCGTGTCCGCGTGGGTTTCCTCCGGGTGCTCCGGTTTCCCCCACAGTCCAAAGACATGCAGGTTAGGTTAACTGGTGACTCTAAATTGAGCGTAGGTGTGAATGTGAGTGTGAATGGTTGTCTGTGTCTATGTGTCAGCCCTGTGATGACCTGGCGACTTGTCCAGGGTGTACCCCGCCTTTCGCCCGTAGTCAGCTGGGATAGGCTCCAGCTTGCCTGCGACCCTGTAGAACAGGATAAAGCGGCTAGAGATAATGAGATGAGATGAGATCTTTCAGTATTCTGAAACCTTGTTGAAAATACTTATCTTCTACTGATCAGTGGTTTTGATGCAGCACATTGTGTTCACATCCATTTGGCTATGACCTTCAGTGTCCTCGCGTCGTAACCGATTGTTCTTGGTGTCTCAGTGTAAAGAGAGTGTCCTTTGTGCATGCATGCGAATGAATCCACCCAAGAGAAATCGTTCTACTATCAGTTCGAGTGCGTCTTACCTGATGTGTGTAGTGCAGCAGGTGGTGGGATTCGGAAGCAATGAGACGCGTCACGCCATCCTGAAGTGCATAACGTTTAAACGTACAAACTAGATAAACAGATCATTAGGAAGTAGGGTTTATTTTCTTTCTCCGGTTCTTGAACTCACTTGTCCACTGGGCGTATACTGTAAGAATAAAACAGTAGTAGCCCAGACCCAAAATCCAAAATGATTTTTATAACAGAGGCGTTTTATTTTCATGTTGTCTGTCGGTCCATCCGAGGTTCGCATTCACGTTATCTCTCAAGAACGGGTGGTTGAAGGTTTGTAGGATTTATATGGAATTATCACTGTAACCAGCAGCGAACTGACTAGAGTCTGAAATTGATCCAAACAGTGTCAAGGTCACAGCAAGGTCACATAAAATATTTTTTAATATATATTACATTACAGGGGGCGGCACGGTGGTGTAGTGGTTAGCGCTGTCGCCTCACAGCAAGAAGGTCCCGGTTCGAGCCCCGTGGCCGGCGAGGGCCTTTCTGTGCGGAGTTTGCATGTTCTCCCCGTGTCCGCGTGGGTTTCCTCCGGGTGCTCCGGTTTCCCCCACAGTCCAAAGACATGCAGGTTAGGTTAACTGGTGACTCTAAATTGAGCGTAGGTGTGAATGTGAGTGTGAATGGTTGTCTGTGTCTATGTGTCAGCCCTGTGATGACCTGGCGACTTGTCCAGGGTGTACCCCGCCTTTCGCCCGTAGTCAGCTGGGATAGGCTCCAGCTTGCCTGCGACCCTGTAGAAGGATAAAGCGGCTACAGATAATGAGATGAGATGAGATTACATTACAGGTATTTAGCAGACGCTCTTATCCAGAGCAACATACACCATACCCAGAGCAACCTGGGGAGCAGTTAGGGGTTAGGTGCCTTGCTCAAGGCCACATCAGCCATTCCTGCTGATCCAGGGAATCGAACCGGCAACCTTTTGGTCCCAAAGCTGCTTCTCTAACCATTAGGCCATGGCTTCCCCATATCCTATATACTGTATACACACACAAAAATACATGTTTCACAGTTGACGTGTAGACTTGTTGGAGACATCCCCGTCAGTGCCGTTGTCATCGAGTCCAGTTTGTTTTTAGTTTAGTTTACGTGAAAAAAAAAACAGAATAATTTAAGATATAACAGAATAACATGGGGGGGGGGGGGGGGGGAACGGTTTGTGACAGGAGAAGAATACAGGGCAAAGCCCCAACTGATTTTCAACCTCTCCATATTAAAAAAAAAAAAGATTAAAAAGAAATATAGAACACAGAAGTATAAAAGTATAAAAGAGAAACTAAAAAAAGAAAGAAAGAAAAGAATTAAACAAAAGTATTTTGTAGTAATCATTTCTTATGGTGGCTGGTATAACGCAAGTTTCGCTTTGCAATAATTTAAAAGTAGACGGCCTTTCGATTTCCTAAACTCGGTGAAATTTAGTTCCCTGTGAAATTTGGTCATTGTGATATATGTTTATTTCTGTAATATCTCACGAACAAAACAAACAAACAAAATATCAGGCCATTCTGTGGCTGGGAAGTGATTTAATTTGAGAGGATTCCCGAGCAAATAATGTGCATGAAATCGCTCGCTTCGTGCAGTCAAGCAGACAGAGGAAGCCCGTGTGTGCATGCGCAGGTTTACCACCACCACCTTCTTTTGGGTTTTACGGCAGCTGGCATCCACAGTGTTGCATTACTGCCATCTACAGGTTTACCTTGACCGTGCACTGACAGTTCCATCATTCTGTCGCTAAACGAACAGCTGATCACGCCGAGGTGCTCGCTGACGGCCGATATTTATTAAGCCTAGGTCACAACCGGACGTACGATTTTTTGGCCGTGCGATTTTTGGCGTTTCCCAAATCGCTGCGTTTTTTTTGTTCGTGGAGAAAGACGCACGTTGGCCGTAAGTTTGTCTTGCAACCTGAAAAAAACGTAAGCGCCCGTAGAGTTTGTTTGACATGACAAAGAACCTCTGCGGCCGGTCTACGGCTCGAAAATCAGCACGTCACACACGCGCCCTCCGTGCGTTTCACGCGCGCCCTCCATGCGTTTCTTGCGTTTTTTGCACGTAGACCGGCCGTAGGAGCACGTACGGCCGGTTGTGACCGAGGCTTTAGTTTGGTCCTGTGTTTCCTTTCCTTCGTATATAACGTTAACGTCTTTTCTTCTCGCTTTCCGTTACTGTAGTCGGTCTTTCACGTTTCATTCGCACACTCATGTCCTCCATTTTTCTCTCCTGTTTCAAATTTGTATCCCACAGTGCCTTGCGCGAACGGGGAAAGCCCAGCACGTGATGTGTAACGTTGTAGCTTGAATTGGGTCATGGTGAAGCAGGAAAAAATAGCGGCGAATTTTGGGCCATGTGGCCCTAAATTAATAATTGTTCTATTTTTAAAAAAATTATAAAATTGGAAGTCTGTGATTTCGAATTCAGTAGCTTTCAGTCCACTAAACCGAAATATTTGGGCGTCGGGGAAAATTCTTTTCATGACCTAAACCTGAAAAATCTGAAAGGCAGTCTAGCTTTAAGAGTAGGCTTTTAAACGGAGACGGACTGGTTGCATATTTTACAGAACGAGATTTTTTTTTTTTAAACAATTTTCCGACATCATTTGATTACAGTTCTAGAGAGAATTTAAAAAGTACAAATTTAAACTTGCTCAAAGTATTGAAGAAAGCTGCACTTGTTAAGTAGCCCGAGCCGTAATGTAACGCATATAGCTCGTGAGATGATGTGGTTACGATTGAGCATGGTGAGATGGTAATGACAGTCTGGCTAAGCTGCTGAATGACCTCACCACACACTCTCCAGTGCCTTTTAACACAAGTCCCTCGTGCTTTTTTGGAAGCGACTGTGCTTTGCTTTGGCAAACTAAACCGGTCATTTTCATTAATAAACAAGTAAATAATTCATTTCCCCCCCCCAACTCATTCCTGGGTTATGTAAGTTACTGTCAGCTCGTACATCATGTCTGAAGTTCAAGTTGATAGGACACGAGGTAACATCGTGGTCTCACGGCTGGAAATTTGTAGGAATTTGCGGGAGACAATTTATCTGAGCGGTTACGAATGTTTATAGCTCGAATGATGGGTTGAGTTCGTGTTTAGATTTTCTTTTGTGTGTGCAGAGTCGCTCGAACTCGCTAGAATGGCGGCGTAGTTTGCGTGCGATCAGGTTGGAAGAAAAGCAGCTTATGAGAATTGTGGACGTTTTTCCTGAGTGTTCTTGATAAACCGTGGTTCTATGGCTGTTAGGCACTGCGCACGTTTCTGTAGACTTTCCGATGACAAGCTACTCCTCGGAGTGCTGCTACTGAGGCCCTCCGCTGATGAAAAGGAGCAATATAATCATAAGCCCCTTAAGGCACGGGCTAATTGCAGTAATAATGCTGAGGCTGGGGGAACGGAGAGTCCTCCTCCATGCTGAAAGAAGGCACGTTTCTCTGGCCAGCTCTGTGGCCCTGTGGTTTTCTGTCATCTTTTCGAGTAAATCTCCTCTCAGCCCCCCCCCCAGTATGGTCACTGAGCTGTCAGATTATCCCCAAAGCACGCTTCTACCATCAGCCGTTTCTTTCTGCTCCTGCCCTTGTGGTTTCTGCCTTCAGAGCGCTGCATGATTATAAAGGTCAGTATTAAATGGAAATCGTACACATGTGCAGGTTTGCTTTTAAGACCTTTGGTCCCTGGCAAATTATCAGTCAAAACCATAGCACCTTTTCCCACTTAAACTGGTGATCCGGTGTGTTTTAGGTCAAAGCTTTCTAGGAACTGGAGGCATGCTTAAAAATGCGTGTGTATGTATGTGTGTGTGTGTACCGTATGTAAGTGTGTGTGTCTGTGTGCTAAGAGACTGTCTCCTTCAGTAAAAGATACACAAGTGCACTATTAAATTAGGAAAAAGCAACATTTATTAAGCTGGTTTACAGAACTAAATTAAGTTACATCTTAAATGAGTGAAGGTAATCAGTTTTCTGAAGTTATGCGAGTAAACTCGACAGCTGAGGAAGCACAGGGTTCACATTCAGGAAACATGGATCCTGCTCTGAATATCCTCATATCTCTCTCTCTCTCTCTCTCTCTGTATCTCTCTCTCTCTCTCTCTCTCTCACTTTGTCTCTCTGTCTCTTTCTCTGTCTCTCGCTCTGTCTCTCTCTTGCTTTGTCTCTCTTTCTCTGTCTTTCTCACGTTGTCTCTCTCTCTGTCTCTTTCTCTCTCTCGCTTTGTCTCTCTCTCCATCTCTTTCTCTGTCTCTCTCGCTTTGTCTCTCTCTCTCTCTCGCTTTGTCTCTCTCTCTGTCTCTCTCTTGCTTTGTCTCTCTTTCTTTCTCGCTTTGTCTCTCTGTCTCTCGCTTTGTCTCTCTCCATCTCTTTCTCTCTCGCTTTGTCTCTCTCTCTCTCTCTCGCTTTGTCTGTCTCTTTCTCTCTCTGTCTCTCTCTCGCTTTGTCTGTCATTTTCTCTGTCTCTCTGTTGCTCTGTCTCTTTCTTGCTTTGTCTCTCTGTCTCTGCCTTTCTCTCGCTTTGTCTCTCTCTCTCTGTCTTTCTCTTCCTGTCTCTGACTCGCTCTCACTTTGTCTCTCTCTATGTCTCTTTCTCTGTCTCTTTCTCTCTCTCTGTCTCTTGCTTTGTCTCTGTCTCTCTCTGTCTCTTCTTCTCTCTCTGTCTCTCTCTCTCTCTCTCTCTCTCTCGGTCTCTTGTTGGCCTCTCTCTCTCTCTCTCTCTTGCTTTATCTCTCTCTTCTTCTGTCTGTCTCTTGTTGGTCTCTCTCACTCTGTCACTTTTCTCTCTCTCTCGGTCTCTTGTCTGTCTGTCTGTCTGTCTGTCTCTTGGTCTCTTTTCTGTCTCAGTCTCTCTCAGTTTCTCCTCGGTCTCTTGTCTGTCTGTCTCTCTTTTCAGAAAGATTCAGAAAGAGGTTCTATTTGAAACTTTTCGTTAATCCAAAGCCCTACATCCTTATAAAAATAGTCCTCAAGAGTTCTTTGGTCAGTTAGTAGTTCTTAGATTTGTAAAGAGGTTCTATTTGAAACCATCCATCCATTATCTGTAGCCGCTTTATCCTGTTCTACAGGGTCGCAGGCAAGCTGGAGCCTATCCCAGCTGACTACGGGCGAAAGGCGGGGTACACCCTGGACAAGTCGCCAGGTCATCACAGGGCTGACACATAGACACAGACAACCATTCACACTCACATTCACACCTACGCTCAATTTAGAGTCACCAGTTAACCTAACCTGCATGTCTTTGGACTGTGGGGGAAACCGGAGCACCCGGAGGAAACCCATGCGGACACGGGGAGAACATGCAAACTCCGCACAGAAAGGCCCTCGCCGGCCACGGGGCTCGAACCCAGACCTTCTCGCTGTGAGGCGACAGTGCTAACCACTACACCACCGTGCCGCCCTCTATTTGAAACCTTTTCTGAATTAAAAAAAAAAAATACACCATGTGCTCTTATAAATGGCTTCCTTGTGCGTTCTTTGGAAAGTTTCGGTTTTTAATAAGGTTCAATTTGAAACCTGAAATTATTGTGACTACTGCCTCATAGAGGCGAAGTGAGGCAGTAGCCTTTATGTCATCGTGTTGTAAGAATGTAAGAATGAGTGTAACAATAGCGGACTGCGCATACGCGTAAGCATTACAATCACCAGGACGGCGAATCGTGATCTCACGATACGAACAGTTGATCTCACGTTATCAAAGGTACACGAACGAGTGGCGAAGCCGTTATGTCATCATGTTGTACGAATGTAAGATTGAGTGTAACAATAGCAAAACTTCGTAACCAGTCAGCACTTATCCTGATCAAGTTCGATTACCCGTTCTACTTCTTGATAAACTTCGTAACCAATCAGAACCAGAAACAAAATTAGAGAAACCTCGTTATAAGTTCGTAGTATTGGAAGATAATCAGCAGATAAAAAGATAAACGAAATTCACCTCGTGGTTCGCCAAGGCTACTGATTCGATATCAAGTCAGTGGTGTTTAGTTTAAGAAATTTACCTTTTCATTATCACAGCTTTTGTTTGGTTCTTCTGAAAGGTCAAATGGAAGGTGGTGTTAGGTTTTTTTGGGCTTTTTTTTAGTGTTTTGGCAGATACATTGAGAAGCTGATATCAAACTTCCGCTATTCGCTTTAATTTTTAATTTTAGAGTCTTTACACTACACTTGTGAAACAAAATGTGCTCATTAGTACTAAACAATGCTTCTAAGACAATTCATGAACCAGTGCTTTCTTACCATTTTGAAAATAGATCTAGTTCACAGCGCTGTATTTTGAACAAAACGCAGTAAACGAAATTGGTAACCAAAATACTCCGAGCCCTGATGCTGCTCACAGCTTGGTGACGCTTGCAAGAGATGAGGTGAGTAGAATTGATGACATGCATAGATGCTATATTTACTGTATGGACATGGGATCAGAAAACAATTTTATTTATAAGCAGTAGCCACATGCACCAATAGGGTACCGATTTTTTTTTTATTTGAAGGTTTTCGATGAAAAACCAAACATCCTTAACAAAACCGTTCCTTCGTGGGTTTTTTTTTTTTTGGATAGTTAGGAGTGAAGTTAATAAAGATGTTCTTGCAGAGAAGTTATACCTTCTTAGAACTGGGTTCCTCAAGGGTTCTTTGGATAGTTACAGGCTCTAAATGAAACCTTTTCGAGTTCCTTTCGAAGATGCCCTGTAGAACCCTTAGACGGAACTTTTATTTTCTAAGCACTAATGACAAAGCAGGCAGTAAAACTATAAATAAATTTTTATTTGTTCAATATGCAATAATAGCAAGAAAAGTAGCAAAGCAATATTCTGACTGTTTTAAGATTGTGTTTTACTACTATTTTTTTTTTCTTTTATAAGCAGATGAGTGGGCGGCACGGTAGTGTAGTGGTTCGCGCTGTCGCCTCACAGCAAGAAGGTCCGGGTTCGAGCCCCGTGGCCGGCGAGGGCCTTTCTGTGCGGAGTTTGCATGTTCTCCCCGTGTCCGCGTGGGTTTCCTCCGGGTGCTCCGGTTTCCCCCACAGTCCAAAGACATGCAGGTTAGGTTAACTGGTGACTCTAAATTGACCGTAGGTGTGAATGTGAGTGTGAATGGTTGTCTGTGTCTATGTGTCAGCCCTGTGATGACCTGGTGACTTGTCCAGGGTGTACCCCGCCTTTCGCCCGTAGTCAGCTGGGATAGGCTCCAGCTTGCCTGCGACCCTGTAGAACAGGATAAAGCGGCTAGAGATACTCAGTGCGTTTACATGCACATCCAAATCGAGCTACTGTCGGTAATCGAGCTAAGGGTCCCAGCAGGGGTGCCAGAGAAATCCAATTCTACATGCATACAAGGAAATCGAGCTATTGTGTGAGGTACGTTGTGCACCCGAGCCACAGGTGGCGCTACACGCCCCATCGTGTTGGTACACTGCTGGTTGTCGTCATGAAGAAGAGCTATTCAAGAGTATAAACAAAGTTATCAGTTCTGTGTTCACAAGAAGAACGACGGCGAGGACAGCAACATCGATATATATATATATATATATATATATATATATATATATATATATATATATATTAGTGCTGTCAAAAATGTCGCGTTATTATCGCGTTAACTTGACTCAATTTTAACGGCGATAATTTTTTTATCGCGAGATTAACGCTCTGTGACATGATGTAGGTTTTTCATAAGCTTTTGAAACTGCCAGGAACTTGGAACAGAGACTTTGCTTAGAAAAACGATAGTAGCTAGACTGTAATGCCACGCCCCGCACAGCCAGAGTCCTCTGCCCTTCCCCCAAAGAACCAGCGCGGGCAGGGCGCGCTAGCCCCGCGCCTCGGGACGAAGAGCCACGGTGCTCGGCTTAGGTTTTGTTTTCCCATCGGCGGCTCCAGCCCGACTTTACAGTGGCTGTGACAAGACGTGTTATGCTCTGCAATAAAAAACAAAACAAAAAAACATTGGTACAAAGCAAGCCCATTCACTTTTTTATGCTGATAAGAGAATTACAATGGTTTTTCATGTGACAAAAATGTGCGATTAAATTGCGATTAATTGCGAGTTAACTATGACAGTCGTGACATTAATCGCGATTAAATATTTTAATCGCTTGACAGCACTAATATATATATATATATTCAACTCCTTAAGCTGAATGAGCATGAACTCTATCTCCTCATTGCTCCTCATGCCGACCGAGGCTGTTGTGTTTCCCGCTTGTGGTCTCATCACTCGTCACTTCCGGAAGGGGCAGTGCTGAAGTAAGTAGCTCGACTACGTAGCTCGATAGGGTTTACATGCACTAAGTAGCTCGGCTACAATCGCATAATCTAGGTCGCGTAGCTCGATTACGAGAAATCCAGTTCGGTTCGATTTCAGCCGAGCTAAGGTGTTTCCATGGCATTTAGGACTTCGATTTCAGTCGAGCTACAGCAGAAATTCGATTTTCTCTATGCGCATGTAAACGCACTGACCGAGATGAGATGAGAAGCAGATGAGTTATTGCGATTTGGTTTATTAAACTGTTCGAAGCATGACCTTTTCGTTTCAACCCAAGTATCGTCTTCATAGAAAATGCTTAATAGGGGTTTGGTTGGTCAGATTTTTTTTCCTCTCGCACCATCTCAAAAGTGCTGAGGTCTGCGTTCACTGTTTACATTTGCTATATTCTACGGACTTTTTACTGTTCGCGCGGTTTTTTTTTTTTTAAAGAAAGTGGGAAACAACTGAATGTTGTTGCTAAGGCCTAGAAAATAAATGTCAACCAGCTGTACTCTAGTATTTTTAGATTTGCTTTTAGGCACAGCAAGATGCTTATTTTGTTTGAACACCACGTTAGATGTTAGGCACTGCGCTTCACAGTGTCCCCCCCCCGTGTTCCGGTTCTGCGCTGCATAATTGTAGGTTACTATTCATATCTAATCTGAAGGACCAGGCTGAGAAACACAGGAATAGAACCATTTCTCTGTTTTAATCATATGCGCTGAGAGCAATTTGTATTATAAAAACAACAGAGCACAGCTGTCTCGCGTGGCCCCTGCGTGCCCCCTTTGTGTTTTGAGTCTCATGAATGACTGTGACTCTGTCATAACCACTCAGTTGAAACGAAAATTCCCGTGCAACACTCAGAGTGACTCGCCTCTCCTCGTTTTCTAATTTGGTAATGATTCAGCTTCCTGATGCCTGTCCGAGTCAGTTTGGAGTGAGATGGAAGGGTTTGGTGGAGCGTTCGGGACACGGAGTCCGTTCCGGGTGTTGCGCCGAGGGCAGCCCGGGCGAGGATGTGATTGGAGTGAACGGTTTCGGCAAACGCTGCTTGCGCTTCACACATATGGAAACACTCTGCAGGCTGAGAGGATAAAGACTGGCAGTCTAAGACAGAAGCTCCTTAAACAGGCCTCGGCTGGAGCTGGGAGACCTGGGATAAGCTTTCTGCTGTTGTCATGTTGCACGGGCTGCAATATATAATTAGCGGAGGGGAAAAAAATATTTGCAGAACACAGTGTGCCTCGTCCAGTTTTTTTTTTTTCCATTCAGGGTTGGGATTACAATGGTATTTGATTTGCTTGGAGAGAAAAGAAAAAACCATCCCCAGACGCTTTGCTGGTTCTTTTTTTTTTTTTTTGAGAACATTTTCTGCATTTGCATTGAATGCTGTCGGGGACAGCAGGATACGTATAACCTGAAAGAATCTGACGTTATCCCAACATCCCTCATATTGTACTGGCTGACTCCATTTTTGTTAGGTAAAACGCTGTACTCAAATGAAATGGGATGGGAGTCTAATGGTCTATGGGATCAGAAAGGCACCCACCCCGGCGTAAGGCCTCAGCAGGTGCTTGTGCATTTGTCCCTCAGGATGTGGCTTTCTCTTGGGCCGATTGTTCTAAACAAGAGAAACAGGTCGTCCATGAAAAAGGAAACAAGGCTTGTCGTATGTGCTCAGTATTTGAGGTTGAAAAGTGCCCTCCCTTCACCATAGTGGCTCTAAAGGTCACGTCGTACCTATTAGAATGTGTTCGTGGTTCTGTCTGTATTAGTATTTAAAAGCCAAATTAATAATGCTTTAGTGCTGGCAAAATCATTTGCATTTCTGGAAAACTGTAGCCCAAGCATTTGTCTTTTCAAGGCATCAGAGGTCAGTACTAGGTCCTTTTTTTTTTTTTTTTGTTATTGTTGTATATACTTTTTTTAGTGGGTTTTTTTTCTTCTTCCCATTAAAATAAAAAAAAAAAAGTTTTGAAAAAGCACAATTAATGAGCAGCCTGGCAGCACTACAGTGACTGTTGTTCAGGATCTACTTGACCAGATGACTCGAGCAAGTTTCTTCTCTGGAAGGGTGTGGTTGCAAAGCTGTGTTTTTTAAATTCACTTGTTAAACCCTTAATGACCAATCTGGTCGTGAAAGAGCTCTCACTGTCACTCTCGCCGGGGACTTTTTCACGTGAAATTGTTTTATGAACCCTTAGTGCAAGTTTACACAACTCACTCATTTATCTGAGCACTTTCTTGAGATTTACAAGGACAATTGCAGAAAACCAGACTCCATAACAGGAAAAATGTAGTTTAAAAAAAAAAAAAAATTCCCCCGAACAGGGCGGTTAAACCAGACTCTCGAAATATACCATCGACAGAAGCTGTGGTCGGGTTTAAATGCTGTTTTTGCGTTTTCTTCAGTCTACCAATACCGACCATATCCTGTTATTGCAGTAATGGCATTTTTATTGGAGTGTGACTGATAGGAGTGAAATGTAGATTTCCTTTTGCCTGACCCTGATTAAAATGTATGTCGCTCTGAAACACGATTACGCTTGATCCTGGGCCACGGACAGTGCGCGCCACCTTATTAGTGGTATTGAATAGTGGCACGGTGGTCGTGCGGGTGGTGCTCGTGCCCTAATCTTGCTATTTGCTGTGGTCTTGTGTCGGTCTATGGTTTGGATCTGGTGGTGCTGGTTTTTGAACAGGCCTGCACATGAAATGCTTCACTACCGTTCCTTTTAACTTTCAACACACAAGATGCATGAGATTTGAGCAAAACGCAAAATAAATGTTGATTCACAACCTATAATTTCACCACGTACAGTGGATATAAAAAGTCTACACACCCCGTTAAAATGACAGGTTTTTCTGATGTGAAAAAAAAAAAAATGAGACCACGATAAATAATTTCAAAACTTTTCCCACCTTTAAAGGAACAGTCCACCGTACTTCCATAATGAAATATGCTCTTATCTGAATTGAGACGAGCTGCTCCGTACCTCTCCGAGCTTTGCGCGACCTCCCAGTCAGTCAGACGCAGTCAGACGCGCTGTCACTCCTGTTAGCAATGTAGCTAGGCTCAGCATGGCCAATGGTATTTTTTGGGGCTGTAGTTAGATGCGACCAAACTCTTCCGCGTTTTTCCTGTTTACATAGGTTTATATGACCAGTGATATGAAACAAGCTCAGTTACACAAATTGAAACGTGGCGATTTTCTATGCTATGGAAAGTCTGCACTATAATGACAGGCGTACTAACACCTTCTGCGCGCTTCGGCAGCGCATCGATACGGAGCTCAGATATCAATGCGCTGTCGAAGCGCGCAGAAGGTGTTAGTACGCCTGTCATTATAGTGCAGACTTTCCATAGCATAGAAAATCGCCACGTTTCAATTTGTGTAACTGAACTTGTTTCATATCACTGGTCATATAAACCTATGTAAACAGGTAAAACGTGGAAGAGTTTGGTCGCATCTAACTACAGCCTCAAAAAATACCATTGGCCATACTGTGCCTAGCTACATTGCTAACAGGAGTGACAGCGCGTCTGACTGACTGGGAGGTCGCGCAAAGCTCGGACAGGTACGGAGCAGCTCGTCTCAATTCAGATAAGAGCATATTTCATTACGGAAGTACGGTGGACTGTTCCTTTAAAGGTGGGAAAAGTTTTGAAATTATTTATTGTGGTCTCATTTTTTTACATCAGAAAAACCAATCATTTTAACGGGGTGTGTAGACTTTTTATATCCACTGTAAGCAGAGTGACGATACCAGCACCAGAAATTATCCAGCACAGATTCGCAGAATGGACAGTCTGTTCGACAAAACGCTTACATGTGGCTCAAAGCTGTATCTAATAAAGCCTTGGATTTTCCAGATCAGGATGTTTTAAAGCCTCAGTGCACCAGTCTGGCGAGACTTAATCTGCAGTTGGATATTGGAATGTCGATAATGGTGTCAAAAAAGATGCGAGTGGAATCATTATTTAAAAAGTCCAATACACAAAGTAATAAAAAAAGTTATAAAAGATTATTATACATACAGGACACTTTTTCGATGGAATAAAAAACGTGTTCTATTCCCTTCTAGCAGGTTTCGTTCATTTGGTTCAATAGCATGCAGTATTGTTAGCATATCACTTATCCTATGTGTATTACGTCACTCTATCCAATGGAGAATGAGCGTCGAATATGGTTTACGATATTGCATGGTTGTCAAGACAACATGACGTCACACGTCAGAGCTGATGCGAATATCCAATGAGAGAGTTTTCTGCTGCGCATACACAGAAGTATTTTTGTTCGCCGCCGGTGCCCAGATTAAACTGTCGCAGCGAGTTGAAAATACCCTAAGATGCGTATTACACGTAAAATTTGCGTGCTAGCGAGCGACTGTGACAATTTGTAAACCCTGTTCTTAACTTTTTGTAAAATCTATAATTGTTCCATCGAGTGTGTATGTATTATTATAATAATAATAATAATAATACCGTAAAATACCAAATAATAGCCCGGGCTATTATTTGTCTCAATCACGTAAGAGACCCGGCGCGTATTAGAGACTAGGCGGCTATTTGGAACAGGCCTAATTCCTTCTTCACAAACACCTTCCCCAAAATCTACCTCAAAACGGGGAAAAAAATCATTCTCAGATAGGCCTACTTTTAACCAGTATAACTTACAGTTTGTTTAGAGTTAGATTACAGATAGCACGGTGCCGACTTCGGGGAATTTTGAAGACGCGCAGAATGCATCTTCGCATGGCACAGTCGGGGTGGATAAAGGATAAATCACACACCTTTTCCTGTTAATGACTAGTTAAGTGCATGCTTTACAAAATAATCAAGAAACCACACCATTGTCTGTGCGCAGCACTGTGATTTAATTACTCTGCAAAGTTATGGTCACTTGCTCTCACCCTCACCCATGCAGCCTCCACCCTTTGCGCTTCGCGATGTCTGTCAATCTGAAATTGCATGGAGGGCGCGACGTTGAAGCAACATAATTAGGGTGCGAAGTGTCAAACCAAAGGGTTTTTTCTTATGCTGAAAAATAAGTGACCTGCAGTGGCTACATACTGTCATCTTGCATTCTCACGTTTCTCTCCAAGACGTCTCCCTATTTGGCCGATATGAGCCTATTCCCCGAGTGAGTTGGTACGGTGGCTCGACCCCGTAGAAAACTTAAAGTTCGGATGAAAGTTAGTTGAATAGGTTACTGACTTGTAGGCCTACATGTTGCCTGCCTGACGCGTGCTTCTGCCCAACTTGCACGACAGATTACTTGTTGAAAAGGCCCCTTGGATTAGATTGGCCGCGAGCAGACTGAAATGCATGTTAGAACGCTCTCACCTTTTTTGTAAAGCGTCTTCCAGATCCGAATGGGTAAGGGCAAGTGAAATGGTATAAGGTCTTTAATAAAACTCAGTGTGTGCTTTGACGCATGCATTCGGCAATTTAGGTCGTTTAACAGAAGCAGCAGTCCAACCTTGGAAACCCGCAGTCCTCAATGTCACCACACACGCTGGCTTTCGTTGGGTATACCCAAAGGGGTATTCCTCATTCGATGACGTAAGTGATATCCCACACACCCATGTCAAACGTAATTGGCTAAGACATCTGTCAAAAGTTACGGAGTTGCATTCCTCAAGAAATATTACGGTAGACCAAGATTATAACATTGAAATGGCATGTTTATTAACAAAATGTTGTAAACAGTATTATAGAAATAATTTCATTCATTCATTCATTCATTCATATTGTTTCGGTAGAAAACTATGCAATGCAAAATCGTTTAAACACCAGAAAACCAGAAAAGTGCTGGGCCTCAAGATTCTAGATAGAACGTTCGGACGCTTTTTTTTTTTTTTTTAGACCCCGGCGAGTATTCGGAACCGGCCTTTATTTGTCACAACACACGCGTACACCCGGCCGTTAAAGGGAACTCGGCGGTTAATTGGAACTCGGCTATTATTTGGTATTTTACGGTAATAATAATATTGGCTGGCTTTTTTTCATGGTATATCAGATATATTCCATTCAGCTAGCGTGATACTGAGTCGAATAACTGTTTTATTCTTTCCACATTCACTGGATTTTGAGAAACGTAGCATTTTTATTTTGATTTGCAAATTCGATAAATAAAAACTTTATACAAAACGTCTGACAAAATCATTTTCGCTTAGAATGTAAACAACCCGGCGAAATGACAGTAGCAGTTTTGTGAAAAATGCGATGATAATAATTCTTGAAAAAAAAAAAGATACGTTCTTACCATCAAATACTTTTATTCCATATTTTGTTGCTTTTTTTATTTTTTGGGGTTTTGTCTGCGAGTAGAGTTTTTATTTCGTCCTCGGTTGGTTCAGTAACACCCGCCGCCATTTTGTTTTTCTCTACTCACAGTATATGAGCTGATAGCCTAGTAGTCGAGTAGCCAATCAGTACGCACGATTGCCCATATCCAGTGAATGTGGCTAGAATAATATTTAATTATACCAGCATTCCTATGGTCATTATGTCACCCTTTTTGATGTTTGATGCACTGAAATCCACGACAAGACACGGAGATCCATTCCCCCTGTGCCTGCATGAGTTTCCTCTGGGTTCTCTGGTTTCCTCCCATCTCCCAAAAACATGCTGGATTGGTTATGCTAAAGTGCCCCTAGGTGTGTGCGTGTGTGTGTGTGTTGCTTTGTGATACACTGGGTGTTTTCCCACATTACACCCAGCGTTCCTGGGATAGATCCAGCTCCACCGCAGCCCTAACCAAGATAAAATGCTTTTGTGAAGATGAATGAATGAAAATCATGACAATGACTTGTACAATGTGTGCTGTGACTGTTTATGCTGTTCCACCACGAACTGGGACAAATCTTAAACATGGCACTTTAATTATGCCACATTTAGCTTTGTTGAGGTTCAGTGAGGGAGATGAAAACCATTTTGAATGCCCTGAGAAAGAGCTCATAGAACAGATGATCATTTTTAAATCTTCCTTAGTCCCTAAAATAGCTTTTATCCCCTTCAGGCACAAGGAAAAATGCTATGGAACTTCATCCCTGTCTCCGAAATCGCTCCCTATTCACTATATAGTGAGGACACCATTTTGTAGTGCTGTCCGAAACGATAGTGAGGATTATTACACCCTATATAGTGCACTCAGAGTATCCCACAATGCATCATGAAAAGTAGTGCACAACCGATGGTCACCAGACATGGACAAAGTACCCAACTTCATTACTTAAGTCAAAGTACAGATCCCGCTGGTCAAACGTGACTCCGATACAAGTGAAAGTTGTCCAGTCAAATTTTTACTTAAGTTAAAGTGCTAAAGTACTTGCTTTTAAAAATACTTAAGTATTAAAAGTACATTTTCTGTCAACGCATCGTTGTATTATTGTCACAACGCTTACAAAACCTAACGCCGTTACCAAAGACAGAAATGTGAATTCACAAAATGAACGCATGCTGTGCCATCATGGTGGTTTAACGTTAAGCTAGCTAGTCAGTGAAGCTCCACGTGACATGCTAGCAAACTCTTTTCAACCTCAAAATCATACTGGGTAGCTAACGTTACTAGAAAAGAAACATTTCTACATTCTGTTTATTTGGCAAGATTATGCTAAAATATTTCTGAAAGGACTTCAGATAAGTTAATGTTATTCATGTTAGCGTAACTCCGTTTTTACATGCTAACTAGCAGTGTCCGAGTTAACTAGCGATGTGTTAATGTTAGCCGTGGACAAGGCGATGGCAACTTGGAGGGCAAATCCATAGAAAGTCATTTGACTAACCAGACTGCATAGCTATTGCAACGTTATCGCTAGCTCTAAAAGCACAGACAGCTTCATTGCAAGCTTTCTCTTGGAACAAAACGTTTATATACCTCAATATGCTTCCGCAGGTTGGACGGTGAGTTTTTGCAGGCTGTGATGTGGTTTGTTTTCAGCAAACAAAGCAAAGATTTAAAACGAAACGTATCTTTAATCCTTTCAGAAAATTGAAACATGGGTTCCAGGTATGGCCACGGGTGCGTGTGTTCCCCAGAAGAACCGCCTCCTTCCATTCTACCATCAAGTTATCGTGTTCAAATAATGCTGCGGAGAAATCACTGAACTTGATTTTATCTAATCTATGGATGTGACGTGACCCTAGTGATTACTGATCGGCTGTCTCAGTGTCATCTGTGAAAAAACCAATCACGTTTTAGAAAAAAGAAAAAAAGCATCCACTTTCAAAGCTGCTTCATAGTAACGAGTAACGAGGACCTTGACAGAAATGTAGTGGAGTAAAAAGTACGATATTTGTCTTTCAAATATAGTGAAGTTAAAGTCAGAAGTTTCCAAAAAAAAAAAATTAATACTCAAGTAAATGTACTTCGTTACTGTCCACTTCTGATGGTCACTAACCAAAGCAATATATTCCATCATGCATTGCGGTCGTGCTGAAAGAAATCAAATTAAAAGTCTCAAATTTGATTTAATAAAAGGCAGCGGCAAAGAAGAAAGTATTCAACCTTGATTTTAAAAAGAACTGAAAGCTGCAGGTACTTTGTATTGATTAATGCGGGAAATACGCTCAGTATAATATGGAATTATCACAAAAACACATGCATGCGTTTATTATTTTGAAAACCCACCAGCCGACTGATCTGGCACGTTTTAATCGTGCGACAGTAATGACATAAATACCAGCACGACGGACTAGTGTCCGAAAGCGTTTTTTTAATTTTACCAATGAGCTCACTATATAGTCCTCTATATACTAATTCCCTATAAAGTGAGTCGGGAGTAGTGAATGAGTGAGCGATTTTGGACACAGGGCATGTGTACAATTGTACGTTATATCCGAAGGGGTTACCTTCAGGCATTTAAGGGGGAAGCCATGGCTTGGGGTCAGAGAAGTAGCTTTGGGACCAAAAGGTCACTGGTTCGATTCCCTGGACCAGCAGGAATGGCTGAAGTGCCCTTGAGCAAGGCACCTCAACCCCAATTGCTCGCTGGGTGGGGTGAGTCAGGGTCCTCTTGTACATTGCTCTGGATAAGGGCGTCTGCTAAATACCTATAATGTAATGTAATTTAAGAGACACGTCTCTGTCTCTCTTAATGGCATTGATTTTATCTCCTGAGATTGTTGCAAGTGTAATTATAGGACCTAAATTTTTGTTGTATATTGAGTTTTACTGCTCCAGTATTGAGTGTTGGACTGATATTTGTCTAAAATGCTGGGCCAGTATCAGGCCGGATTTTAAATCTGACTCTCTGGTGTATTTTTACATGGCTTGAATGCATCTCATATCTCATCTCATTATCTTTAGCCGCTTTATCCTGTTCTACAGGGTCGCAGGCAAGCTGGAGCCTATCCCAGCTGACTACGGGCGAAAGGCGGGGTACACCCTGGACAAGTCGCCAGGTCATCACAGGGCTGACACATAGACACAGACAACCATTCACACTCACATTCACACCTACGCTCAATTTAGAGTCACCAGTTAACCTAACCTGCATGTCTTTGGACTGTGGGGGAAACCGGAGCACCCGGAGGAAACCCACACGGACACGGGGAGAACATGCAAACTCCGCACAGAAAGGCCCTCGCCAGCCACGGGGCTCGAACCCAGGACCTTCTTGCTGTGAGGCGACAGCGCTAACCACTACACCACCGTGCCGCCCGGCGTTCAACATGTTTAGTTTCAACCGCCTTTTTTTTTTTTTGCTCTTGAAGTTATAAAATTGAAGCCACTTCAGTCCAACCTCATCAATCTTTATCAGAATTACTGAAACCAGATTTAATTTAGAAATATCTTCACAATTATTGTTCCCTTGATTAACTATTACTGCACATTGAGTATGATCTGAAACTTCACAGACTTTTTCCTGACTGGAGAAATACACTACTCCACTTCAGACCAAAGGAGTAAAATACATGTTGAGTAAACAGACACTCTTTCCAGTCTTAATCGTTTTTGCAAATATTACCAGTGTAAAAAAAAAATAGACACAGCCGTCTAATGGAAAGTAGAAATGCTGTACTTCAGCTCAGACCGGTCTTTTCCAACAACAACATTGATAGACTGAGCAATGATGTTATAAGATTAAGCTAATCTTTTGAAAATAAAAAGAGGACGAAGGAGGGGGGAAAAAATCGGACACCCTCTCAGGTTTAACTCTAATGCCGTTTTAACGCAGCAAAAGCCTGCTTATCTCTCTACAAACACGTATGATTAGGAGAGAGGGAGAAAGCACATGTCAGTAATCACTATTTATCTTCATTATGTGGTGGTGAGCGAGCTCCTGATCCACAGGTAGCATGTGTTTATGATAAAGCCGTCATCCAGGGGTTTTCTCTGCAGGACAGCGGGGGTCACATGTTGCCCAGCACCCAGGCCCAACTGGTTCTTTGCACTGGTTTTCAACTCTAAATGGAAGTGTCATGACACTGAAGGGCTTAAATGCATAATCTGCGGAGGTGGTTTTTTTTGTTGTTGTTGCTGGTGTTGGTTTTTTGGGATAGTTGGCATGGCCTTTTCATTCTACAACCCTACGTCAGGAAAAAGTTGGGATGGTATGGAAAATACAGATGAAAAAAAAAGAAAGCCGTGATTTCTAAATTTACTTTGACTTGTATTTCATTGCAGACAGGAAGAACCCAAGATATTTCATGTTTTGTCTGGTCAACTTCATTTCATTTGTAAATATACATCCATTCCTGGGTTTCAGGCCTGCAACACGTTCCAAAAAAAAGTTGGGATGGGGTAAAGTTAGGGCTAGTAATGAGGTAAAACAATTAAATAATGATGTGATTTTGAAACAGGTGATGTCAACAGGTGATTATAATCATGTACAATTTTGTACAAAATCAATATCCAGGAATGGCGTAGTCTTTGAGGAGGAAAGATGGGCCGAGGATCTCCGGTTTGTCCACAAATGCGTGAGAAAATTATCTCATCTCATTATCTCTAGCCGCTTTATCCTGTTTTACAGGGTCGCAGGCAAGCTGGAGCCTATCCCAGCTGACTACGGGCGAAAGGCGGGGTACACCCTGGACAAGTCGCCAGGTCATCACAGGGCTGACACATATGCCGCTTTTCCACTACCAACGCGGCTGAGTTGGGCTGAGCCGTGCCGTGCTGAGTCGAGCTGAGTGGGGCTGTTGGGGTTGCATTTCGACTACAACCGCGCTGAACCGTGCTGGCTGGAAGTGGGTGGACACATTGGGTGGAGTTAGCGAAAGTGGGTGGACGTCACGTGATGTCGTTAGGCGGCGCAAACGGTGACATCAGTGATCTTTTAAGCGGTAGTCTCACGACCCGGATAGTAAACAAGAAACATGGAGTCGTTAGTGTTGCTGGTCTTGGTGCTGTGGCTTGTTGTCACCGACAACGCCAACAGATACTGGCAAGAGCGTATAGATGAGGCGAGGCGCATAAGGCTTCAGAAATTCTCGTAATTCGTAATTCTTCTTCTTCCGGGTTTACGGTGTTTACAGATCCCAGCGTGCTCGCGGGGCGTGTGTGGGCATGTGAGGACACTCCTCCTCACCAATCAGTGCACAGGGGAGTGTCTCCTCATGCCCCTAGCCCCACTCGGCTCGGTTTGGCTCGCTTCAGCCCCACTCCAAAACCGTGTGAGTTTTGGGTGCTAAGCAGGGCTGAAGCGAGCTGAGTCGTGCTGCTCTGAGGTAGTCGAAACGCGAGCCGTGTCGGGCTGAAGTGAGCTGAAAAAGGGTAGTGGAAAAGGGCCAATAGACACAGACAACCCATTCACACTCACATTCACACCTACAGTCAATTTAGAGTCACCAGTTAACCTAACCTGCATGTCTTTGGACTGTGGGGGAAACCGGAGCACCCGGAGGAAACCCACGCGGACACGGGAAGAACATGCAAACTCCACACAGAAAGGCCCTCGCCGGCTACTGGGCTCGAACCCGGACCTTCTTGCTGTGAGGCGACAGCGCTAACCACTACACCACCTGAGAAAATTATTGAAATGTTTAAAAACAATATTCCTCAAAGAAAGATATGAAGGAATTTGGATATTTCACTCTCTGTGGTGCATAATATCATTAAACGATTCAAGGAATCTGGAGGGATTTCAGTGCATAAAGGGCAAGGGCGCAAGCCTAAGCTGAACACCTGTGATCTCCGATCCCTCACACAGCACTGCATCAAGAACCATCATTCATCTATAGCTGATATAACCACACGGGCTCGGGATTACTTTGGCAAACCTTTGTCAAGCACTGCAATATGGAGTTACATCCACAAATACCAGTTAAAACTTTACTGTGCAAAAAGGAAGCCTTGTGCTAACTGTATCCAGAAACACTGTCAACTTCTCTGGGCTCAGAGGCATCTGGGATGGACCATCACACAGTGGAAATGTGTATTGTGGTCAGACAAATCAGTATTCCAGGCCTTTTTTGTTTTTGTTGTAAGAATAGGACGCCGTGTGCTCCAGACCAAAGACAAAAAGGACCATGCAGACCGATACCAGCAACAAGTCCAAAAGCCAGGGTCTGTCATAGTATGGGGTTGTGTCAGTACCCTTGGCGAAGGTAACTTACACTTCTGTGATGGCAGCATTAATGCAGAAAAGTATATTGATATTTTAGAGCAACTTATGCTGCCTTCAAGACGACACCTTTTCCTGGGATATTTCAACAGGACAATCCAAAACCACATTCTGCTCACGTTACAAAGGCGCTGTTTACACATACCCGGGTATTTTTAAAAACGCATATTTTCTAAACTCCATTTTCCAAAATAACTTCGTGCACACAGCTGCGTTTTTTTTTAAATTACGTTTATATTGATCCGCATAAATACGCTGTCAAGAGCTGTTAAACTACGCCAGAGTGTGCAGGCAACTTTTTTGACGACATCGACAGAAGCGCGCATGTGAGTACACTCACCCCAGGGGCGATTTCTCAGAGACAACAAGGGAAGTCGAGCTTCCCCTAAAATTCTCTCCCCAAACTGCGGCGTCTACAACGTTGAATTCTCATTAAAACAATAACTTGCATAACATAATATATGCCCAAGATTGTATTTATGTTCATAACTATCCTGTAACTTATTTGAGTGATGTCTGACGAACTTGCAGTTCGCTACGAGAATCACCTTTGCTGCCAGGCTGTAACCTTTCTTATTTCAATGGGCTCTATGGACTGGCAGCAGTGTTGCCAGATTGGACGGTTTTAAGTGCATTTTGGCGGGTTTTGAATACATTTTGGGATGGAAAACGTCAGCAGTATCTGGCAACACTGACTGGCAGCCGGGTATCCGTTGCAGTCTACGAGACGGCTCTGAACAGCCAATTTTGGCTAGTTGTTATTGGTTAAAATCAACAAAATCATCACTTCCAGGGAAGCCGGGCTTCTCTGGGACTAAATGAGACAGTGGGAGGGACAAGAAGCCAGGCTGATAAAGGATTATTGGAGGTAGTGTTTGAAAGACATGAGGAGGGCGGTACTTCGGCGAGGAACACGGAAGCATGATCAGTCAGTCCCCAGCGGATGTCGAGAAAGTGTAGTCGTGTGCCAAAGTGCTGTCCGAATTTCTTTTCTTCTCATTGATGTCTCTGTACATTACTCTGTAAATAAATGTAAATATTACTCGTTGTGCTCCGTTAACTTTCATCCATTCTATCAGTTTGATCATTCGTGAATTCACTCGTTTATTTCATTTGTAGTTCAATCTAGTTGTAGGCTAGCTTGAGCCTTATTGGGATCTGCAGTGCTAGCTGCTAACAGAAATTGGTAAAGTCTCTGGAAAGCACAACCAGCTGGTATGACAGGGTCACAGACCATTTTCTGGAAAAGGAGCGGAGGGCAGAATTTGTGTATAAATAGTGTTCATGTTCATGAATCTGAAGTGTGTATATTGTTCAGTAATGTTAAGAGAATGGTGGGCTCTGTGTTATAGGTTATACCTGGGTATAATATTCAAGGTTCTGTGTGTTGCATAGCCTACCTGGTTATGAATTTCCAGACTGTGTTGCAGAAGATGTTCAAGGATGTGTTGCACAGCTGGGTGTTCTGTTAAAGACTCTGTGTTGCATATCTGATTGTTCAAGGCTCTTCGTTGAATAGCCAGTGATTTTTGGATGTTTGATATTTTTGATTAAGGATATGAGGCACTAGCCTGGCAAGCCAGACTGTAACATGAAATGTACAAGCAAAAATACTTTCTGCCACTAGGTAGGGTTGTCTAGTTCACTATGCTAATGGGGCACACCTTTCTATGCTTTGATATCCGGCCTACAGGTTTTACGATGAATGCGTAAAATGGGCTTCCCCTGTTTTAAAAACCAGCAGCCGCCACTGACTCACCCTGTATGTACGGACGTACCAACTCTGCGAGTGACAGGAGTGAGGATCGCGACATTCTGAAATTTTCCTGCCATTCCTCCGGGACGACAACGCCATTCTCGAAATTCTCCCACCAGATAGCAGTCCGTCCAGGTCGAACCCAAAATCGCTGACGCTGGCGGTGGTACGGTCGGGCTCTTTTGGTCACCAGAAGCTCCGCAATTGCTGCCCTCTGAGCCCTAATGCGTCTCTACTGGTCAATGAGCTTTATGAGCTTTATTCTCAAAAGCAAACAGGTGAATATAGCTCTTAATAACAGAAATGCTGCTACTCTGAGTGTTTCCATGCTTGTCATATGTACAATGGTCGCTCTTTTGTGGCGCGAAGATTGCCTAAAACTCCGTTTTGGTCTCTTTACACACAAACGCAAAACGGAGTTTTCAAAAAATCTCCACTTTTGCCGGGGTTTTTAGAAAGAATCGTTTTCAGAGGAAAAAACTCCGTTTGTGTATAAACGAAAGGCACAAACGAAGGCAAAGGTCTGCGTTTTTAAAAATACCCGGGTATGTGTAAACGGCGCCAAAGGCATTGCTGTGAAAGAAGAGGGTGCCTGTCCCCTCTGTCCCCAACAGAGAACTTGTGGTGAATTTTGAAATGAAAAATATGGCAATGACGACCCCGTACTGTTGCACATCTTAAAGGAACAGTCCACCGTACTTCCATAATGAAATATGCTCTTATCTGAATTGAGACGAGCTGATCCGTACCTCTCCGAGCTTTGCGCGACCTCCCAGTCAGTCAGACGCAGTCAGACGCGCTGTCACTCCTGTTAGCAATGTAGCTAGGCTCAGTATGGCCAATGGTATTTTTTGGGGCTGTAGTTAGATGCGACCAAACTCTTCCGCGTTTTTCCTGTTTACATAGGTTTATATGACCAGTGATATGAAACAAGTTCAGTTACACAAATTGAAACGTAGCGATTTTCTATGCTATGGAAAGTCCGCACTATAATGACAGGCGTACTAACACCTTCTGCGCACTTCGACAGCGCATTGATATCTGAGCTCCGTATCAATGCGCTGTCGAAGCGCGCAGAAGGTGTTAGTACGCCTGTCATTATAGTGCGGACTTTCCATAGCATAGAAAATCGCTACGTTTCAATTTGTGTAACTGAACTTGTTTCATATCACTGGTCATATAAACCTATGTAAACAGGAAAAACGCGGAAGAGTTTGGTCGCATCTAACTACAGCCCCCAAAAATACCATTGGCCATGCTGAGCCTAGCTACATTGCTAACAGGAGTAACAGCGCGTCTGACTGACTGGGAGGTCGCGCAAAGCTCGGAGAGGTACGGATCAGCTCGTCTCAATTTAGATAAGAGCATATTTCATTATGGAAGTACGGTGGACTGTTCCTTTAAGACCTGTTTTCAGGAAGAATGAGACAAAATAACACCTGAAACACTTCATTACTTGGTGTCCTCAGTCCCTGAACATCTTTTAAGTGTTGTGAGAAGGAATGGCAACATTATGAAGCAGTAAATGCTTTACCGTCCCAACTTTTTTTGAAATGCGTTGTATGAATCAAAATTGAAAAGTGTTTATTTTGACAAAACAGTAAAATTCATGTGGTAAAACATGAAAAAAATGTGCTGCCATGTTGTTTTGCATGCAATACAGATCAAAGATTATTTACGAAGGATTGTTTTCAGTTTTAATTTCGGTTTCAACTTCTCATCCTATACTTTTGTTCTGATTTGTGGTTGTATTTTTGTGGTGTGGCGCTGTTTAAATCTCATTATAAATCGCATGCTAAATCACTAATGACACAGTGTTTGACATTATTGAGAAATAGATTTTCTGGATTTGTCGACAAATGTGAAAAAAAAGAGCAACGCAGTTTCTGCCCTTTGAAGCATTCCACTTTGTTGAAAAGCTTTAACGATCCAGAAAATGATTAATCTGTGGGGAATCAAACATGACAGCTCGCTTTTATAGGAAAATAATCAATGACAAAGTTGGTCTAATGATAGAATATTACCAGCCTGAAGTTGATTTTCTTATAACAGCACATCCTGAAATGTTTCATTCCTCTTATAACATAGCAATTTGCCAACAATTACAGTTTTATATTAATTGAAAATTGACGGGCCATACTTTTTGTCCGGCGGCACGCTGGTGTAGTGGTTAGCGCTGTCGCCTCACAGCAAGAAGGTCCGGGTTCGAGCCCCGTGGCCGGCGAGGGCCTTTCTGTGTGGAGTTTGCATGTTCTCCCCGTGTCCGCGTGGGTTTCCTCCGGGTGCTCCGGTTTCCCCCACAGTCCAAAGACATGCAGGTTAGGTTAACTGGTGACTCTAAATTGAGCGTAGGTGTGAATGTGAGTGTGAATGGGTTGTCTGTGTCTATGTGTCAGCCCTGTGATGACCTGGCGACTTGTCCAGGGTGTACCCCGCCTTTCGCCCGTAGTCAGCTGGGATAGGCTGCAGCTTGCCTGCGACCCTGTAGAAGGATAAAGCGGCTAGAGATAATGAGATGAGATACTTTTTGTCCATTAATGGTTACATTTGCACTATCTGGCCAAAGGTTTGTGGATTTGAACTAAGGGGCTCAAACCTGTTCCAGCACGACAGTGCCAGTGTGAACAAAGCAAGGTCCATTGCTGGCCATGATTGGTGTGGAGGAACTTGATTAGTCTGCGCAGAACCTTGACCTCAACCCCACTTTTGAGAACACCCTTGGGATGAACTGAAAAGCTGACAAAGCTATATCTTCTCGACTGACATCCGTGTCTGGCCTCACTAATGCTTTTGGCATTGGACAATGAACAAAGCCCCACAGCCATGATCCAAAATTTAGTAGAAAGTCTTCCCAGAAAAGAGGAAGTTATTATAACAGAAAGAGGGACTAAATCTGTAATGGGATGTTCAGCAAGCACATATGGGTCTGACGGTCAGGTGTCCACATACTTTTGGCCTTATAGTGTGATTATAACGGTAGGCGTATCAGACGCTCGCTGGCCGTGGTGTGAAAACTGCACATGCAGACACTCATCTAAGTTTCCAGATCTGTCATTGCTTAACTCTTGAATATTTTCTATCGTGAGTATGATCATTAAAAAGCTTATAATTTCTGTTTTCCAAAGAAATTTATCTCGTTAAGATCTGTTCAGTACTTTGGGAGTAACGGCAGGTTGAAGTCGGTACAACAGAGTAAAAACTCTGCTCGCGTGACGTCGGGAAACTGCCGGTGATTTTTGAGTCACGGGAAAGTGGTCAGGCTCTCTCTCTCTCTCTCTCTCTCTCTCTCTCTCTCTTCTGATCGGTTTCCGACTGGATTACTTGTGAATATCAATCAGATAACTTTGATAGGGATGTTCTCTCGCTCTCACTTTTTCTGATGAAGTATTCAGCAAAATTTTCCGTCAGCTAGTTTTGATGTTACGATTCACGGAAGATTTTGAAGTGAGTTTTCATAGCTTTACCTACTTTTTTTTTTCAAATCAAACTGATTCATGTAAATAAATAACTATTTTAGAGTATAACTAGTTGTTTTGATGAAAAATATTGACATCTTAGTGGTCGGAATGATATTTTCAAAAACCAGAAGTCAGAAACGAGTGTCAATTTCAGTTCGATTAATGTGAATTGTTTATTGGATGTGGATTAGACGGTTTTTTCGAGGTTCGCCTTGAAACCTGTGAATATTATCATTTCTATTCTTTCATATAAACAGTAGTCAGCCCTACTTTTGAGAAATACAAAGCTCTACAGAGCGCAAAGATGGTGTTAGAAATACTCTATTGTTACTTTTTTTATTTTTAACTTTTTAAAAACCTAATTAGTATAATTAATACTAATTAAATTCTAATTTGCATAATTAGTTTTTAGTAATGTTTCAAACTTCACATTCAGTATATAACCATCTACGTGCCTACCAATTTCGATGGAAAAATCTTGAAAAATAGAAAAGTTATTCAGAGAAACATTTGATTTCATTAGTTAATGAGGCCCATTTTGGACCATGTGATCTGAATATATAATATTACGGCTCTTTTCTAAAAATTAAGCCGTTTTTATTCAGTCTTTGATATGTAATATCTCAAGAACAGATAAACGTATTTTAATTCTGTAAAAAGTGTGTCATTCTGCATTCAAGTCTGAATTCAGTGAGAGCAGTTTCAAGCAGTTTGGACTGAATTTGAAATTTCACCTGATATGCCTAATTTAATGGTACATTCATGAAACAAGTTAGTTTCAGTTATGACTCACTGTTGTTCCCTCACTGACTGTGCTTTTCTCTTTCTTGAAGATGGTAACAATAATAATAATAATAATAATAATAATAATAATAATAATAATAATAATTTCATATTGTAATGTTTCAGAGAAACCATAAAGCCGTCTGTCCTTGGGCTTTGCTGTGGTGGGAATCATACTGACACTGGAAACTCCTTCAGTAAATGAAATAAACTTCACCTTACTGAAAGCTTCATGTCAGTGATTATAAACTGATATGTCTTTGTTAAATTCCAAATATTTAAAAAAAAATCTATTTACTATCTGACTTTAATTTAAGATATAAGTCCCAGTGAAGGAGTTATTACTACAGAAAAATTACATATTATACATATTACAACAAGCGCATTAGTATAAATCGGTCCCATTCTGTTGTGTGTGTGTATATATATATATATATATATATACACACACACACACACACACAGTGGTGCTTGAAAGTTTGTGAACCCTTTAGAATTTTCTATATTTCTGCATAAATATGACCTAAAACATCAGATTTTCACACAAGTCCTAAAAGTAGATAAAGAGAACCCAGTTAAACAAATGAGACAAAAATATTATACTTGGTCATTTATTTATTGAGGAAAATGATCCAATATTACATATCTGTGAGTGGCAAAAGTATGTGAACCTTTGCTTTCAGTATCTGGTGTGACCCCCTTGTGCAGCAATAACTGCAACTAAATGTTTCCGGTAATTGTTGATCAGTCCTGCACACCGGCTTGGAGGAATTTTAGCCCATTCCTCCGTACAGAACAGCTTCAACTCTGGGATGTTGGTGGGTTTCCTTACATGAACTGCTCGCTTCAGGTCCTTCCACAACATTTCGATTGGATTAAGGTCAGGACTTTGACTTGGCCATTCCAAAACATTAACTTTATTCTTCTTTAACCATTCTTTGGTAGAATGACTTGTGTGCTTAGGGTCGTTGTCTTGTTGCATAACCCACCTTCTCTTGAGATTCAGTTCATGGACAGATGTCCTGACATTTTCCTTTAGAATTCTCTGGTATAATTCAGAATTCATTGTTCCATCAATGATGGCAAGCCGTCCTGGCCCAGATGCAGCAAAACAGGCCCAAACCATGATACTACCACCACCATGTTTCACAGATGGGATAAGGTTCTTATGCTGGAATGGAATGTTTTTCTTTCTCCAAACATAACGCTTCTCATTTAAACCATAAAGTTCTATTTTGGTCTCATCCGTCCACAAAACATTTTTCCAATAGCCTTCTGGCTTGTCCATGTGATCTTTAGCAAACTGCAGACAAGCAGCAATGTTCTTTTTGGAGAGCAATGGCTTTCTCCTTGCAACCCTGCCATGCACACCATTGTTGTTCAGTGTTCTCCTATGGTGGACTCATGAACATTAACATTAGCCAATGTGAGAGAGGCCTTCAGTTGCTTAGAAGTTACCCTGGGGCCCTTTGTGACCTCGCCGACTATTACACACCTTGCTCTTGGAGTGATCTTTGTTGGTCGACAACTCCTGGGGAGGGTAACAATGGTCTTGAATTTCCTCCATTTGTACACAATCTGTCTGACTGTGGATTGGTGGAGTCCAAACTCTTTAGAGATGGTTTTGTAACCTTTTCCAGCCTGATGAGCATCAACAACGCTTTTTCTGAGGTCCTCAGAAATCTCCTTTGTTCGTGCCATGATACACTTCCACAAACATGTGTTGTGAAGATCAGACTTTGATAGATCCCTGTTCTTTAAATAAAACAGGGTGCTCACTCACACCTGATTGTCATCCCATTGATTGAAAACACCTGACTCTAATTTCACCTTCAAATTAACTGCTAATCCTAGAGGTTCACATACTTTTGCCACTCACAGATATGTAATATTGGATCATTTTCTTTAATAAATAAATGACCAAGTATAATCTTTTTGTCTCATTTGTTTTACTGGGTTCTGTTTATCTACTTTTAGGACTTGTGTGAAAATCTGATGATGTTTTAGGTCATATTTATGCAGAAATATAGAAAATTCTAAAGGGTTCACAAACTTTCAAGCACCACTGTAGATCGACACCTTCTGACCAATCAGATTCGCAAATTCCAAAGTGCCGTAGTATAAAAAGCGATATAAATACTTTATTGTACAGTAATTTGCTGTGTCAAAGCATAATGTATGTTGCTAATATTCCAGGCTCTGAATACTGTACCGCTCTCATCTCTCCTGTGTTTGAGCAGACAAAGTCAAATAAGCGGAGTGTAATAAGTGCTGAAGGTCTCCGTATCGCCTGCCAGTGCATTGAACAAAATAACAAACTCTGCCTTCGGTTATGACGGGGGCTGCTACAACTGTTTATTTTCCTGGACAGCCTCTGCCTATAACATTACGGATTTTAAACCTTAAATGCATACCTCGAGGCGCTAGCGCCCTGTGACCTCTTTTCTCCCTTTCTACCCTCTCCTTATTAAAAAAAATTACATTAAGCTCTGTGGAATTGCTTCATCTTTGTTTTTAATCAGTTAACTTTATAGCAAATTGGGCAAACTGGAACAAAACAAAACTACTAATGAATGGCATTGGGTAATGTGTGACTGTGTGTGTTTGATATAGCAAATGTGCAGTACAAGCTGTTAGATGTAACAAATGACAAATATTTAATGAAAACTATGACTAATTGCATTTAATTTTCTTTATTTGGGTTTGTGTCTCAAGTGCTCCGTCATGGCCAGTGGTTCGTTTTGTCGTACGTACATTTGGGTTTACGGTTATTTAGTACAAAAGTCTTTTAGCACAAGTTCTAAAGTCTCTTAGTACAACTCTAAGTTCTTTAGCACATGATCCAAGAACACTTAATCGTTATTATGAATACTTACTGATCATGTTTAAAGATGTCTGATGGACTTTTTTTTTAAATGAAAGTTGCCAAGATTCCGATCGAAAACGAGCGATTGTATTTCCCCTCTCCGCCATCTTGAAACTGCCATGTTTGATGTAGCCCGTATGTTAGTCACCAATCCTCCCTCCAAATTATTTAACACAGCACGTACGCTGACACAGTACACCGCTATACATGCATACATGTTAACAAGGTGATGTAGATGTGCGTTTTCACACTAAGAAATTTGAGAAATTTCAAATTTTCATGTTTCCATGGAAACAATTTCAGACCTAGTCTCTCAGGTTAGTCTTAGGGGTAGGTTTTGTTTCCGGAGCAGAACTTGAAAACTATGTGTGGTATGGTCTTGAAAGTTGGTATATATGTTGATTAAGTAATGTATATGCGCCTTTTGATACTAAGAAATGTGAGAAATTTTAAGTTTTAGCTCACCTGGACTGGTATAGTGGTTAGCACTGTCGCCTCACAGCAAGAAGGTCCTGGGTTCGAGCCCCGTGGCCGGCGAGGGCCTTTCTGTGCGGAGTTTGCATGTTCTCCCCGTGTCCGCGTGGGTTTCCTCCGGGTGCTCCGGTTTCCCCCACAGTCCAAAGACATGCAGGTTAGGTTAACTGGTGACTCTAAATTGACCGTAGGTGTGAATGTGAGTGTGAATGGTTGTCTGTGTCTATGTGTCAGCCCTGTGATGACCTGGTGACTTGTCCAGGGTGTACCCCGCCTTTTGCCCGTAGTCAGCTGGGATAGGCTCCAGCTTGCCTGCGACCCTGTAGAACAGGATAAAGCGGCTACAGATAATGAGATGAGATGAGATGAGCTCACCTGGACCAAAGGTCCGGTGGGTTTATGCCATGGGCTGCTGAGGTCAGTGTAAAGAAGGAGGGTTGGGTTCCTGCAGCAGAACTTGAAAAATATGACAAATAATATCTTGGTATATAACAAAGTACCCAACTTCATTACTTAAGTCAAAGTACAGATCCCACTGGTCAAATGTTACTCTGATACAAGTGAAAGTTGTCCAGTCAAATTTTTACTTAAGTTAAAGTACTGAAGTACTTGCTTTTAAAAATACTGAAGTATTAAAAGTACATTTTCTGTCAACGCATCGTTGTATTATTGTCACAACGCTTGCAAAACCTAACGCCGTTACCAAAGACAGAAATATGAATTCAGAAAATGAACGCATGCCGTGCCATCATGGCGGTTTAACGTTAAGCTAGCTGGTCAGTGAAGCTCCACCTGACATGCTAGCAAACTCTTTTAAAACTCGAAATCATGTTGGGTAGCTAACGTTACTAGAAAAGAAACATTTCTACATTGTTTATGTGGCAAAATTATGCTAAAACATATTTCTGAAAGGACTTCAGATAAGTAAATGTTATTTATGTTAGTGTAACTCCATTTTTACATGCTAACTAACAGTGTCCGAGTTAACTAGCGATGTGTTAATGTTAGCCGTGGACAAGGCGATGGCAACTTGGCGGGCAAATCCATAGAAAGTCATTTGACTAACCAGACTGCATAGCTATTGCAACGTTATCGCTAGCTCTAAAAGCACAGACAACTTCATTGCAAGCTTTCTCTTGGAATAAAGAGAAATCTTTATATCCCTCAATATGCTTCTGCAGGTCGGACAGCGAGTTTTTGTAGGCCGTGATGTGGTTCGTTCTCAGCAAACAAAGCAAACATTTAAAACGAAACGAATCTTTAATCTTTTCAGAAAACTGAAACATGGGTTCTAGGTATGGCCATGGGTGTGCGTGCATTCCCCAGAAGAACCGCCTCCTTCCGTTCTGCCATCAACTGACTGTGTTTAAATAACGCTGCGGAGAAATCACTGAACTTGATTTTATAGAGTCTATGGACGTGATGTGATCCTAGTGATTACTGATAGGCTGCCTCAGTGTCACCTGCGAAGAAACCAATCACGTTTTAGAAAAGAAAAGGAAAAAAAAAACATCCACTTTCAAAGCTGCTTCATAGTAACGAGTAACGAGGACCTTGATAGAAATGTAGTGGAGTGAAAAGTACGATATTTGTCTTTCAAACGTAGTGAAGTTAAAGTCATAAGTTTCCCAAAAAAATTTATAATCAACAGATACTCAAAAAGTGTACTTAAGTACAGTCTCATCTCATCTCATTATCTCTAGCCGCTTTATCCTTCTACAGGGTCGCAGGCAAGCTGGAGCCTATCCCAGCTGACTACGGGCGAAAGGCGGGGTACACCCTGGACAAGTCGCCAGGTCATCACAGGGCTGACACATAGACACAGACAACCATTCACACTCACATTCACACCTACGGTCAATTTAGAGTCACCAGTTAACCTAACCTGCATGTCTTTGGACTGTGGGGGAAACCGGAGCACCCGGAGGAAACCCACGCGGACACGGGGAGAACATGCAAACTCCACACAGAAAGGCCCTCGCCGGCCCCGGGGCTCGAACCCAGGACCTTCTTGCTGTGAGGCGACAGCGCTAACCACTACACCACCGTGCCGCCCACTTAAGTACAGTACTCAAGTAAATGTCCTTCATTTACTGTATATAGTTGTAGTACAGGGTGGGGGATATAGATAACTCTGTCTTCTTGTTGTCTTTATTAAAGTGCTAAGCTTAAATTAGATCATATTTATTATTTACAATTTGCTAATTTGATAAAGAATGAAAAGTCAAGCGAATTTTGCAAGGGGCGGCACGGTGGTGTAGTGGTTAGCGCTGTCGCCTCACAGCAAGAAGGTCCTGGGTTCGAGCCCCGGGGCCGGCGAGGGCCTTTCTGTGCAGAGTTTGCATGTTCTCCCCGTGTCCGTGTGGGTTTCCTCCGGGTGCTCCGGTTTCCCCCACAGTCCAAAGACATGCAGGTTAGGTTAACTGGTGACTCTAAATTGAGCGTAGGTGTGAATGTGAGTGTGAATGGTTGTCTGTGTCTATGTGTCAGCCCTGTGATGACCTGGCGACTTGTCCAGGGTGTACCCCGCCTTTCGCCCGTAGTCAGCTGGGATAGGCTCCAGCTTGCCTGCGACCCTGTAGAACAGGATAAAGCGGCTACAGATAATGAGATGAGATAATGAGATGAATTTTGCAAGATGATGAGAGTTTAAAGAAAGCTTTTTGTCTGTTCTTTATTTTAATTTTTTTTTTTAATAAAAAAGGTCGAAAGAAATGAAAACTATTATTCGTCAAATACATATGAAAACAGTAATATGTGATATCAAATGGACTTTTAATAAGTTAAGTAAGTTTTTAGGAACAGATTCCATTCTTGGTAGGCAAAACACACGTTGTCAAGCAGGACAAGAGACGTAATCCCCCAGTTAATTAATTCGGCAAACGCGTAATTATTGACAGTCAGTTGAGTTTGTGATATGATCAGAAGTGACTGAAGTTATCTATGAAGGTGCCACAATTCAAGGTTTGTTATGGCTGAACTACAAATATCCAAAGAATCAGATTTTCAGTCCATGTTTCAGGGATCAACAGCTGATCCTTAACATGAACAGCAGCAGAAACTCCGGCTTCCAGTCCCTAAGCAATCATAATAAACCCCTTCCTATATCAAGATGAGTATTTTTTTTTTTAATTATTATTGTGACCGTAATCCAGAGTTGTGCTAAAAGACTTTAGACTTGTGCTAAAAGACTTTTGTGCTAAATAACTGGATACTGTAGATTTCTACATAGATAAGGAACATCCAAAAAATAACAATAATTAAAAAAAAAAATAATAATAATAAAAGGCTTTAAGTGTTTAAAATGTTTTGTTTGCAGAATGGATTTTTTTTTTTTTTTTAAATTTCAGTGATATCCCAGTAGTGGGCGGCACGGTCGTGTAGTGGTTAGCGCTGTCACCTCACAGCAAGAAGGTCTGGGTTCGAGCCCCGTGGCCGGCAAGGGCCTTTCTGTGCGGAGTTTGCATGTTCTCCCCGTGTCCGCGTGGGTTTCCTCCGGGTGCTCCGGTTTCCCCCACAGTCCAAAGACATGCAGGTTAGGTTAACTGGTGGCTCTAAATTGACCGTAGGTGTGAATGTGAGTGTGAATGGTTGTCTGTGTCTATGGTGGGTTTTACATTAGACCGTATCAGCGGATCATCAGATTGTTTTTAAAACGATTCGCGTGCACACAGCAACGCCAATACACGGATACGCTAATCACATGACTAATTCGGCACGTAAGTTGAAATGTGTCAGTGCGGCTCAGCGCTTCCTCCTCAGCGGCTGCGCTCCAAATCACTCCGCCCTGAACAGCGAGTGCCCTCTGGAGGGTGCGCACTCCGGCCCTGCGCAGCTCACAGAGCGCGCGAGTGAAGCGCACGAGCAGTGATTCGGGACTGAGCCGCTGTGTGTGTGATCCCAGTGCATATCGGGCATGCGCAAGTCACTCACCACTTGCAAGTGGAAGGATGGCAAGCCTAAAGACAATCATAACTACACAGTGGGCAGTATTTGCATCTTACCATGAACAACATTAAGAATGACAAAGCAAAGCATTATATTCATACTTTTATACTCTTTAATGAAAAACAAAAAGGTGATACAAGGCGGAAACAATAGCAGGAAGTGAAGTCCGCGGCGTTTTTCAGCAGTCGCGTCACATGACCAACGTGGCATGAACAACGCCAGCGAATCAGGAAGGTGGATGTCACAGTGACGTTGTCCAATGACGACGTCAGCTAGAGCTCAGCACTGCGTTTCCTCGCATCTCAATGTTTACACAGCACCGGATCAGATACGAACTGGGTTGAATACGTGGGCCCTGGCGGATTCAAGTTGTTCCGCCTGTGGAGTCGTTTCCCGGCGTTTTAATGTGAACGGACAGTGCATCCACGACGAAAACGAGACAGATACGGTCTAATGTAAACACCACCTATGTGTCAGCCCTGTGATGACCTGGCGACTTGTCCAGGGTGTACCCCGCCTTTCGCCCGTAGTCAGCTGGGATAGGCTCCAGCTCGCCTGCGACCCTGTAGAACAGGATAAAGCGGCTACAGATAATGAGATGAGATGAGATCCCAGTAGTCACAATGCAACAGTCAACAAGTTATCTATTGCATTTGTTACTAACTCATAAGCTACTTTTGAGAGATAATATTAACCTTTTGGGTTTTGTTTTTTTTTTTGCTTTTCTTTCTAGTTTTCATAACATCGGAGTTCTTTCATACACCCGTGTGGATCTCTGGATTTTTTTTTCTTTTTCCCTGTCTCCGAGTGCTCATTTCCCCATATCACGACTCGAGTGTGTTTTGCAGACTGGAGAGGCCAGTTTCAACTGTCCTGAAATAGCGCAAGTCCAGCCCAGTCTAACCACACCCTACCGCTATAAACGCCTCTCAGCCTGGAAAACTCCACAGCCGCTTCAAGAACAGACACACAGAGAGACGTACTGTACGGTAAATCCACTCCGAAATGGAAAAAAACCTGCAGAAAGTGTTAACAACTGCTCCAACACAGAAAGCTGAGATGAGCTTGAACTACTCCCATAGAGTAGACATGATTAATAGCCACATCTACATGATGAACTGATCTTGATGTCTGTACACTTAAAAGATTTTCATTGATTTATTAACAGTCAGAAAAAGAAAAAAAAACAAACCCTGCATGGAATAAGCAGCTCGGCCATCAGTTGTCACTAACGGGGAAAATGAACACAACAAAGCAACAAAAAAAAAAAATCCACTAATGACTGAAAAACAGTGTTCCAGGAACGCTGATGTTCGTCTCCAAGGTTGTGATGTCAGAGGCCTGTCATTATGTTTCTCTCTCTGTCTCTCTCTCGCTTTCAAGCCTGTGTGCCAACGCAAAACTGCGCTTCACTCACCAACCTGCAACAGCGTCCATAAAATAAACACGGCTTACCTTACCCAAGTTTATTTTGGGCTCGAAACTGCCTCACTGACTAGTTTCTGTGCTTGCTGATGGAGTCGGGATAATGCTCCTGCCTTTATCTAACTTAGCAAGTCCACACGCAGTTCGGTTTTTCCCTGCCTTAAAATAAAAATATTATTCTTTAAACTCTGCCCACATGAATGATTCACAAGTGGTGATGTGTCACCATAAAACCTCATGCGTTTTGGGCCTTTCTCGCGAAAAACAAGTGTCGCTCTGCTTCTCGGATTACGATGTTAATTAAATTATGGCCCAGAGTCTGCTATACGAATTGAATCATTATTCTTTTTGGTTAACCCAGAAACCATAATCCTGAGGATTTTGAGCTTTTTAAAATTAAGGATCATTAAGCTGCAAAGTTAATGTCACCCTACAGTAAGTAGAGCAAAGCAGCGTCTTTAATTAACCAGTTCCACAAAATAAATTGGGTATATTAACAGAAACCCAGAGCTCATTTCTAGTGGTGCAGATGGACATTTCAGATGAAATGTGGCCGTGTGAGAGCGAGAGAGAGATTTGCGACTGCGACATGCTAGTAAACGTCAACGACTGTCTTCTATAAATAACGTAAATGTTGCTTGATGTTTTTCTAAGCTTTCTTCTTGCGTTGCTTGCGACTAAAACCCGGGTAAGCCTTTCCCACTGGTTCCCAAAAACCTTGTTTGCAGCTTAAAATAACATTAGCGCCGCTCTTCGAGTGTATTCAGATTGATTTGTTTTCTGGTATCAGAAACGTTAGACGATCGTGTTTACCCCGTTTCTAAGTTCAACAAGGCGGATGGTGACATGGAGAAAGGCACGAGGAGGCCGTTGCTGCACCGCAAGCTCGTAAACATCAGCGTCCACTGTGCTGCGCGCACTTTGAACACAAAGCCCAGACTCAAACATCCAGCCCGTTTTCGCAAACTAGCCGTGCTCTCGCAAGCTTTTGTTTAGCGTCGTTTGTGCAGACCGACTCGAGCTGCCCATTGCTGTAAACACATGGGAGGCCACGGGCCAAGCCATTGATCCTGCCCAGCTCAGATCAACATGCGAGGGATTATGTACGTCTGCCCTGCACTCGTGTATGTCTACTACTGTGACAGGAAAAGGAAAAACAGCATGTCAGACTCACTGCATGTTCACAATTACGAGCCTGTTTATTGCTCCATATATCTGACGAGTTATTTTCCGACTTGCCTTTATCCGCCCTGGTTTTGTATCAAGTGCGACATTGTATTTAAAAACGAAATTTATTTCTGAGTTGCAGCCGAGGCAACATTTATTTAAAGCATTTTTTTTTTTTTCTTTCCAAATCCAGTCTGCAAACTTCCTATATGGCGACTGTTGTCTCGCTGGTTTCCTGAGCAAAACTAAACTGCTTTGTGACCAAACAAATGGAATAAATTACACAACTGGAGTAAATTACTGATTTTCCTCTGGAAGCCATTTGGATTAAAATGTATTTATGTGAAGCAAAGAAATGAAACGGGGTTGTAATAAAAGTTAATTGACAGCGTTATGGTTGAGATATTCAATATCCAGATGTACCGTTTTTCAGGGGTAGGTGTGTGTGTTCTTTTATTTGTCCTTGACCCATAAAAGAAAAAAAAAAAACGAGTTGGTGGTCCTTAATGATATTTGTTGTGTTGCCAAAAAGTAGCTGCACTTTTATAGGCCCAATCTGTTGAACTGCATTTATTGTGCCACTTCCCAATACGAGGCTTTTATAATGTTTGTTAATTTGGGCGCGCAGATAGATTAAAGACTTAAAATGGAGTTCGAAGACTATTGTATGAGACAATAATTAGTAATATGTAGTCTTGGAAAGACCGTAAGTCAGGGGTTTTGCGTGGGAGGATCGGATTCATCACCTCTGGTTAAATTCAGTTATTCAGGTCCATTAGTGAATTTATTCTCATGGTTGAAATATTGCGCTTCTCAGGGTAGTGTCTCTTAACTGCAGCGAGTCTGTGGCTTTTTCGCGGTTTGCACTTCTATTGGATGAAACCACTGTGTCGATATTAAGCACACTGAATGTGGGAAGCTTTGGCAGCCACATGGTGGGAAAACTCGCGAATAAAGGAGTGTAGGATTTGTAAACAGCACGTTGGCCTTGCATGAGTGTATGCTGACTAGCTTTAGTGACGTGGTATGAAAATGGCTCCTTGTGCTAATTGACGTGACTTTTCGTTTTATTAGTGGCACATGACTCAATCATAACTGCGAAACTGGTGCGGTAACAGATATTTGCTCCTGACTCGGGTTTTATCCTCACTTTCCAAAAAAAAAAAGCTCAATTTGCTCAAATTTCATTGCTTATACAGGACGTTATGCAAGAACACCATAATCTTTAGATCGTTCTTCAAAGCCAGTAGCTGAAGTCAAACTCACTATAGCGTTTTAACAAAGCTGGAGCCTAATTGCTCCTGAAAACCAGATCCTAATTGCTACTGACAAGCATGAAGGTGCCATAGTACTGAAAACAGCTTGGCTGACAGCATTTAAATCCCACCTCCTAAATGGTTGTGATGGAGATTTTCAGGTGCGTTTGTTGGTACTCGCTGCCTTACACACTTCCAACACACTCATCAGCTTACCATCAGGCCCTTCATTACCTGGGTCAGGACATTCAGTGTTGGGAAAACATTTCAGGGATTTCTAGCCATTAGCTGTGTGATCACCTGGAACTTAAAGGAGCAGTCCACCGTACTTCCATAATGAAATATGCTCTTATCTGAATTGAGACGAGCTGCTCCGTACCTCTCCGAGCTTTGCGCGACCTCCCAGTCAGTCAGACGCAGTCAGACGCGCTGTCACTCCTGTTAGCAATGTAGCTAGGCTCAGTATGGCCAACGGTATTTTTTGGGGCTGTAGTTAGATGCGACCAAACTCTTCCGCGTTTTTCCTGTTTACATAGGTTTATATGACCAGTGATATGAAACAAGTTCAGTTACACAAATTGAAACGTGGCGATTTTCTATGCTATGGAAAGTGCGCACTATAATGACAGGCGTACTAACACCTTCTGCGCGCTTCGGCAGCGCATTGATATCTGAGCTCCGTATCAATGCGCTGCCGAAGCGCGCAGAAGGTGTTAGTACGCCTGTCATTATAGTGCGGACTTTCCATAGCATAGAAAATCGCTACGTTTCAATTTTTTTAACTGAACTTGTTTCATGTCACTGGTCATATAAACCTATGTAAACAGGAAAAATGCGGAAGAGTTTGGTCGCATCTAACTACAGCCCCAAAAAATACCATTGGCCATACTGAGCCTAGCTACATTGCTAACAGGAGTGACAGCGCGTCTGACTGCGTCTGACTGACTGGGAGGTCGCGCAAAGCTCGGATAGGTACGGAGCAGCTCGTCTCAATTCAGATAAGAGCATATTTCATTATGGAAATACGGTGGACTGTTCCTTTAACATGCTTTTTAAGCTAAAGTCCGCTTAATTTTTATCATCTAGAACATCTTGTATTAACGTATAGTGCAGGCTTGTAGTACTCGAGTCCGACTCGTGCCCTAATTTTAAGGACTCGTGACTCAACTTGGACTTGAGCACTGATGACTTGGACTCAGACTCGTGCATTAACTGCATTTGGACTCGTAAATTGAAGACAAGGGCTCGGATTTTTTCTTTCTTTTTTTTGGAACATGCCATAATAATTTGGCATAAGATATTTATATCTACATTAATTTTTGTACTAATTTCGTGCAAGAGTGTCACACCTGCCTGCCTTGGCGTGTGGATCAGATAGACTCTCAGGCGCGCTTCGGACAGCGCACTTGGCAAGCGCACGCGGCAAGCGGACTCTTGTGCGCGCCGTAAATGACTCACACCTGCACAGGATTAAGGCGCAATCAGCGTGCCGATATAAAAACTGTGAAAATGCACTTACTTTGCGAAGTATTGAGTTGCATCGCTGTCACATTACTGAGCATTATTTCCTTGTTTGGTTTCCTGATCCCTGATTTCCTGTTTCTCGTCTTTGATTCTGCCGAGTCTACGGTAGCCTGTTTGCGCCTCACTCGACCTGTTGCCTGTTTCACTGTTTTACGATTTTGCCTGGATTGTTTACCGTCTTCACTTGTATTAATAAACGCACCTTCTGCACTTTCATCCGTCTCCCAACCATCTCTGACAGAATACTTCACACTCCCTGACAAAGAGAAGCACATTCATACGTCATGTTCAGGAACAAACTAATGTTAATGGCGCTAAAATAGACACCGTCAAATGGGTGCGATTGGAGTCTTGTTCTCAGACTCGACTCAAAAATTTTTTTAAATGATTTGGACTTGACCTGGACTTGAACACTGGGGACTCGAGACTGGACTCGGACTCGAGGTTTAGTGACTCGACTACAACACTGGTATGATGATGAGATTTCATAACCCCGTAATTTCAAAATGTCCTGGTTAATTGCTTTAAGCTTGATTTAGATTTGTATAAGACAGTGCAGCCCAGTGGCACAATAGTCCGAGTGCTTGGCATATATTTCAGGAGATGATGAGTTTGAGCCTTCTGTAACTGAAGCCCCTTTTCCACCAAAGCAGTTCCAGGGCTGGTTCGGGGCCAGTGCTTAGTTTGGAACCGGGTTTTCTGTTTCCACTGACAAAGAACTGGCTCTGGGGCCAGAAAAACCGGTTCCAGGCTGGCACCAACTCTCTGCTGGGCCAGAGGAAAGAACCGCTTACGTCAGCGGGGGTGGGGGGTGGAGTTGTTAAGACCGACAACAATAACAAGACCGCGAAAGATCGCCATTTTTAAGCGACGAGAAGCAGCAGCTGTACAAACACGAAGTCATCCATTATTATTATTGTTGTTGTTGCTGCTGCTGCTGCTTCTTCCGTGTTGTTTTTGCTTCGATATTCGCGCCAAGGTTTATGTAAACGTAGCGACGTAACTGACGTATACAGCAACGTAACTGACGTATACAACGACGTAACTGACGTATACAGCGACGTAATGACGTGGCTTCCCTTAGCATCGCGAGCTATGGAAAAGCAAACTGGTTCTCAGCTGGCTCTCAAGTTGAACGAGTTGTGAACCAGCACCAGCCCCGAACCAGCCCTGGAACTGATTTGGTGGAAAAGGGGTATGAGAGTGTAAATAAAGCCTGGCTTTTCTCTCCTCTGTCGAGTAGAGCGACACTGCACAGTTAAGGGTTGGCAGTTCGTGCTCTTCTCTGAACATGTTTAACAGCCAGATGAGTGACATCGCAATAACCTCTGACCTCTTTGTGCTGACTTGGTGCATATACTGGCACTGTCCTGTGACGGATTACTTTTATTGTTTTAGGGGATTTTTTTTTAATAAGATACTGATTTGGAGCAGATACCCCTGGATCATTGTGGTCTTTGTTGTCTTTTTCCTCTTCCTCTTCCACTACACCACTGGGCAGCACGGTGGTGTAGTGGTTAGCGCTGTCGCCTCACAGCAAGAAGGTTCTGGGTTCGAGCCCAGCGGCCGACAGGGGCCTTCCTGTGTGGAGTTTGCATGTTCTCCCCGTGTCCGTGTGGGTTTCCTCCGGGTGCTCCGGTTTCCCCCACAGTCCAAAGACATGCAGGTTAGGTTAACTGGTGACTCTAAATTGACCGTAGGTGTGAATGTGAGTGTGAATGGTTGTCTGTGTCTATGTGTCAGCCCTGTGATGACCTGGCGACTTGTCCAGGGTGTACCCCGCCTTTCACCCGTAGTCAGCTGGGATAGGCTCCAGCTTGCCTGTGACCCTGTAGAACAGGATAAAGCGGCTAGAGATGATGAGATGAGACCCTTGGATCATTCTTGTCTTTTTCCTCTTCCTCTTCCACTACACCACTGGGCGGCATGGTGGTGTAGTGGTTAGCACTGTCTCCTCACAGCAAGAAGGTTCTGGGTTCAAGCCCAGCGGCTGACTAGCCTTTCTATGTAGAGTTTGCATGTTCTCCCCATGTCTGCGTGGGTTTCCTCCAGGTGCTCCGGTTTCCCCAACAGTTCAAAGACATGCAGGTTAGGCTAACGTGGGACAGCCTTGAACAAGGCACCTAACCCCCAACTGCTCCCCAGGCCCTGAAGCATAGTTGCCCACTGCTCTGGGTATGTGTGTGCGCTCATTGCTCATTTGTGTGTGTTCACTGCTCCAGATGGGTTCAATGCAGAGCACGAATTTCACTGTGCTTGAGTTTGCATGTGACAAATAAAGGCTTCTTCTCTACCTCTTCGTCCTGGGATGTCTATGGCAGGATGTCAAACACACTGGTAAAAAGTTTTGAAAAACTGGTTACGGACTGTCTCCTGATTCTTTGCACCAAGTTCCATGTTTGCACCTTGAGTGGTCTAGTGCCACCAACGGGTCAAAGTTGGAGGTTCACGCATGCATGTAACTTTTAAACCGGATGCCTAATTTTCAAAAAAAGCCACTGGATTCAAGTTAAATCCATAACCATAACGCCATTTTCCACCACGTTGGATTCTCTGCCATTTTGGATTTTATCAGAAAGTTGTTAGTTTTTTCTTTTTTATCAGACATCTAATTTTTTAGGTTTGTTTACCTGACATGTTTTGACGTACGACTGTCGTCTTCCTCAGAGTGTCACCAGATGTTATTGGTGACGCATCTTTTATCAGCTGATGTTTCCGAAGGCGTGGCCTTCCTGTCTGGATTGACAGGTCGGTCACGCCTTCTACTGTCAGTTCGTCCCCTGAAAATCAAAAAAGGGAAAATCATATTATGGACTGGGGGGATGGCCAGAGTCATCCGCACAGAAGATAATAAGCATCAGCGCTGGATCAGGGAGGCCATAGAGATCCGTAAGCGAAGTCCGAGGACCATCAACCGAGATGAGGGAGCATACATGCTCTCCCATACCTGGTGTGCCATCTTGCAGGGGACGAACTGACAGTAGAAGGCGTGACCGACCTGTCAATCCAGACAGGAAGGCCACGCCTTCGGAAACATTACCTGATAAAAGATGTGTCACCAATAACAGCCGATGATACTCTGAGGAAGACGACAGTCGTACGTCGAAACATGTCAGGTAAACAAACCTAAAAAATTAGATGTCTGATAAAAAAGAAAAAACTAACAATATTCAATATAAGACATAATGAAGGTAATCAAAAGATTTATCAGAAAGTGTCCTCCCTCACTGTTCCTTCAAAGCAAAGCTGCCAAACAGGAAGTGAGAGCATATCTCAGCAATGCTTTGATGTGTTCACACCAAACTTGGTTTATGGACTCAGGAGCACTTCCTGAGGATGTGCAAAAATATATACACTATATTGCCAAAAGTATTTGCTCACCTGCCTTGACTCACATATGAGCTTAAGTGACATCCCATTCCTAATCCATATCCATAATTCAATGTGACGTCGGTCCACCCTTTGCAGCTAGAACAGCTTCAACTCTTCTGGGAAGGCTGTCCACAAGGTTTATGAGTGTGTTTATGGGAATTTTTGACCATTCTTCCAGAAGCGCATTTGTGAGGTCACACACTGATGTTGGACGAGAAGGCCTGGCTCTCAGTCTCCGCTCTAATTCATCCCAAAGGTGTTCTGTTGGGTTGAGGTCAGGACTCTGTGCAGGCCAGTCAAGTTCATCCACACCAGACTCTGTCATCCATGTCTTTATGGACCTTGCTTTGTGCACTGGTGCACAGTCATGTTGGAAGAGGAAGGGGCCAGCTCCAAACTGTAAAAACAGTCTACATGCCTAGGTGCTTGATTTTATACACCTGTGGCCATGGAAGTGATTGGAACACCTGATTCCGATAATTTGGATGGGTGAGCAAATACTTTTGGCAATATAAGGGGTGTTCACATGGCAACTTTTACTCCGGTGTAGCACCGGGGCTGACCCGGTAGAGCGTTCACACGGTACAAAGTTATACCGGTGTAGCCCCTGAAAGCTGCTTAAACCGGTGCAAATCTAACCCTGCTCGGGAGGCGGTTTAAGAAATTTACTCTGGAGTAAATGCTAGTTTGCGGGGCAGCACCGATATAAAATGGGACGTCTGAACGCTACGGGGTAGACTCGCTACGCGTGAGGAGAGTTGATTACATACGGGCATTGTATAATTTGCATCCTGGTATTTTGCGCTTCCAAAATGGCGAATATCAACAACAACAGAACTGCGTGTCTTCCAGTGTTGCCAGATTGGGCGGTTTTAAGTGCATTTTGGCGGATTTGAACATATTTTGGGCTGGAAAACGTCAGCAGTATCTGGCAACACTGGTGTCTTCATCCACGTTGTTTTCCCGGCGCTTGGTGATGCCATGACAACCGGGAAAAGGAAGTACATTTTCACGCATGCGCATATTTCATTTCCGCATTATTACTATCGTATAGCACGGTCGCAAAAACTGCCGTGTGAACGCAAGTGGGGCCACACCGGTGCTAACACACTTCTCTCTAGTAAGCATGTTTGTGACGTGTGAACGCTCCACAAAATTTACACCGGTGTAAGATATATCGCAACAAAATACATCGGTGCAGCATCGATGCAAATATGTGCCGTGTGAACACCCCTATAGTGTGTGTGTATATATATTAGTGCTGTCAAAAATGTCGCGTTATTAACGCGTTAACTTGACTCAATTTTAACGGCAATAATTTTTTTATCGCGAGATTAACGCTCTGTGACATGATGTAGGTTTTTCATAAGCTTTTGAAACTGCCAGGAACTTGCAACAGAGACTTTGCTTAGAAAAACGATAGCAGCTAGCCACGCCCCGCACAGCCAGAGTCCTCTGCCCTCCTCCCTCAAAGAACCAGCGCGGGCAGGGCGCGCTAGTAGAGATGGGATTTACGGCTCTTTGATGGGATCCGCATCTTTGTGATCCGTTCTTTGAAAAGAGCCGTTCAAAAGACTGGCTCATTTGGCTCTTTTTAAATATTTATTCAGTTTTAAGAAGACAGCGTCTAAAGAAGCCAGATCCCTCTGAACTGTAAACTCAATGCTATCCCAGAAATCCTTCCTGTAATATGCAAATTTGGCCGCCTCTGATTGGACAGCGCGACGCATCAACAGGCAGAAAGTGTAAAAGTACAAAATGTGTTAAGTGAGCTGAAACAGTAAAGATCAGATTCAATGCAATATTTATCAACGAACAACTTAAAGTTAATATAGTGTACTTTATATTATAATCAAGCATGTCAAGCCTACCGTTAGTCTCGGGACGAAGAGCCACGGTGCTCAGCTTAGGTTTCAGTTTGCAGTGGCTGTGTCAAGACGTGTTATGCTTTGCAATAAGAAAAACACTGGTACAAAACAAGCCCATTCACTTTTTTATGCTGGTAAGAGAATTACAATGGTTTTTCATGTGACAAAAATGTGCGATTAAATTGCGATTAATCGCGAGTTAACTATGACAGTCGCGACATTAATCGCGATTAAATATTTTAATCGCTTGACAGCACTAATATATATATATATATATATATATATATATATATATATATGGCGGCACGGTGGTGTAGTGGTTAGCGCTGTCGCCTCACAGCAAGAAGGTCCTGGGTTCGAGCCCCATGGCCAGCGAGGGCCTTTCTGTGCGGAGTTTGCATGTTCTCCCCGTGTCCGCGTGGGTTTCCTCCGGGTGCTCCGGTTTCCCCCACAGTCCAAAGACATGCAGGTTAGGTTAACTGGTGACTCTAAATTGACCGTAGGTGTGAATGTGAGTGTGAATGGTTGTCTGTGTCTATGTGTCAGCCCTGTGATGATCTGGCGACTTGTCCAGGGTGTACCCCGCCTTTCGCCCGTAGTCAGCTGGGATAGGCTCCAGCTTGCCTGCGACCCTGTAGAAGGATAAAGCGGCTAGAGATAATGAGATGATATATATATATATATATATATATATATATATCAGTTGACCACTGGACGGCAAAGCAATAAGCAAAATTTCCCATTTTTCCTAATACATTTTAACATGTTTGCCTTATAATATTAATGTCCGTTGATATCTGTAGAGATCCCAAAGACGGGACATCACAACCTATGATGTCGACCAAATTTACGTGGCCGCTATATTGGATTTAATCAAAGAATAAAAAAGTTTTCAGCAGCCACAGACCTTGTTAAACCTTCACCAAATTTGGCACGTATGATCTTCAGACAAAGCCTCACGAAATTTACCAGATGGCTTTTTTTTTTAAATTTTCAGCTTATTGAATTCAACAGTGAAGCCGCCAATTAGAAAGCGAGCTCATATCTTTGCCAACCTTTAGTTAATTGACATGAAACTTGCTGTGAGTACATACAGTCATGCCCTTGACAAAATGGTATGTTGTTTCCATGGCAACTGGGCTGCTTTGCTTGCTTGTCGCTATATTTTTGGAAGTGTTTTCCCCCTTCCTGAAAAACAGTCTTACAATGGTGATATGGCAGACATGAAAGCTGAGCTTTTCTGCTTTGCAGTTAAAACAGAGGTCAGCGCAAACATGAATAAAATTCATCTGATGGAAAATTCACAGAAGGAGAAAGGATGTGGGATGGGAAAGACTGTTTTGCAGTCACTTTAGCTTCGCTCCTACTTTACCTTCGTGAACTTTGACCTGCGAATTTGCAATCCTTGTTCTTGTGAGTCAGTAGAGGACAAAGTATATTTTGTGTTTCTGTTTGGGTAAACAAATTGTGCAATAATCAAATAACAAGGGAAAAACGTAAGATGTGTTGTCATTTAATATTTTTTCTTCAGAATGTATCACATAGGTCGATTTAATAAGTGCCTTTTTTTAATGTATTGTGCTAGTTTGCGTTCCTGTTTGCGTGATAGTTTCCTTTCTTGTCAGAAAAAGTCCAAAAGTGACGTTTTTAGGTCGGCATACATGTTATTTACCAGCTGGGAGGCCCATATCGTGAAATACCGTGACCGAGGTCTTGAAAGTACTGACCGAGGCCCTCTGGGCCAAGGTCACAGTATTTCACCATACGGCCCGACCTTAAACTGGTAAATAGTATATTTATTTTTTTCTTTACCAAATTCTAACAGAAAACGAGAGCGCCCGAAAGGGAAAACCGAGCCGAGCCGCCATTTTGAATCCTCATTCACGGCTGTAATGCAAGTTGCTTCCTCCTCGGTATACAAGTGCACTTCCATGGCAGGAAAAAAACTACATTTTGCCGCCTATGTAGTCCCCTATTTATACAAAATTGAGTCATTCAGGATTCAGCCATGTTTTTGCTCGGCGTTAGCAAGTTACAGGTTTTTAACTTTCTTCTGAAATGTTTTCTTTTATTTTGTTTTCCTCAGGGTAGTAAAACTCGCTTTCACTGTGAACACTGTCGTTATCGCTATCCATGCTGTAAAATTAATGCTATTTTGAATCCTCATTCACGGCTGTAATGCAAATTGCTTCCTCCTCGGTATACAAGTGCACTTCCATGGCAGGAAAAAAACTACATTTTGCCGCCTATATAGTCCCCTATTTATACAAAATTGAGTCATTCAGGATTCAGCCATGTTTTTGCTCGGCGTTAGCAAATTAGGTTTTTAGCTTTCTCCTGAAATGTTTTCTTTTATTTCTTCTTCCTCAGGGTAGTAAAACTCGCTTTCGCTGTGAACACTGTCGTTATCGCTATCCATGCTGTAAAATTAATGCTATTCTCCTGAGAAATGCGAAAATAAATGTTGACAAAAATTGCTACTATGTTTGTTGTTGTTGTGAACGAGCGACTCGCCAGAGGTCCGTAACCGGGGTCCGTACCGTAGGATACGGACCCGCTCGCCAGCCAATCAGAGCGCAGGATTTGATGGAAACTGGACTGCGAAAAAAATAAATATATATTATTTATCAGCTGGGAGGTCCGTATCATGAAATACCGTGACCGAGGTCTTGAAAGCACTGACCTCGGCCCAGAGGCCTCAGTCAGAGCCAAATATTTTCCCGTCCAGCCTGACCTAAGTCACTCAATAAGTACTTATTATTATTATTTATTTATTTATTTTTTTAAACAGCTTTATTGGGTTTTAAAACATATTTACAATGTAACAATAAAAAAAATACTTAAAGGAAAAGAAAAAAAAATACACCCAAAAGGGAAGGCGCGAACGGGACAAAAGACCCATGCGAGGCGCCGCCCTGGAAATTAAGAATTATAAAAAGGAAGAAAGAAAAAAAATAAACTAATTACAACTAATGTGAAAATATAAACAAATTAAATGCCGTGGCACGAGCACGAGCTAATTAGTGACCATGTGCAGGGCCAGTCTATATCAAAAGTAGTTATCAGGCGGTCAAATAATAGTTTGCGAACAGATTGCTGAAAAGCACCTAGACTTACAAAACTTGAAGAAGGTATTACAGAGCAAGTGAAGTTCCATAATTTAACAATACGATTAAAGTAAGAGGCCTGAAATGTACTAGTTCTACAGACTGGTATTGTAAGGTTGAACAAATTACTTTGCCGTGTGCGGCCATGAGAAATAAAACTAGTGTAACATTTAACATCAAGGTCAGTGTAATTATCTCATCTCATCTCATTATCTCTAGCTACTTTATCCTGTTCTACAGGGTCGCAGGCAAGCCGGAGCCTATCCCAGCTGACTACGGGCGAAAGGCGGGGTACACCCTGGACAAGTCGCCAGGTCATCACAGGGCTGACACATAGACACAGACAACCATTCACACTCACATTCACACCTACGCTCAATTTAGAGTCACCAGTTAACCTAACCTGCATGTCTTTGGACTGTGGGGGAAACCGGAGCACCTGGAGGAAACCCACGCGGACACGGGGAGAACATGCAAACTCCACACAGAAAGGCCCTCGCCGGCCACGGGGCTCGAACCCGGACCTTCTTGCTGTGAGGCGACAGCGCTAACCACTACACCACCGTGCCGCCCCAATGTAATTATATAAACATTTATAAAAAAAAAACTAGATCTTTCAGTTCTCTATCGTATGCTAAAGGGAGTAAGTCCAAGGTATTATTATTATAACTATAACATAGATGTGGACCTGACTGCTGATCAAATATGCACTTGTAATTCTTTAATTCTGTAATAATTGTATAAAATGAGCTTATGTACTCAAGCGGTTGCTACAGATTGCAGTTAAATATCAGTTCTTCCACTACATATTGTATCATTTATACTGTTAGCATGGAGCCATCCCATCCACCAACATACACGGTTTTGTTTGTTTGTTTGGTTTTTTTCTCTCTCTCTGCCTGCTCGGATTTATTTAGGAAATCTGGTACCTCTGTGTGAAAGCCAGTCGCATCGTGTGCGTTCTTTTTAAATGTAGCTTTTGGCTTTGTTCAGATGCTTGTTTGTCCCCAGTTGCCAATTAAGCGAATTTCTTTTATTATTGGCATCGATTTAGCGCATGAGGTTGAGCTTCACTAGTCTTGGTGAAAGCATGTGTAAGTCGGTAACTGTTGAGCGACACGGGACTAACGGGTGTGAACTGACACCGGGAGAAGAAAAGGGTGCGTTAAAGTAGTAGCCACTGAAAGCAGTGAAGGAAATAAATATTTACACAGAATTTCTTCCTGCCGACGAAGCTGCTTTCCAAAAGATTCCAGACTCGGCTTCATAGCAAGCAGTCAAACGCCACTGTTGAACTATTTTGTTGTATCGTGTGTTGCAGGTTCGCGCTGGGTGATTCTCGGAGACCCCTGCATGAAACCGCCGCGCTCGTTGAAGACATAGTGCACACGCAACTCATCAATATGGTAAGCTTGATTCATGAAATGCTCGATCACGCTATAAACGAAGGCGTTTGGTGGATATTTTCGTTGTTCTCTTTCAAGATGCGTTCTCCAGCACGCTTTTATGAGAACAACTGACGTGACACTCTCGAGCCGTTGCACTGCATGACAAAGTCATTTTACATTTTTGCATCTGGGAAATGGTTTAAGCGCTCTCTGTAATTAAGTATAAATAGTATGAAAGCAGGCAACCTCTTTTCTCCGCTGCACTACGGCGAGCGTTCAGAAATGTCAGCCGCCTCCCAAACTTTCCCAGCAGCCCTGCCCTGTGAAACGGGGCTCACAGTCACTCCGAGATACAAAAAAAACTCCAAAAAAAAATGGACGACGTGAAGTAAATAAGTCTGCTTTTCAAAGCTAGCTGCTTTCATTGCTTAGATAAACACCGTTACGCCCCTACTTGCACCTTGTCATGCATTTACCGCAAGCACATGAAAACGCTGACTGTAGTGGCCTCCGGCCTCCCTCATCAAAGAAACCTCATATGAAGCAACAGCTCTGCTGTTTATGTAGGGAATATCATGGCCAGAAATAATTAACCTTCAGTATATTATCCTTCGTAATGGTGGGACTGGTGCAGCTCGCATTGTCAAAAGACAAACATGTCATGAAGCCCAAACTCGGTACACCCGCAAAGAGTTACGGCCAAGACGGCCAAGCAGGCCGCCGTGACACATGCTGTAGTTTTAACCTTTCACCCCATAACTCCATGGTGCCCTGCCTTGCTACGAGGAGAAAAGTAGCTCTTAACATTCATTGCTTTGACCTTTAGCCCGCTGAGTCAGAGGGCTCTTAAATCAGGCCTCCGTGTGTGCACTGCTGGGAAAAAGACAATTCAGCCCCTCCATCCTGCAGCTGCCGAACCCTGTCTTCAGGCTCCGCTTCTCATTTATGCTCTCCCAGTTGTTAAACACACAGTAGCTATTTTTTCACTATTGTATGTGTTTTGCGTGTTTTCTGTTTTTCCTGTCTGAGCCAAAACCACGGTATGGTTTCTGAAATCGCTGTGAAAAAGCAAAGTTTCATATGAAAGTGTTTCAAGGCTCCAAGCCCATGTCATATCAAACATCTTATTTATGCATCATGCTGTTGTCCTGCTGCTGTAGCGTGCAGAATTCTGGGACATCGCGGCATCAACAGGATGGCAAACTCACCAGAGATCACACTTGGCTTTTCGAGTCAAATTGTGGATCCGATTCCAGCTTCTTCTGGGAGTTTCTCCTGAGATTAAGTCGGGCCCGAAAGTCTGTGCCTGTTGCCAAGAACTGTTCGATTCCAGATATGAAGCATAATGCAAACATCTACTCGGTTCATACTTCTGTTTTTTTTATCCCCCGCTGGCTGAAAGGCCCGAAGGGGGATTATGTTGTGGCGATGTCCGTCCGTCCGTCCATCCCAGGAAGGGTGCTCACTTTCTAAAATCAACTCCTCTCACAATTGTTGGAGGAATTTCACGAAACTTGCCGAGAGGCATTGTTATATATCGGTAATGCCTCGGTCACAACCGGCCGTACGTGCTCCTACGGCCGGTCTACGTGCAAGAAACACACGGAGGGCGCGCGTGTGACGTGCTGATTTTCGAGCCGTAGACTGGCCGCAGAGGTTCTTTGTCATGTCAAACTCTACGGGCGCTTACGTTTTTTTTCAGGTTGCAAGACAAACGTACGGCCAACGTGCATCTTTCTCCACGAACAAAAAAAAACCGCAGCGATTTGGGAAACGCCAAAAATCGCACGGCCAAAAAATCGTACGTCTGGTTGTGACCTAGGCTTAACACGCATATTGCAATTTCGTTCAATTCGGTCACGTTTTACCAGAGTTACAGCCCTTGATTAACAAAATTATACTTTGACAGTTTCACGAGAACGTGTTTTCCTTCTGAAATCAACTCCTCTCACAATTTTTGGACACATTTTACGAAACTTGTGAAAAGGCATTGTTGTATGTCGGTAGTACGCATATTGTAATTTCGTTAAATTTGGTGACATTTTACCAGAGTTGTGGCCCTTGATTAACAACCTTGTACTTTTCACAATTTCATGAAGGTGTGCTCGCCTTCTGACATCAACTCCTCTCACAATATTTGGACGAATTTCTCGAAGCTTGGCAGAAGGCCTCGTTATATGACGGTAACACTCATATTGCAATTTAATTTTGTTTGTGAAAATGTTACCAGAGTTTTGAGTCTTGATTAAATAACTTGTACTTTGACAATTTCATGAGGGTGTACGTTCTTCTGAAATCAACTCCTCTCACAATTTGTGGAGGAATTTCACCAAACTTGGCAAAAGGCTTTGTATATGACAGTTATACGCATATTGAAATTTCGTTTAATTTGGGCAAATTTTCCCAGAGTTATGCCCTTGATTATTAACAAACTTGTACTTTGGCAATTTCATCAAGGTGTGCTTGCTTTCTGAAATCAACTTCACTCACAATTTTTATCCCCCGCTGGCCGAAAGGCCCGAAGTGGGATTATGCCATGGCAATGTCCATCTGTCCGTCCCGGGAAGGGTACTCGCCTTCTGAAATCAACTCCTCTCACAATTTTTGGGCACATTTTACGAAACTTGTCAAAAGGCATTGTTGTATGTCGGTAGTATGCATATTGTAATTTCGTTAAATTTGGTGACATTTTACCAGAGTTGTGGCCCTTGATTAACAACCTTGTACTTTTCACAATTTCATGAAGGTGTGCTTGCCTTCTGACATCAACTCCTCTCACAATTTTTGGACGAATTTCTTGAAGCCTGGCAGAAGGCCTCGTTATATAACGGTAACACGCATATTGCGATTTAATTTCGTTTGTGAAAATGTCACCAGAGTTTTGACCCTTGATTAAATAACTTGTACTCTGACAATTTCATGAGGGTGTACGTTCTTCTGAAATCAACTCCTCTCACAATTTTTGGGCACATTTTACGAAACTTGGCAAAAGGCATTGTTGTATGTCGGTAGTACGCATATTGTAATTTCGTTAAATTTGGTCACATTTTACCAGAGTTGTGGCCCTTGATTAACAACCTTGTACTTTTCACAATTTCATGAAGGTGTGCTTGCCTTCTAACATCAACTCCTCTCACAATTTTTGGACGAATTTCTTGAAGCTTGGCAGAAGGCCTCGTTATATGACGGTAACACGCATATTGCAATTTAATTTCGTTTGTGAAAATGTCACCAGAGTTTTGACCCTTGAAACTTGTACTTTGACAATTTCATGAGGGTGTACGTTCTTCTGAAATCAACTCCTCTTACAGTTTGTGGAGGAATTTCACCAAACTTGGCAAAAGGCTTTGTTATATGACAGTTATACGCATATTGAAATTTCGTTTAATTTGGGTAAATGTTACCAGAGTTATGCCCTTGATTATTAACAAGCTTGTACTTTGCCAATTTCATCAAGGTGTGCTTGCTTTCTGAAATCAACTTCACTCACAATTTTTATCCCCCGCTGGCCGAAAGGCCCGAAGTAGGATAATGTCTTGGCGATGTCTGTCCGTCCGTCCCGGAAAGGGTACTCACCTTTTGAAATCAACTCCTCTCACAATTTTTGGACGAATTTCTTGAAGCTTGCTAAAAGACCTTGTTATATGACTGTAATATGCATATTACGATTTAATTTCGTTTGTGGAAATTTTACCAGAGTTTTGACTCTTGATGATAGGGTGGATTTTGATGCCATTTCATGAACCAAAATGCTGTTTCAAAATGACAGTTTACCAGGACGCTATTTGAAATCCCTGGGGAGAACATTGCTCTTTACTTACTTGTTTCAGGGTTAATTGATTGTTGAAGTCAGCATTCATAATAAGTGTCCTATTTCTTTGATTGCTTGCATTCTGATATAAGCGAGAGTGGGGAGATACACTACCGTTCAAAAGTTTGGGGTCACTTTGAAATGTCCTTATTTTTGAAAGAAAAGCACTGTTCTTTTCAATGAAGAGCACTTTAAACTAATCAGAAATCCACTCTATACATTGCTAATGTGGTAAATGACTATTCTAGCTGCAAATGTCTGGTTTTTGGTGCAATATCTCCATAGGTGTATAGAGGCCCATTTCCAGCAACTCTCACTCCAGTGTTCTAATGGTACAATGTGTTTGCTCATTGCCTCAGAAGGCTAATGGATGATTAGAAAACCCTTGTACAATCATGTTAGCACAGCTGAAAACAGTTGAGCTCTTTAGAGAAGCTATAAAACTGACCTTCCTTTGAGCAGATTGAGTTTCTGGAGCATCACATTTGTGGGGTCGATTAAATGCTCAAAATGGCCAGAAAAATGTCTTGACGATATTTTCTATTCATTTTACAACTTATGGTGGTAAATAAAAGTGTGACTTTTCATGGAAAACACAAAATTGTCTGGGTGACCCCAAACTTTTGAACGGTAGTGTATGTATTGCCGCTTTTCCACTACCAACGCGGCGAGTCGGGCTGAGCCGTGCCGTGCTGAGTTGGGCTGAGTCGAGCTGAGTGGGGCTGTTGGAGTTGCATTTCGACTACAACCGCGCTGAACCGTGCTGGCTGGAAGTGGGTGGACACATTGGGTGGAGTTAGCAAAAGTGGGCGGACGTCACGTGATGTCGTTAGGCGGCGCAAACAGTGACATCAGTGGCCTTTTAAGCGGTAGTCTCACGACCCGGATAGTAAAT